>NC_132911.1:146434790-146754790 GCF_047675955.1 Chlorocebus sabaeus | reverse complement strand
TTCATTTCCTTTCTAGTCATACCTTTTTCTTGCCATATTGCATTTATTTCTTTCCAACCTTTATATGTTTTATTTCTAATTCTAGATTAATTGCATGGTTGAGCATGGGACACATGTGATAAACGTTCTACATTCACTTAAAGAAATGTGGATTCTCCAGGTGTTTGGTACAGCATTCCATGTATGTTCAGTATGTGAATATTTATAATCCTGTATAAATTCATGTATCCTATTTTTTTGTCTGCTTGTTCCATCAGTTACTTAAAGATTCGTATTAAAATACCTGGCCAGGCGTGGTGGCTCATGCCTGTAATCCCAGCACTTTGGGAGGCCGAGGCGGGCAGATCACCTGAAGTCGGGAATTCAAGACCAGCCTAACCAACATGGAGAAACCCCATCTCTACTAGATATACAAAATTAGCTGGGCATGGTGGCACATGCCTGTGATCCCAGCTACTCAGGAGGCTGAGGCAGGAGAATCACTTAAACCTGGGAGGTGGAGGTTGCATTGAGCCAAGATCGTGCCATTGCACTCTAGTCTGGGCAACAAGAGCAAAACTCCATCTCAAAACCAAAACAAAACAAACACCAAACAAACAAACAAACCAAAACCTAAGTGTGATTGTGGATTTGCCTTGATTTTCAGCTTTGTCATATTGTGCTTAAATGTTTTGAAGCTGTTATTAGATATGTACAAATGTAGGATTAAAATATTGTCCTATTGTGTTGACCCTTTTATCACTATAAATATCCTTTTATTTCAGCTGCATTTCCTGCCTAATACTATCAGTATGATGTATCTTTTCCCATTGTCTTCTTTCAGTGACCTTTTTTTTTTTTTTTTTTTTTTTTTTTTGTAGAGACAGGGTCTTGCTATGTTGCCCAGGCTTGTCTTGAACTCTTGGGCTCAAGAGATCCTCCGACCTCAGCCCCTCAAAGTTCTGGGATTACAGACATGAGCCACCATGTCTGGCCTGTGTCCTTCCTTTTAAAATAAGCGCTGTGACCAGTTTATTGTTATCTTTATTCAGCCTAAAACTTTCTGTCTTTAAATTAGAATAAGTTCATTTACATTTAATGTGAGAACTAACATAGTTGGGATAAAATATTCCATTTCACTGTTTGCTTTTATTTTTTCCCAGCTTTTTTTTTTTCTTTGTTTTCCTTTACTGTATTCTTCTGGATTTGTTAAATATTTCTCGTATTTTCTTTTGTTATATTCTTAGATATATTTTACATGATTCCTCAGTGGTTATTTTAGACATTATGATATGCATCTTTGACTTATAGTCCATCTTAAGTTGGTTACTGTCTCATTATAGGGTCCAGCCCTACAGGGCCTGTGGGTTTTTCTCCTCATGTGTGGAGATGAGAGATCGTAGAAATAAAGACACAAGACAAAGGACAGAAGAAAAGACATTTGGGCCCTGGGGACCACTACCACCAAGGTTCGGAGACCGGTAGTGGCCCCGAATGCCTGGCTGCGCTGTCATTTATTGTATACAAGGCAAGAGGGCAGGATAAGGAGTGTGAGTTGTCTCCAATGATAGGTAAGGTCACATGAGTCACGTGTCCACTGGACAGGGGGCCCTTCCCTATGTGGTAGTCAAGGCGGAGAGAGAGAGGGGAGAGTTTATGTCATTATTTCTTCTATGTATTTCTGGAGAGATCAAAGACTTTAATACTTTCACTAATTCTGCTACTGCTATCTAGAAGGCAGAGCCAGGTGTACAGGGTGGAACATGAAAGTGGACCAGGAACATGATCGCTGAAGCACAGCATCACAGGGAGACGTTGAGGCCTCCGGATGACTGCGGGCAGGCCTGAGGGATGTCAGGTCTTCCACAAGAGGTGGTGGGGCAGAGTCTTCTCTAACTCCCCCGGGGAAAGGGAGTCTCCCTTTCCCGTCTGCTAAGTAACGGGTGCCTTCCCAGGCACTGGCATTACCGCTAGACCAAGGAGCCCTCTAGTGGCCCTGTCCAGGCATGACAGAGGGCTCACGCTAGTCTTCTGGTCACTTCTCACCGTGTCCCTTCAGCTCCTATCTCTATGGCCTGGTTTTTCCTAGGTTATAATTGTAGAACAAAGCTTATTGTAATATTGGAAAAAAGAGTAATGCTACAAACTAATGATTGATAATATTCATATAGAGTCATATCTATAATCTATTTCTAGTATAACTATTCTTATTCTATATATTTTCTTTATTAGACTGGAACAGCTTGTGCCCTCGGTCTCTTGCCTCGGCACCTGGGTGGCTTGCTGCCCACACTCATGAACAATTCAGGAACATTACACAGCATAACTTCATTTACCTACCTCTATTCCATTGTACTTTCATTGTTTTAATATTTGCTTGTGCCAGACACAGTGGTTCATGCCTGTAATCCCAGTACTTTGAGAGGCTGAGGTGGGAGGATCACTTTAGCTCAGGAGTTCAAGACAAGCCAGATATCGGGGAACCCCCCCCCCAATGTTTCAACATAGGCTCTTTCTATTTTCCGTGTCAGCTGGCTGAGAAATAAAGAGAAAGAGTACAAAGAGAGGAATTTTACAGCTGGGCCGCCAGGGGTGACATCACATATCGGTAGGACCATGATGCCCACCTGAGCCTCAAACCAGCAAGTTTTTTATTAAGGATTTCAAAAGAGGAGGGGGTGTAATAACAGAGAGTAGGTACAAAGATCACATGCTTCAAAGAGCAAAAAGCAGAACAAAAATCACATGCTTCTGAGGGAACAGGACAAACGGCAAAAGCAGAACTACTGATAAGAGTCTATGTTCAGCGGTGCACATATTGTCTTGATAAACATCTTAAACAACAGAAAACAGGGTTCAAGAACAGAGAACCGGTCTGATCACAAATTTACCAGGGCGGAGTTTTTTCCCCACCCTAGTAAGCCTGAGGGCACTGCAGGAGACCAGGGCATATCTCAGTCCTTATCTCAACCATGTAAGATAGACACTCCCAGAGTGGCCGTTTATAGACCTCTCCCCAGGAATGCATTCATTTCCCAGGGTATTAATATTAATATTCCTTGCTGGGGAAAGAATTTAGCGATATCTCTCCTACTTGCATGTCCATTTATAGGCTCTCTGCAAGAAGAAAAATATGTCTCTTTCTGCCCAACCCCGCAGGCAGTCAGATCTTACAGTTGCCTTCCCTTGTTCCCTAAAAATCGCTGTTATTCTGTTCTTTTTCAAGGTGCACTGATTTCATATTGTTCAAACATACATGTTTTATAATCAATTTGTACAGTTAACACAATTACCATAGTGATCCTGAGGTGACATACATCCTCAACTTACAAAGATAACAGGATTAAGAGATTAAAGACAGGCATAAGAAATTACAAAAGTATTATTTGGGAACTGATAAATATCCACGAAATCTTCACAATTTATGTTCCTCTGCCATGGCTCCAGTGGGTCCCTCCGTTCGAGGTCCCTGACTTCCTGCAACACCAGGCAACATATCATGATTCCATTTCTACAAAAAAATTTTAAAAATTAGCTGGGTGTGGTCATGTGTGCCTATAGTCCCATGTATATTTACTTGTATATATGTTATAAACCTACAAGATGTTATTCTTATTTTACACCAATAATTACACCAATATTATTTTATATTTATCCAAGTAGTTATTATTTCTGCTTCTCTTGCCTTCTTAGAGTTCCATACTCCCATTTGGGATCGTTATAAGTTAGCTTGAAGAATGGTGCTGGAACAATTGAATATTTGTCTGAAAAAAAAAATACTCTTCAGTAAATTATGACCTCAAGCCTCACAGCCTACCCAAAACCATCCTAGCCCTGAATGTAGGACTTAAAAACAATAAAACATTTAGAAGTCAACACATGGGAATATTTTAAGAAATCTTTGTCTACTCCACAAAAGCACTAACTATCAGAGTAAACGTACATGAATTTGACGTCATTAACATTGAGAATTTCTGTTCATAAGAAGACGTGGCCACATGTGGTGGCTCACGACTATAATCCCCACACTCTGGGAGGCTGAGGCAGGCAGATCACTTGAGCCCAGGAGTTCAAGGCCAGCCTGGCCAATCATCTCTATTTTATTTTTTTAAATATATTACAATAGGGTGGATATGCATGTTTAATCCTTCACCTGCCACCGCACTGCCTGTCCTTTCTGAGGTGGCCTTAACCTGGTCACTCCCCATCCCAGCCCCTTGTTTGTGCATCCTGAGAACCGTCATCACTATCTGAAATGCTCTATTTGTTTGTAATTGAATACGGTTAAATTAATTGCACTGACATTAATGAACTTGCCTCCACTTTCTTTCTTCTCAATTTGACTCAGTCTGTGGGCTGCCAAGATTTGAGAGAGATGGAGAGGGAGGGAGGGTCAGACAGAGGCGACGCTGAGACCACCCTCACCATGGGCTGTATCTCTCTAGAGCTGCTGAGACCACCCGCGCCGCGGGCCGCAACCCTCCAGAGCTGCTGAGACCACCCACACCATGGGCTGCAACCCTCCAGAGCTGCTGAGACCACCCATGCCATGGGCCACAACCCTCCAGAGCTGCTGAGACCACCCATGCCATGGGCCACAACCCTCCAGAGCTGCTGAGACCACCCATGCCATGGGCCGCAACCCTCCAGAGCTGCTGAGACCACCCGCACCGTGGGCCGCATCCCTCTGGTTGCGCGTGGGCTGGCTGCTGAGACCACCCGCACCGTGGGCCACATCCCTCTGGTTGCGCGTGGGCTGGCTGAAATCTCTCATATGGCACCCGACACAGGCCACCAATCAGGCCGGCTGCAAGAGCTGGAAAATCTCACCCTGTCTAACTGGCTGTTGGATGGTTTTTCAAGGACACTTCGACAGGCAGAAGCCCTAGATAGCGCTCATCAGATCGATGCAGTGATTAACCTGAATGTGCCCTTTGAGGTCATTAAACAACGCCTTACTGCTCGCTGGATTCATCCCGCCAGCGGCCGAGTCTACAACATTGAATCAACCCTCCCAAAACTATGGGCACTGATGCTCTGACTGGGGACCCTCTCATTCAGCACGCGGATGATAAACCAGAGATGGTTATCGAGAGACTAAAGGCAGCCAGGCACAGTGGCTCACACTTGTAATCCCAGCATTTGGGGAGGCCGAGGCAGGTGGATGACAAGGTCAGGAGTTCTAAACCAGGCTGGCCAATATGGTGAAACCCCCATCTCTACTAAAAATACAAAAATTAGCCGGGCGTGGTGGCGGGCACCTGTAGTCCCAGCTACTCAGGAGGCTGAGCAGGAGAATCGCTTGAACCTGGGAGGTGGAGATTGCAGTGAGCCGAGATGGCGCCACCACACTCCAGCCTGCGCAACAGAGCGAGAGACTGGCTCAAAAAAATAAAAAAATAAAATAAAAAATAAATAAATAAATAAAGAGACTAAAGGCTTATGAAGCCAAACAAAGCCAGTCCTGAAATATCACCAGAGAAAAGGGGGTGTTGGGAACATTCTCCGGAACAGAAACCAACAAGATTTGGCCCTCTCTATATATTTTCCTACAAACTAAAGTGCCACAAACAAGCCAGAAAGCTTCAGTTACTTCATGAGGAGAAATGTGTGTAACTATGAATAGTAAGATGGGCAAACCTCCTAGTCCCTGCATTTAGAAGCACTTTTCCTAAGACTTCCAGCATGTATGAATTCTTTGAAAACTATATGACTTTTATTTCTACTGATTTTATTCTGGATACTAAGGATGTGCCAAATGAGTCAGATACTAAGATTCATCCTTTGAAATCACGTAATGCGTTTTATGCAGCTATCCTCAGAAACATCAGTGATGCCTGAACTTTTAAAACATCTGTTAGAGCAAAATTAAACGAGCATTTGGTAGTAATCTCACTTTGTGTTCAGTTAATAAGTGGTTGATAAAGTTTCCATATTTTTCTGGAAAAGTTAAAAAAAGTTACATGTCATTTGAGGAAAATATGTAATCAGAAATTTTTGCATAGATTGATTCCAAAAAAGGCATTTCTAGCATTGTGGAACATGGTGAGACATTATATAAATTCCAGAAAGAAAGCAACTGGATTTAGAGATTTATTGTAAGACACAAATTCACTGCTGCCTTTACAGTAATAAATGTATGTGCTAACCATATATGCTGTATTTATTTTGTTGTTAAGCATACTTTCAGTTTGCTCAGAATTTTCAATTTGCTATAAACATGTATCAATTAGCATATAGAAAAATATCACTTTAAGATGACTTGTTTCCTTTGAAAGTACATATATACTCAGGGCTATGATTTATGTCAGAAACTGGCATTATAAGTCCTTGGACGAGCACCAAAGTTGAATGAATTTTCAACAAAATGTAATTAAAGTCTGTATGTTTTCAGATATGACTCAGGTGAAGAAATGTGTTTTAGGATCTACTTGACAGTTTCTCTTTTTGATCCAAATGTATGATCTGCCCTGATAAATAACAAGTCACAGCGCCACCCCACTGCCAAAAAAAGAAAAGAAAAAAGAGAAAACCGCGGCACTGTGTAAATAAAGTAAGCACACGTTGTCGTGAGCAAATAGATGAGGCATGCCTGGCATAAATAGCAATCATTCGTAATTAGTAAACAGGTGTGCCAATAAAGAGAATTTACGTGACAGGTTAACGAGGACCAGGAAGGTGAGTAAGTTTCCTGAAGGAGTTCTTGGTTCCTGATCAGAGAACTTGATGCTGTTAGCACTCATCGCCGCCTCATTGTAAGGGGAAAGAACTCTACTGGCGTCATCTGAGCAGCCATTTACAAATTGGAATCTAAAGTGATTCCTGAGTGGGGCAGCAAGGACGGTTGCTGACGTGCTGTGTGGTCTGGTAGAAGTGGGGCAGCATGAGAGGTGGAGGAAATGCCCGATGGCGTCTTCCATGGCGTATTTACTCTTCCTTTACTTGGTGCCAAGTCAAATGAAACAAGCCCTCGTACAAGCTGTTATTAATTGCCTTTAAAAATCTGTTCCGTTGTTTGCCAGGCACTTAAAATACCAGTGCCAGTAAGTACTTCTTATGTATTTTGGGGGAAAAATTTCATTTTCCTTTTCTTCTGATATTTAAAAAATTCATCTATCTTTCAAGATGAACCAAAGTTTCTTAAAATAATTATAGCAAACACTTCATTCTTCATAAAACTTTCTATAATGCCTTATTTGAATGTTAATCGTATGTGCTTTCTAAAATGTTGTGAACTACCAAACTTATGGATTATTGCTAGGCTATCAGGCATACATTAGTTTTTATCAGAATAAAATGAAATTAAATAACTGTGGCTATTACTTTGTCCTTGGTCCTTCACAGGGCCTGCTCCACCCCACCTTCCTTCCTGCTGCCTGATGTCTCAATGGCTTCTGAATGACTGTGTTCTAATAAAAGATCTTAAAACAGAAAAGCAGCAACAACAACAACAACAAAACAAAGTTGGACTAAAAGTTAAGGCTAAAAGTATGATAATAATCAGCACTATTAAAGGGAGTAGGGCAGACAACAGCCATTGCTTCCAAGTTCCCATGGAAGTCCTAAAGATTCAATTTTGTCTGCCTGGGTAACAATGTTTTTAATAAGTTCTAGGACCAAACTGGGCTGACTGATGTAGCCACAGCATTCTCCTTTTAGATACAGACATGTTCCTCCTTGTCCAGCATGAGAAGATTTAGGGTCCCTTGGTTTTGCAGGACTACAGCAGCCAGGGAGTCCAGCTGCTGTTGAAGACTCGTGTCTTGGGAGACATTCAGTCTAAGACAGTTTATGCTGGATTCCCAAGGCTCTGTCTCCCACAGCTGTCCCTGCTAATCCCAATAGAGAGGATGACACTAAACCCAAGGGAATAAGGGGTCCTGCTCGGCGGCGGCTCACGCGATGTTGGTACATGGGAAAAGGGAGAGACACAGTAGCCCATGGGGGGTTAGATGGGGCGAGCTGTAAGCGATGGAACGCTGTCCCTTCCAGATACACTGGAGATCCACAACCCCCAAAACTCCGTGTGCTACAAAAGTATTTTTCATTAAAGTGGTGAAAGCAGTGGAGGTTCTGTAAAAGAGGGTTTTCTATTTTCTGGCCTATGAGTGAAAGGTTTTGTGCAGCTATGTTGGCAGTGCTCACTGGGTCCATCAGGGATGGTAGAGTTGGATGGAGGTGTTAACAAGTTCTTTAAATAGGGTTTCCCTCTTAGGGTCCTACCACAGGTGTAGTTATCTTTTTTTTTTTTTTTTTTTTTTTTTTTTGAGACAGAGTCTTGCTCTGTTGTCCAGGCTGGAGTGCAGTGGCACGATCTCAGCTCACTTCAAGCTCCGCCTCGTGGGTTCATGCCATTCTCCTGCCTCAGCCTCCCAAGTAGCTGGGACTACAGGCGCCCACCACCACGCCCGGCTAATTTTTTGTATATATATATATTTTTTAGTAGAGACAGGGTTTCACCATGTTAGCCAGGATGGTCTTGATCTCCTGACCTTGTGATCCGCCTGCCTCGGCCTCCCAAAGTGCTGGCATTACAGGTGTGAGCCACCGCGCCCGGTCAGGTGTAGTTATCTTTAATAGGAAATGCTGACGGTCCCCAGAGGCTATATTGAGATAGAGTGATTAAAGGCTTCCCATGTGAAGGCAGCCCCAGCAGAAACCCCATCCTAGTTTTGTTGACAGGAAATAGAGACTATGCCAGTCAGGGAACAGGATAGAGCAGGAAATCGATTGCATGGGCAAGTTGCCCATTTATCAGTCTAGTTCCTGCAGACGTGTGGACTAGATAGTGACCCAGTGACAAAGACTCATCTACACTGACTCTCTTGGAGTTTTCCTGCAAAAGTGTTGGGACTGGCATGATTGCTGTGAAGGCAGAAGGGGAACTACTCCAGATAAAAGATACGCTAAGAAAGCATTTCTCCTTTTGGGACATTTGAACTACTGTTGATCGTTAAGAGAGGGAACTTAGGGAACCCATGACCCCATCCAATAAAATCCCTTTGTATTGACTGTTGGGGCTGCTATCCCCATCCTGCCGGCCAGTGAGTTTGCTCCTGGAGGTGTGCTGGGAGGCCAGAGTCTTTCACGGGCACAGGTCTGGCATATTCCCCGCGTTTGGTAGTCACGGAAAGCCAGCCAGGCTGAGTTATATTTAATAGATTAACAGTATGATTAATTGCTTCCCTAGCACACAGACCAGCATCTCTAAAAGCGCTTAGAGCACAGCAGGTGAACACCAGAAAAGGAAGATGTTACTTGTCTTCCAGATCAGCCCCATCTGGGGTTGTTTTCTTGAATAGAAACTTCAGAGCCTCTTTGAGCTCTTGGGTGTAGTGAGCGGCTTCCTCTGGTTTCTGTAAAGGTTTATTGCAAAGTTTAATTCTGGTCATGCGGGCCCAAATGGCGATTCCCTGCAGCTTTACAGCCACTGGGGGTGGTTCGCAGCACTTGGTAAGGTCCGTTCCATTTAGGAAGAAGTTGATCTGCTGGGGAGCCTTCCTTCTAGGTTTTCAACAGGACCCAGCCTCTAGGCAGCACTTTGGGCTTCTGTTTCACTTGACCAGGCGAGGGCAGCACTGTGTTTCTGTATTCCTGGATGGCCAGCCACACCTGGCCTAGATTTTGAATATATGTTATAATAGACTGAGTTTCAGGTTTGATTAACGCGTCTACGGTGAGGGAGGGTCTCCCATAAGTCATTTAAAAAAGACTAAGTTTCCTCTTCCCTTCGGGGATTCTCATGAACGCTGTAGACAACAGAGTATAGCCAGACCCAGAAGTTTCCTGGCATAATTTTGCCAGGGTTTGCTTTAAAGTGTGACTGGTCCTTTCAACCTTGCGGGAGGATTGCGGCCTCCATGAGGAGTGGAGATGATACTTAATTCCCAAAGCTTGAGCTCCCTGCTGGGTTCTAGTTGCAAGGAGTGGGAGAGGCCAAAACACGCCTTGGCCACTTCTGTAGCTTTCTCTGTTCTTGGGGGAGAGCTTCCATCCAACCAGTAAAGGTATTTAAAGCCTCGAAAGGAGGGCATGTGGGTGCAGTCAATCTGCCGGTCCGCAACAGGACCGGTTTCTGGGTTCAGTGACAGGCTGTCTTTGTTTGCCCCCAGGGTTATTTTGGGAGCAAAGTTCACAGGCCCGAGTGACTCTATTGTGGTTGCCAGGCCCTTGCCCATAAACAGATGGTCCACCCACCCAGGTGGTCATGGTGTCCTGCCTCATATGGAGATAATCATGTAAATTTTTTTTTTTTTTTTTTTTTTTTTGAGACAGAGTCTCATTCTGTCACCCAGGCTGGAGTGCAGTGGCTCAATCTTGGCTCACTGCAACCTCTGCTTCCCAGGTTCAAGTGATTCTCCTGCCTCAGCCTCCTGAGTAGCTGGAATTACAGGTGGGTGCCACCACGCCCGGCTAATTTTTGTATTTTTAGTAGAGATGGGGTTTCTCCATGTAGGCCAGGGTGGTCTAGAATTTCTGACCTCAAGTGATCCACTCGCTTCGACCTCCCAAAGTGCTGGGATTACAGGCGTGAGCCACTGTGCCTAGCTGGGAATCATGTAAACTTTTAACCATTTTCTACTGGTTGGGCAGAGGAAGCAAGAGCTTTTGACCTATGAGCCACTAACCCTCAGGTGTTAGAGTCCCCTGACTTTCTTTAGCTCATGCTTGTTTTGATGTTTTACTTATTCTTATTTTTGAATCAGAGTCTCGCTCTGTCACCCAGACTGGAGTGCGTGGTGGGATCTTGGGTTGATGCAACTTCTGCCTCCCGGGTTCAAGTGACTCTCCTGCTTCAGCCTCCCGAGTAGCTGGGATTACAGGTGCGTGCCATCACACCCCACTAATTTTTGTATTTTTAGTAGAGACAGGGTTTCAACATGCTGGCTAGGCTGGTCTCGAACTCCTGACCTCAGGTGATCTGCTCACCTTGGCCTCCTAAAGTGCTGGGATTACAGGCATGAGCCACCATGCCCAGCTGCTTGTTCTGTTGTAGTTAAGATGGATTTACATCAAGAGAATGGGCACAGGGGAACAAGGCCAGCTGGGCCACTGCTCCCGGAATTCCCTCTTAGCTTTCCTGTCAGCCCTTGCATTTCCCAATGTCACTGAGGAGTTTCCTCTTTGATGTCCCAGGCAGTGAAGGACTGCCACTTGCTCAGGCTCCTGCACAGCCTCTAAAACCTGCAGTGTTTCTTTTGCATGTTTAATGGGGGACTTCCTTGCATTTAGAAGACCCGTTTTCCAAGTAGCTGTGTGTGCATGAGGGACAAGGAAGGTGCCCTTGGAGTTGGCGCACCTGTGAAGTGCCTTTCCGTGACCCTGAGCCGGGCCCTGGCGAGGGGACTCACTCTGCTTTTTGCGCCAAGGTGTTAGGTGGCAGCATGGGCATCTGTTGTTTGGTGCAGACTCACCACAGCATGTCCTGCCCCTCTTTTTTTATTTTCCATGCAACTACTTCCATCAGTGAGCCATTCAGCACCAGGACTCTAGAGGGTGCACCCCTGAGGTCTATTCTACTGCAGAAGGCCTGGCCCATGTTTCAACCCCGGAACAAGTTAGGCTCTCCCAGGAACAGGCTGGCATGAGAGGCTGGATTAAGGGTACCACAAGTTTTTATAGTAATCTTGAGGGAGTCCAGGAGGGCGCCTGATCACGGTGAGTCTTCCTCCCAAGAGCCAACATGGCCCTTTATTTCTAAAACTCCCTGCACCTGGAGGGGAGAGAGGACCCTCGAAGGTGTGTCTGAAAGTCAGGTTTTGGGGCCGGGCGAGGTGGCTCACTCCTATAATCCCAGCACTTTAGGAGGCCGAGACAGGTGGATCACTTGAGGTCAGGAGTTCGAGACCAGCTCGGCCAATGTGGTGAAACCCCGTGTCTACTAAAAATACAAAAATTAGCCAGATGTGGTGGTGCACGCCTGTAATTCCAGCTTCTCAGGAGGCTGAGGCAGGAGAATTGCTTGAACCCGGGAAGCGAAGGTTGCAGTGAGCTGAGATTGCACCACTGCACTCCAGCCTGGCGACAGTGCAATACTCCGTCTCAAAAAAAAAAAAAAAAAAAAAGTCAGGTTTTGGGCTGCTTCTACTGGAATAGCGATGGCTGTGACTGCCCTAAGGCAGCCAGGCCACCTTCAGGGCACAGAGTCCAGCTGCTTTGGAAAGGAGCCAACCAGATGAGGCGTTTCTCCCACAACTGAACAAGGTGTTCCTCCCACAACCAGACACGGTGTTTCTCCCAGTTTTGGGGGGACTCCTAGGGCTACTCTGCTAGGAGCATTTCTCTGCTACAGAAGGTGAGTTTTTGTTCTTTTGCTTCCATTGGATTTGATCATTTATTGATGTGAGTCCATAAATTAGATCATTTATGGGACGTGTGCCATAATGGTCCCCTCTCCATTTGGGACCTCCCATAAGGGGAGTAGTTTCTCTGGCCCTGGATGGTGTGATGTCCCAGTGCGAGTACCTCCAGCTGGGCAAGTCCCTATTGTACCTGCAAAGGAAGAGCATAAGGAGGGGGTGAAATGGGATTAGATTCCACAGGAGACTCTGATAGTGCAGTGGATACTGGGGAGTCAGAAGGAGGTAAGGAGCCCTGAGAACCCCTATCTGGACTTGGAGTTGGGCCATGGGGCCTGGGGACCTTTCCCTTTAATTAAAGAGGGTCTTCGCATGGGTCTGGGGGGCTTTCTGGCTTACTGGATTTTAGCCTGCAGCTGCTGTGTAGGTAGAGCCGGGTTCTGTTGTAAGGCCACACACACTTGCTTATAGGGTACTTAGGACCATTGTCCCTGATTCCTACGGAAAGACAGAGCTGCAGGATGTCGATGAAGCTCACAGTTCCACTCTCTGACCACTTTTCGTCGTCAGCTAACTTGTACCCAGGCCAAACAGTGTAACATAAGATGTCTTTTCCTTTTTAGCTCATCTATCTGAAACGTGTTCCAATTTTTTAAAGCTATGTCCCAGGGGCGGTCAGTGAGAGTAAAGGAAGTGGTTCCCATGGTGCCGAGATAATCCAGCAATGAAAAAAACAGATACCAAAGTCCAGGAGGTCACAGGTGTCCCTGAGCCAAGCTGGACCATGACAGGGTCTGGGACATCCCCTTGAATCCCCATGAAACCAGGGCCCTAGAAGGTCCGGGCATTTGGCATGCACCGTCCTGGGTCTCACGGGTGCTGGAAGTCTCCAGGTCCAACTGAGGTGGCCCCCCCTGCTGGCTGGGAGGCCCGACATCTCGCCAGCAAGCCTTTCCCTGCCTCACTGGTTGGCCATTGGTGATGCCCAATTACAATGCCTGTAATGCCCAATGCAATCCCCACGGCCTGGCATCTACATGACTAAGCATCTTTTGTTCAGCAAAGAAAGCCAGTCGAAGGACCATCTGAAGGAGCTGGAAAATGCATAAGGTCTGGAGGGACAGGGCACTCTTAATGTGTCCCTCAAAACAGACTTTGGCCAGGTGTGGTGGCTCATGCCTGTAATCCCAACACTTTGAGAGGCCAAGGTGGATGGATCACTTGAGGTCAGCAGTTCAAGACCAGCCTGGCCAACATGGTGAAACCCCATCTCTACTACAAGTATAAAAAATTAGCTGGGCGTGGTGGCAGATCCCTGTAGTCCCAGCAACCCGGGAGGCTGAGGCAGGAGAGTTGCTTTAACCTAGGAGGCAGAGGTTGCTGTGAGCCGAGATGGTGTCATTGCACTCCAGCCTGGGCAAAAGAGGCTCCGTCAAAAAACAAAAAACAAAAAACAAAAAACAAAAAAAGAAAGAAAAGAAAGAAAAAAGAAAAAAAGAAAATTTTGTAAAACAGAAAACCCGATCAGACAATAAATCACAATGGCCACGAGGTGGCGACCGAGTGCTACCAGAGGGACAGCAAACAGCTGCGTCTGAAAGGAGGCCAGAAAGGTGTGAAATTAAGCAGCAAAACAGCCCAAATACTGAACGTTGAGAGCAACCCATGTGGTTAGGATAATGATGAGCGGTGCAGAGGCAGCCAGAGGACAGCAGCACATATATCCACAGAAAGGGTACAAGCAACTTAGAAACCTTTCCCAGAGCTTGACTGAAACAGCCCTGGGAAAAGCAGCAGCAGCCAACCAGGCAGCCTGGCACTGCCACGGTGCCCGCCGCGGGGAAGGGAAACTGGAGTGAACGACGCGGACAAACCTCCATCCGAGTCACGGCACCAGAAACGGTGACGGCTGCTGGGAGGCCTCCATTCTTGTCTTCTTCGTTTAAAAGAATTTAAACAAGAGACACGCAGCCAAGGAGAAGCAGCACAGAGCAATGTATTGCAAAGGAGAAAGAATATTTTGAAAGTGCGACGCAGAAGAGACAGGACGCCCTGAGAGAGAGGATTCAGGGCCGTCTGCTAGTAAGGGCGAGACAGCACAGACTGGCACCAGGGAGTCTTCCATGATTACTCACCGCGGGTGGGCAGAGGCGTTGCTAGGAAACATGTTCGCCGGGGCGGGGGGGGGGGGTCCTCTGGGTGCACATGCGCAGTACCTGTACCTGCTTGTTCATAAGTTGCATGTCTCATTAGCATCTTATATCTCCACCCAGGGGTGTGTTTTCTATTATAATGAGCAAAGGGTCAGTCTGAGGACAGGGAAAATCAAATATGCATGCTCTCTAGTTGGGGAGGGGGGATTTCTCTCCTGGAGCTAGCTTTGCTTGGATGAGCTGGACCACAGCGCAAATGCAAAGCCTCACTGTGTTGACTGTACAGTGGCCACAGTGGCTGCATCCTAAGGATATGGTCACTTCCTTGACTACCTATCCTGGCTCATAAGCAGAAGTCAAGCCCCTGGGCCAGGCGCCATGCCTCACGCCTGTAATCTCAGCACTTTGGGAAGCCGAGGCAGGCAGATAACAAGGTCAGGAGTTTGAGACCAGCCTGGCCAACACAGTGAAACCCCGTCTCTACTAAAAATACGAGGGAAAAAAAAAAAAAAAAAACTGGGTGCGGTGGCAGGCGCCTGTAATCCCAGCTACTCCGGAGGCTGAAGCAGGAGAATCACTTGAACCCGGGAGGCAGAGATTGCAGTGAGCTGAGATGGCACCACTGCACTCCAGCCTGGGTGACCGAGCAAGACTCCAACAACAACAACAAAAAATTTCAAGCCCCTACCATAATGCTAACCTTGTGGTCTTTCATTAGTTCTACAAAGGCGGCTTTGGTCAAGGAGTAGAGTAGTTTTGGGAAGAGACTATTATCGTCCTTACTTTATTTTTTATTTGTATTTATTTATTTTTGTTTTGAGATGGAGTTTCGCTCTTGTCACCCAGGCTGGAGTACAATGGCACAATCTCGGCTCACTGCAACCTCCACATCTCAGGTTCAAGTGATTCTCCTGCCTCAGCTTCCTGAGTAGCTGGGATTACAGGTGCCCGCCACCATGTCAGCTAGTTTTTATTTTTTTTTAGTAGAGACAGAGTTTCGTCATGTTGGTCAGGCTGGTCTTGAACTCCTGACTTCAGGTGATTCACCTGCCTCGGTCTTTCAAAGGTATTACAGGTGTGAGCCATCATGCCTGGCCCATCCTTACTTTAAACTATGAACTAAATTCCTCCCATAGTTAGCTTGGCCTATGCCACCTGAGCAAAGGCAGGTTAGCTTGTGAGATTAGAAGCAAGCTGGAGTCAGTTATGTTAGATTCCTCTCTTTTTTTTGAGCAGGAGTCTCACTCTGTCACCCAAGCTGGAGTGCAGTGGCGCAATCTCAGCTCATTGCAAGCTCTGCTTCCCAGGTTCACACCATTCTCCTGCCTGAGCCTCCTGAGTAGCTGGGACTACAGGCACCTGCCACCACGTCCCGCTATTTTTTTTTTTTTTTTTGTAGTTTTATTAGAGACGGGGTTTCACTGCGTTAGTCAGGATGGTCCTGATCTCCTGACCTTGTGATCCACCCACCTCGGCCTCCCAAAGTGCTGGGATTACAGGCATGAGCCACCACGCCTGGCCTCCTCTCATTGTTATAATCTTGCTAAAGTGGTTTCACTCCTGGCCTCAAGCTATCTTCCTGCCTTGGCCTCCCAAAGTGATGAGATTACAGATGTGAGCCACCAGGCCCACCTACTGCCAATTCTAGTGTAAAGAGTAAATTGGGCTGGGCATGGTGGCTCACACATGTAATCCTAGCACTTTGGGAGGCCAAGGTGAGTGGATCACTTGAGGTCAGGCTGGCTCAGAACTGCGGTCTGGGTGAATGAACGCCTGTCTCAGCCTGGAGTCAGGGCTAGGCTCAGAACGCCCTGGGTGGACGACCGTCTCAGCCTGGAGTCAGGACTAGATTCAGAACAGCCTGGGTGCACGGCCGTCTCAGCCTGCAGTCAGGGCTGGGCTCAGAACGGTCGGGGCGGACGGCCCTCTCAGCCTGGAGTCAGGGCTGGGCTCAGAATGGTCTGGGCTGATGGCCCTCTCAGCCTGGGGTCAGGGCTGGGCTCAGAATGGTCTGGGGGGACGGCCGTCTCAGCCTGGGGTCAGGGCTGGGCTCAGAACGGTCTGGGCAGACAGCGTTCTCAGCCTGGGGTCAGGGCTGGGCTCAGAATGGTCTGGGTGGACAGCGTGCTCAGCCTGGGGTCAGGGCTGGGCTCAGAACGGTCTGGGTGGACAGCGTGCTCAGCCTGGGGTCAGGGCTGGGCTCAGACGACCAGCAGAGGCTTTACCCTGCCATGCCAGGAGCCACATCTCATGACCAGGTCCTGGTCTCCCACACTGGCCAGACGCCTCCATCCGAGACGTCCTGGTCCCTCCGACTGCACAGTGTGACAGCCACCACCCAGCCATGCTGGGTAAGATGCCCAATTAAATTTGAATTTCAGATAAACAATTTTAGCATAAGTATGTCCCCAACATTGGTAAAAATGGCTATTGTTTATCTGAGATTCAGAATAAACTGGGCATCTTGGACTTTTTATTTGCTCAACCTAGAAACTCATGAGTGCCTAAGGAGGTCAAGGGAAATTCGCGACCACCCCAAATCTGTGTCGGACCCAGGGGCAGTCATAATGGGGTGCAGTAGTTGTACCTGGTGACTCAGGCTGCTTGTCTACCTCCTCATGTCCCCCCCTGCCCCTAGCACCATGGTGTCATGCCCTACCCGCCAGTGGGCCCAGAAAGCAGCGCTTTTGCCCAGGGCCATGGTCCTCTAGGCACAGGGTTCAGCCCAAGGAGGGCAGCCCTGGTTCCCAAGCCTCCAGCAGCACTGACTCTCCACTGCAGCTGGCCTGGGGTCTGCAGCTGGCCTTCTGCTTCTGGCCCTGGCTGGCCCTGGCTCACCTCTCCAGAAGGTCTCTGGAAGCTTCTTCCCCACAGGGTCCTCCCTTCTACCGTAATCTTCCCGGGTTCTGGGAAACAAACTTGAGAGGCCCAGGCGCACCCCACCTCTTCTCTCTGGGTCTCCACAGCTTCTCCTCTGCCTCCTCCCCAAGGGGATCACTCCGGCCCTTCCCCTCTCGGCCCTTCCCCTCTCCAGTGACCCCTCTCCACACCCACCCGGCTTCCCCCTTCCTCTGAGCACCCCAGATCCCAAAGGACGAGGTGAGGGAGGCTTTGGAGAAATGTTGCCTGACGTCACGGGTCCCCCACACTCGGGGGAACCACGCGGCCGGCCCGGCAGTCAGCTCCCTCCCCGCAGGCAGCCCCTCCCCGCAGGCAGCCCCCTCCCCGCACGCAGCCCCTCCCCGCAGGCAGCCCCCTCCCCGCACGCAGCCCCTCCCCGCAGGCAGCCCCCTCCCCGCACGCAGCCCCTCCCCGCAGGGAGTCCCCCTCCCCGCACGCAGCCCCTCCCCGCAGGCATCCCCCTCCTCGCACGCAGCCCCTCCCCGCACGCAGCCCCTCCCCGCCTCCCCTCACAGCTGCAGGGGTCTGGGCTGGGATGTGTTGGAGGCAGCTCACGTTGAAGGCCGGGCAGCGGGCGCTTCTCCCCCAGCCTCCTGGGGCCCGGGCATCACTGGAAGCGGCGTTTGTCCCCACTTTGTATCAATCGCAAAGAAAGAGCACCCAATTGGACGAAAGGCTGCGTTCCTGGCCCAGAGTGGGTGAGAGTGAGCCCCTGCCCTGTGGGGGAGGCTGAGGCCGGGGTCGTGAGGAGTCCCATGCCGGGAGGAGGCTGTAGGAGCACCTCAGTGCGCCTCTTGATACCACGCATGCTTAGCAAGCCCTGGGGACTGTTCTCTCGGGCGGGGACTTCCGCTTTGTAATGACATGTCACTGACTTAAAGGGAACTGGGGTCACCAGCTCTGGTTTGTGCCCATCTGGTGCGTTCTTATCTCCCTGGTATTTGGTAGGGGATCCCAAGCCTCTCCTGGCATGCTGAGACATCTGGAGCTCATTAAGCCTTGGAGCCTGTAGATAAAGAGATTAAAGGAAAAAAGAAAAGAAATCCCGCCCTGGGAGAGTTGGGGCAGGATTAGCCCGGAGGCCACGCCTCTGCGGGGTCTCCCATAGGCTGGGCCAGCCTCTGCCCTCCCTGCCTCCAGAACCCTGAAGGCTGATGGCCTGTGGTGGCCAGTCTCCACCCACCCCAGAGCCCAGCCTAGCAGTAGAAGGCTGCCCACCCCGTTTGAATGTCCCTCTTCCTCCAGGGTCAGCCCGAACGCCACTCTCACGGAGGCCAGGCTGGTGGTGGGGCAGGGAGTTTATCCTCTGCCTGAGGGAGGGTCTGGGGTGCAATTGAGCCTTTCACCCTTTGAGAAGAGTCAGGGTCATGCAGCGTCTCCAGCAAGTGGTGGCAGCAACTGATGGAGCATCCTAATCACAAAATAGGAAGAGAGTTTACAAAATAGGAGCATTTACCAAGAGCCATCCTCTCTCTCTCTCTCTCTCTCTCTCTCTCTCTCTCTCTCTCTCTCTCTCTCTCTCTGTCTCTGTCTCTCAAGTAGAAGTGGGGTCTCTCTGTGTTACCCAGGCTGCTCTCGAACTCCGGGGCTCAAGCGATCCTCCTGCCTCAGCCTCCCAAAGTGCTGAATTACAGGTGTGAGCTACTGGGCCCAGCCCCAGGCCCTCTTACAGGGGTGGGCTGCCTGGAAACAATCCGGCGCCGTATCCCGACAGGACCCCTGCCACCCCCAACCCAGGCCCAAAAGGAGGGGCCAGGAGGAGAGGGGCCTCCAAGGCAGGTGAGCTGCTTAAGAGGAGCGACGGCTGTGGACAGTCCTGAGGACTGCAGGAGGGGTCAGCAGGATCAATACCCAGCTTATCTCTCCTGCTGGGCTCCTGCTGGGGCTCCCCGTTGGTCACCCCAAAACTTACTGTCTCTCATGGCTGCCGGGGCTGGCCAGGCTCAGCTGCTGGTTCTGCCTTGGGGCACCTCCTAGGTGGAGTCAGGGCGGCTGAAGGCTTCTCCACTCATGCGTCCACTGTCTGGACATCCTGCCCCTGCTGACCTCCAGGACTTGCAGTGTGTGAAGGCCACACCACAGCCCCTCTTCTGCTGCCTCCCTCATGCCTCCCAGAAAGATGCTCTTAACCCCCCATTAGAGGCCCCCATTCTTCCCGACTGTACCTCTTGACACCCCGAGTACAGTTCAAGAGACCGTGAAGAAACTCACAAAAGTGACAATTAGAGGCTCTGAGAGAAAAGAGTGAAGTCACTATGCATTTATTTTTATTTACTTATTTTTTTTTTTTAGAGATGAGGTCTTGCTTTGTTGGCCAAGCTGGTCTCTTGAACTCCTGGCCTCAAATGATCCTCCCACCTTGGTCTCCCAAAGTGTCGAGATGACAGGTGTGAGTCGTTCTCTCTGGCTTACTCTGTGTTTTACAGGAGGGATGTGTTGATGAAAGAAAACCAAACTCTAAAATATTTGAAGAGGTTTATTCTGAGCCAAATGTGAGGACTGTGGCCTGTGACAGAGACTCAGGAGGTCCTGAGAACACGTGCCCAAGATGGCCGGGGTACAGCTCGATTTTACACCCTTCAGGGAGAAAGAAGTTACAGGCTGATATGGTTTGGATTTGTGTCCCCCCCGGCCCCCCAGATCTCATGTGGAATAGGTGGAGGGGCCTGGTGGGAGGTGATTCGATCATGGGGTCAGATCTCCCCCTTGCTGTTCTGGGGATAGTGAGTGAGTTCTCAGGAGATCTGATAGTTTGAAAGTGTGTAGTGCTTCCCCCTTTGCTCCTTCTCCCTTGGGCTCAAGGGATCCACCTGCCTCGGCTTCCCAAAGTGTTGGGATTACAGGCGTGAGCCACTGTGCCTAGTTGAAGCCTCTGTTGATCCTGATTTTTTTTTCCCGTTGCTATTATGGCTGTTTTTCTCCTCTTCTTTTTCTGACAGGTCTCTCACAAGAATTAGCCACATTTTTAAGGCTGGGCACAGTTGCTCACACCTGTAATCCCAGCACTTTGGGAGGTTGAGGCAGGTGGATCATTTGAGGTCAGGAGTTTGAGACCAGCCTGGCCAACATGGTGAAACCTCATCTCCACAAAAAATACAAATATTAGCCGGGCATGGTTGCACAAGCCTGTAATCCCAGCTACTTGGGAGGCTGAAACACAAGAATTGCTTGAACCTGGGAGGCAGAGATTGCAGTCAGCTGAGACCGCACCACTGCACTCCAGCTCAGGCAGCAGAGTGAGACCCTGTCTAAAAAAAAAAAAAAAAAAAAGAAGCAAGAGTTATCCAAGTTTTTAGTTTACCCAAAGAAATAACTAACTTGTATATCCTATCTAATGTGTACATAATTTATATATTATTAATTTCTGATGTCACTTTTATTAGTTTCTTTCTTCTGTTTTTTTTTTTTTTTGGATTCCATTTGCTGTTCTTTCTGTAACTTCCTGTGATGAATGCTTCATTCATCGATGTTGAATCTTTTTTTTTGAGATGGAGTCTCGCTCTGTCACCCAGGCTGGAGTGCAATGGCACGATCTTGGCTCACTGCAACCTCCGCCTCCCAGGTTCCAGCGATTCTCCTGTCTCAGCCTCCCAAGTAGCTGGGATTACAGGTGTGTGCCACTACACTCGGCTAATTTTTGTATTTTTAGTAGAGACAGGGTTTCGCTATGTTGGTCAGGCTGGTTTCCAATTCCTGACCTCCGGCGTTGGCCTCCCAAAGTGCTGGCATTACAGGCATGAGTCCCTGTGCCCAGCCTGAATGGTTTTTTAATGTATGAAGGTAAGGGCCAATGGGAAATCTTCCCTTTTAACCCCTGACATTTCCATGAAAACTCAACTCAGAAAAGGCAGATTAACTGGAGAAAAGGCACACAGGTTTATTAACGTGTTCACAGGGGAAAACACAGAGTGATATCCCCCACCCTGCAGCAGGGTTCAGATGCTGAGGGACCATCCTGGCCACACAGGCCATGGGGAGAGAAGAGGAATTCTGAGGGCAGTGGAGCAGGGAGCAGAGATTAACTTGTAGACAGTTCTCTTTGGAATGTGGATGGGCCTGAGGGACAGACATTATTATCTTTTGAAAGGGTCTGTTCAGATATGGTGACATTCTTTGTCTTGGGGTAGGGGGAAGAAAATACAATTGTTCTTGGTGGGTTCAGACTTTAGGCAGACGAAGTTTAGAGAACTCCATCCTGACTTTGGGAGAGTCTGTGGGTTGTGGGGGAGAACAGAAAGTTCTTGAAGTTTCTTCAGCATGTCAAAGTGCCATAATTTGAGGTATTGGGTTCTGAGACCTAACAGTGGATACAGTTCTCTCAAAGCATGCAGTTATGGCCGGGCATGGTGGCTCATGCCTGCAATCCCAGCACTTTGGGAGGCTGAGGAAGGCGGATCACCTGAGGTCAGGAGTTCGAGCCCAACCATGGCCAACGTAGTGGAACCTCGTCTCTACTAAAAATACAAAAATTAGCCAGGTGTGGTGGTGCATGCCTGTCGCCCCAGCTACTTGGGAGGCTGAGACAGGAGAATTGCTTGAACCTAGAGGTAGAGGTTGCAGAGCTGAGATTGTGCCACTACACTCTAGCCTGGGCAACAAGAGCAAAGCTCCGTCTCAAATAAATAAATAAATAAATAAATAACTAGCAAGATGTGGTGGTGTGTGCCTGTGGTCTCAGCTACTTAGGAGATTGAGGCAGGAGGACCACTTGAGCCCAGGAGGTCAGGGCTGCAGTGAGCTTTGATTGTACCCAACAGAGGGAAATCCTATTTTCATTTTGATTTCTTCTGTGACATATGGGTTATTTATAAATATACTTGTTCATTTCCAAACAGAGGAGGATATTCTCGTTTTGGGTAATAATTTCTGGTCTAATTGAATTGTAATTAGAGAAGCCACTCTGTATGATTTCAGTTAATTTGTGGAAACTTTTTCATGGCTTATTATGTGATCGATAGTTGTAAATGTTTGTGTGTACTTGAAAAAGATGTGTGTTCTGGAATCGCTGTGTCCAGTTTTCTATGTTGGTTACTTTCTTTTATTAATTTTAAAATTTATTTTATTTTCTAAATTTTTAAATGGAATTTTTTTTTTTTTTTTGGTTTTGAGATGGGGTCTTGCTCTGTTGCCAGGCTGGAGTGCACTGGCGTAATCTCGGCTCACTGCAGCCTCTGCCTGCGGGTTCAAGCAATTCTCCCACCTCAGCCTCCCAAGTAGCTGGGATTACAGGAGCCCACCACCACACCTGGCTAATTTTAGTAATTTTAGTAGAGACGTGGTTTCACCATCTTGGCCAGGCTGGTCTTGAACTCCTGACCTTGTGATCCACCTGCCTCGGCCTCCCAAAGTGCTGGGATTACAGGCATGAGCCAGTGTGCCCAGCAAGATCGCTTTTTAAAAGACGTTCTTGGCTGGTGCTGTGGCTTACACCTGTATTCCTTGAGCACGGGGGTTCGAGACTAGCTGGGGCAAAATGGCGAAACCCTGCCTCTACAAAAATACAAAAATTAGCTGGGCATGGTGGTGTACACCTGTCATCCCAGCTACTTCGGGGGCAGAGGCAGGAGGATCGCTTGAGCCTGGGTCAAGGCTACAATAAGCTGTGTTCCCACCACTGCACTCCAGCTTGGGCAACAAAGTGAGATCCTGTCTAAAAATAAAAAATAAAAATAAAATAAAATAAAATAAAATTTTCTTTTAGTACAAGTATGTTGGAAGTGTGTTGGTGATAACCTTTCTGTCTGTCTGACAAAGTCTTTCTTCCAATGCTCTTGTTGCCTGTGAATTCAGGGCTATTATCTCTCCTGGCTTCCATAGTTGTCCTTCTCACTACCGCCCCCTGGTGGCTGATCTTTTTCTCTGGCCGTCGACAGGACTTTTTTTCTTTGGTCTTCTGCATTTTCACAGGTGCATGTGGGGTTATTTATTTGTTGACGCTGCCTGAAATTTTCTGGGCTGCCTGATCTGTGGCTGGATCCACTATATCAGTTCTGGAAATGTCTCAGCTATTAAGTCTTCAATATCGCCTCTGTGCTATTCGCTCAGCTATTTGGGGAACTGTCACGGTGTATCTGCTATCTTTGTATATTTCTTACTTTTTCTCCTTTTGAGTATGGATCGGGCACTGAGGGGAAGGTCCGTCAGAAGGATTTTCCACAGATCCCTCTGCTCCCCAGGTGGGAAGGCAGGTCCCAAGTTTTCCCCTTGGAGGAGGCTGGTTCTCCCAAAGGGACCTGGGTGCTTTCTGGAGAGGCAATGGTGGCTGTGTGTTTTTAAATTGTGGACCAGGCCGGGTGCAGTGGCTCACACTTATAATTCCAGCATTTTGGGAGGCTGAGGCAGGGGGATCACTTGAGCCCAAGAGTTCAAGATCAGCCTGGGCAACACAGTGAGATCCCATATCTATAAAAAATTTTTTAAAAAAATAGCTGGGTGTAGTGGCGGTGCCTGTGGTCCCAGCTACTTGGAAGCTGAGGCAGGAGGATCGCTTGAGCCTGGGAGGACTGCAGACTTGGCATGGGCCTGGGGGCCACAGCCCGTTCTCTTGTGCTTGTCTCCTGGTTGTCTCCGTGTACACACTGGCTTCGAGGTTCCCTGGGGAGGGTCCGAGGGGGTTGGGTGGGGCTTCCTGTGCCAGCCGCCTTCCTCTCTCGCCCACAGGGCAGAAGTTCAGCTACACTAGCAAGGGCTGTGGCCCTCCCCATGCCCAGATTATGAACCTCACCCACCCTGTGGTCCCTGGAGGGTCTCACCCCACAGAAACTGAGGATGGACTGATCGACTTGAAGACTGAGAAGCTGGACATGACCTGCTGTGAAGAGAGCCTCTGTAACAAGGGCATCAAAGGGGCAGAGGCTGTGGATGGGGGAGGCGGCACAGGGTCCTGCCTGGGCCTTACCTCCCGAGGTCCCCACAGGGGCAGAGTGGTGGGGGGCCGGTGAGGGGCAGTGCCAGGACCTGCTGCCCACCCTCCGGAGGCTCATCCGTGGGCAGATGCTGGGAAGCAGGGGCCGGATGGGGCTGCGGAGAGGAGGGCGCCCAGTTCCGGGCCGGTGTGGAGACTGGGAAATCCCCGGCGGGAGGCTCAGGTTCAGAGCCCTGAGATGAGCCTTCCTTCCTCTCCCTCCCCTCCCCTCCCCTGCAGGCTGAGGTTGGGAAGGAGGTTGAGGCTGCAATGAGCTGCGATTGTACCACTGCACTCTAGCCTGGGTGACAGAGGGAGACCCTATCTCAAAAAACAAAACAGGCCAGGTGTGGTGGCTCACGCCTGTAATCCCAGCACTTTGGGAAGCTGAGGCAGGCAAATCACCTGAGGTCAGGAGTTCGAGACCAGCCTGGCCAATATGGTGAAACCCCATCTCTACTAGAAATACAAAAATTAGCTGGGCGTGGTGGCACGCGCCTGTAATCCCAGTTACTCAGGAGGCTGAGGCAGGAGAATCTCTGGAACCCGGGAGCCGGAGGTTGTGGTGAGCCGAGATCGTGCCATTGCACTCCAGCCTGGGCGACAAGAGCACGACTCCATCTCAAAAACAAAAACAAACAAAACACCAAATAATCCCCCTGCCAATAAACTGGGGACCATGTGCATAGAGGGTATAAAATCAATTGAGTGGGACACAATTGATACTTTTCAAATAAAGCAGAAGGCATCACATGAAGTGAGGATAACTTGCTGTGTGAAAGCCGTGCTTTCATCATCCATCGACACACACAGTGCACACCTCTCGGGGATGCTTGTGCTCTGACTGGCATGTAACATGCACTGCTTATGGACCGTCAGCTTAAAACATATATTTTAAGATTCAAAAATACAACAAGTCAGTATCCCTAGCAATATTCTAACTTCTCCATTGCTTGGTGTTACGATGTCTGGCTCAGCCATCATCAGGCCCTGGGACCTGAGCAGTGTGACTGCAGGGCCAGCAGAGTGACCCGCGGACCATGGGCCCTGCTGGCACTGCCCCTTCAGGTCTGACCTGTGCTCTGGTGCACTGCTTGGCGGGGCAGTCAGGCCTCTTGGGCCCGCGTCTTGCCCACAGCTGCCCCGAGTCACTGGGGAGTCTTTTGTGCCTGCCGCCTCCATCTCTGCCCTTGTCCTCCCCGCTTTCAGGAGCCACCCCCACCTGCCCTTGTCCTCCCTGCTCTCAGGAGCCACCCCCACCTGTCCTTGTCCTCCCCGCTCTCAGGAGCCACCCCCACCTGTCCTTGTCCTCCCCGCTCTCAGAAGCCACCCCCACCTCACCTGGCTTATCCTCTCAGATGCCATGGAGTCTCCAAGCAGAGACCCCTGAGGGCACAGAGTGGATTCTGCTTTTTGGAGGGGACCTCCCACCTGAAAGGCGACCCATTCTTATGCGGGTCTGCTGCCTTTATCTGTCTTCATCAAGGGCTGTCCCCGCAGTCCAGGCAGCCCTCTCCCTCCTTCTGCCCAGCACCTGGTGGGGGGGCAGAGTCTGCAGTCACCCCTGGCCCACCTTGGCCCATTTCCTGTGTCTTCTGATTCCCCTGAAGAACAAGTTCGGGTGTGGGTGTGATGGGGGTGGGCAGGGGGCACTGACTAGGAGGGACAGGGGTGGTTCCAGGAGTGGCCAGGACCACCCCCCGAGGGAGCCCCCATGTCGCCCCACCCCGTTACAGGGGCCTCTGCTCCCTGCACAGAAAACAAGAGGTGCCTGGCCTGGGGTCTCAGTGTCAGAGCTTGTTGCCCCACTGGCCCCTCCCAGGCTCTGTCTGCACAGGGGCCTGCCAGTGGTGGGCTCAGCCAGAGACCCTCATGCTGAGTGGGATGACCTGAGTCTCACGGCTGCTTTTCTCTCTTGCTTCTGACACCAGGAAGCAGCTTGCTCCTGATGCACCAGGAAACTGAAACTGAAACTCAGGGCCCTAGTCCAGGACCCTCCTCTCTATTGAGTCACAATTTCTCCTTCTAAGGCAACCTCCCACCCCAGGGGACAACCTCTCGCTTCTCTCCTCATGGCAGCCCCTCCTCCTTCCGGGTCTGTTCTGCTCACACCTTGAGCTCTGGGAGGCCCCAGGCAGAGAAGGGGTGGGGTGGTGGTGGGGTGGTCTTGCTCGAGGTCACGTCTGCCTTCCAGAGCAGCCAGGTCAGGACGGAAGGGTTTCTACCCCTCAGTTCCCGTACTATGAGATGATGGGATGAGACCGTCGGCTGTGTGCATACTACACAAGCAATCTGGGTTCCTCCTCATAAACCAGACGTGGGGCAGAGGTTCCCAGGCTCGGGGGTGCAAGGCCTCCCCTAGCTCTTTCCAGGCTCGGAGCCTCTGTGCCACACCTGCCCTCAATGCACCCACACCCAAGACCATGAAGGTCACCGGCCACTGCTGCTGCTGGCACAGCTGTGGGTGAAGCCCTGTAAGTGGGGGCTGAGGGTGGACAATGGGAAGGAGGCCTGAAGGTGGGAGTGAGACCCTCTTGATGCTGGGGGCTCCAGATGCCAGCAGGACCCTGCCCACAATTGTGAGTAGCCAAGGGCACCTGAGCCTACCTGTGTGCTGCCCAGGCCTGCTGCCTGTGCTGGTGAGAGGGGCTGGAACCCACCCTTCAGCCTGCGACCCTGACCTGCACCCTCCCCGCCCCACCCCGAGTCAGGGCCTTGAGTGCTTCCAGTGCTATGGTGTCTTGGACCCCAGCCTGTGCCACCCGTCTCCGACCCCATGCAGGCTCAAAGCTGCCCCTCCTCTGTGGTCACTGGCACTACCAATGGTGGATCCGGGTGGGACCCGGCATCTGTAAGCAGGTAAGGTGGGCAGGGCACTCTCAGGCAGCATCCCAGCAGCTCTGCCTTGAGCCCCCTGGCCTGGTGGAAGCTTGGATCTGGGGACAGAGCTCAGGGACCTCCATCTAATGGATCACAGACTTGGCGCGGGAGCCTGGGGCCGCCCCCCCCCCCCCCCTGTTCTCTTCTGCTTGTTTCCGTGTCCCCACTGGCTTCAAGGTTCCCTGAAGGGGGCGGTCCTGGGGCAGGTCTGAGGGGGTCCGGTGGGGCCTCCTGTGCCAGCCACCTTCCTCTCTCGCCCACAGGGCAGAAATTCAGCTACACTAGCAAGGGCTGTGCCCCCACCCCATGCCCAGATTATGAACCTCACCCACCCTGTGGTCCCTGGAGGGTCTCACCCCACAGAAACTGAGGATGGACTGATCGACTTGAAGACTGAGAAGCTGGACATGACCTGCTGTGAAAAGAGCCTTTGTAACACGGCGGCCGGCGTGGCCTTTGGGGCCTGGCTGTTAGGGAGCTCCTGCTCAGCCTGGGCCTCTTCCTTTGGGCCCTGCCGTGAGCCCAGCCCACCCTGGCACTGCCCCTGGTGGGTAAATAGGAGCGCAGGGTGGTTGCCCAGTGCAGCCCTCAGCTCCTGCCCTGATGCCCTCGCCTGGCTGCCCAGCGGCCCAGAGACCCACCTCACCCAGCAGCCTAGACGCCCGCTGGCCCAGACAGTAAATGCACGTGTTCAACCCAAGGACTTTGTTCCCTTATTAACCCTTGGGGTCTGATCTGTGGCCTTCAAGGGGGTCCCAGCAAATTCCCCAGGGTGGGGTTCAGAGACTGGAGGGCCTTCCCCGGGTGGCCCAGCCCTGTGCTCATTTCCAGCCAGGATCAGGCTCAGCCCCAGCCCGAGGTCCAGAAGCAGCCCGGAGGGTCTTGCACTCAGGGCTGGGGTCCCCCAGGAAGACTTGTTGGGGGCTGACAGAGGGGGCGGAGGGGTGGAGGCACTAAGGGTCCAGGCCAGCTGTGGCTGCCGGATGTGTGAAACCGTCCCGGGCCCACAGGCTGGTGACTCCTGCAAGGCACCAGGCACCGCAGAGGGCGGGGGTGTCGAGGGGGCAGAGGCTGTGGATGGGGGAGGCAGCGCAGGGTTCTGCCTGGGCCTCACTGCAGGAAGTCCCCACAGGGGCTGAGTGGTGGGGGGTGGGTGAGGCGCAGCGCTGGGGCGGGCTGCCCATCCTCCAGAGGCTCATCCACGGGCAGATGCCGGGAAGCGGGAAAGCGGGGCTGGATGGCTGTGGAGAGGAGGGGGCCCCGTGCGGGTCGACGTGGAGACTGGGAAATCCCAGCTCCTAGCAGGGTGTGGTGGGCCCTGGGCGGGAGGCTCCGGTCCAGAGCCCTGAGACCAGGTTCCCTTCCTCTCCCTCCCTCAGGCTTCAGGAAATTGAAACTCAGTGCGCTGGGCTCCTCCCTTCTCTGCTCCAGGCCCAGGACACAACCCGGGCTCCCTCCCTCCCTCCCTGGGCTCCTGGAAACCACCTGTCCTTGGGGGGCCTCCTGCCTCCGGAGGGCGGAGCGGCAGGAACCCGGCGGAACCACTCTCTCCGCTACCCGCGGGAGGTCAGGGCTGCCTCTGACCCCAGCCCTAAACCCAGAGCAGAGGGAGAGCTGGGCCCCGAGTTCCAGATCCCAGGAGGACAAGCAGCTTCCACTCTGAGACTGTCTCCCCTGGGGAAACGAGGGGATGACTGTGCCCTCGTCTCAATGTGGTTGCGAGACTTAGAAACCAGTGAGCTCACCTGGGAAGTGGAGGAGATGCCAGAGATGGAAGCGAAAATTAGCTTTAGCAGAAACCAAGCATTTGTTAGAAATTCTATCATCACCCAGCGCCCACCATGTTCCTGTGTCCCTGGAGTCAGATCCAGGTTCCTGGACATGGCTTTTGGGAGCAACTTCCTCTCACCAGCTCCACTACGATCAACTAGTCTGTCTCTCCAGCAAAGCCACCTGTGATTCCAAGTGAACAATGCAGCGAATGCACTGCACACTGGGACCCGAATGCCGGGATCTCTGTCCTCCTGGCTACCGTGCCCAGGCTCCGGGACCATCTGGTTTCCACCCTCTGTTCTCTGCTTGCATTTCTCAATGCTAGAGCAACCCACTCAGCAAATCCAAACTCCCCACAGAATCTCAAGCTCAGTCTCTGCAGGGTCCGTCCACAGGGAGGGGTGATTGGCGGCAGGCCCCTCCTCCCGGTGACCCCTTCCAGGTCCTCTTGCTCAGTTACAACGGGCCCTTCTTAGGTGGCAGTAATGATTCGTGTGTTTCAGACAGGAATCACTACCTCAGGGACCCAGGAGGAGGACACAGGTCCTTGACCTGCCTTGACCTCAGGGACCTGGGAGGACCCGGCTATTCACATCAGCTGCCAGGGGTGGGAATCTTGGGCTTCCATGGTGACCACCGGCCCCTCCTGCTGGACGGTGCCCCTGGAATCTTGACACACACAGCACAGTTTCTGGCCAGCCGGGGAAATCCAGGGTCGGCGCTGAGTGGCTGAGACCCTGGTCGGCTTCCTCCCGTTGTCCCAGAGAAACAAACAAATGCACCTCCATTGGGGTCTGTCCTTGTTTTCTCTCCAGCCCAAAGAGCCTGCTGGGCTGTGCACAGCACCTGCCTGCAGATGGTGGCCTGGGCCGGGCTCCTCTGTCAGGAGGCCGCCACCTGCTTGCCAGGGGGAAGCGGGCAGCGCTGCAGTCCAGGCATGGATGGGTCAGGGTTGCTGCCCCGAGCTTTTGCGTGGGAGCCCCCTGCTCCTCCCACAGGCCACTCACTGAACTCCTGTCTGTCCTGCCCCAGCCCAGCTTTTGTGCCCTCTGCACCAGCGGGTCCAGACAGACACCCTCCATTCCCAAGTCCTAGAGAGCCCTGGGCGCTGCCCCAGCCTGAGCGTGCTCCTTCTCGCACCCGCTTTCTTTCCTCCATGCCCCCAGACCTCCTTCTGCTGTGGGAGGCCGAACTCACTCGACCTGCTGAGCCTGGGGCAGGAGGAAGGGCAGAGCGCTGGCGAGGGGCTCCTCGGAGGCCAGGCAAGCTGCTGGCTATGGCTCAGGGGACAACTCCTCCCCGACCACCCCCAGGCCGTACCACAGAAGACCCCAGAACCTTCCAAACCTGGGGTGCTCTGCCTTTTCCCCCATGGGGCAGCCACGCTCAGAGCAGGAAGCTGGGGGACATCTGTATTTATTTGAGGCACCGAAGCAGCAGGAGGGCTCCAAGGTAGGGGTGGGCTGGGGCAGGACTGGCTGGAATTGGGGCGGGGCCTAGACCTGGAAGCGGCAGAAATCCCAGCTCCCAAAGGCTGCCCTTGACGGGCATGTGGCTGTGCCAGGGCAGGGGCTACAGGAGACTGAGGCTCTCCAGGCTGCTGGCACCCCTCCCTCCCCAAACACCGCCCCCAGAAGCCACCACGTGCTCCCACATGCACTGCACACCCACGTACACAGCTAGGCACACATCCCTACTGACACAGCCTCCCTGGGGGCTGTCAGCGTGTCCACGGGACTTGGTCCTGACGAAGGACCCTAAGACTCCAGGGAACCCTCGTCCCTTCCACAGTCCCCCAAGGAAGGTCACATCATCGACCCCAGAAGTAAGGGCAGCTGGCCCCACTTGGGGCAGAGGCAGGGGCTGGGGCAGGTGGAGGTGCAGGGGGTGGGCCTGACCTGGGACCAAGGGCACAGATCAGGCACGTGAGAAGTCAGGGGCTCCCATACCCTGTGGGATCCAGAAAGGGCTGGGCTTTCCTTCGTGAGCTGGGGGATCGGGGGACAGGGTCTGGGCAGTCAGGGGCCGAACCGCAGCAGGGCCGGCAGCAGGCTCAGCAGCAGCCCGGCGCCCAGCAGGGTAGCGCTTGCCCGCAGCCCGCCGTCAGCTGCACTGAAATTGCACAGGAAGCTCTGGCAGCAGCTGATGCCCATGGAAGCCACACCAACATTGATGCCTTCTGGGAGGGGGCAGGCCGGGGAACAGGTCTTGCTCAGGCTGTGGCCAAATGTCACGAGATTCCCTGCATGGGAAATGAGGCTGTCAGGGGAGAGGCAGACGGCTGCAGGCAGACAGCAATGGCCTCTGCTGAGCCCCAGCCTGGGCCAGGGAGACGGCCAGGGGAGGAAGGCGTGGTGTGAGGCCTGGCACTCACCAATGCCGGCACTAGTAGACACGGTCACGCAGTAGTTGTCCCCGTCGGAGCAGATGGTCGGCTTCAGGCAGTACAGATTGCTCTTCTGGTTCAGGCAGGAGAAGCACATCAGCGAGCTGGCTGTGGAAGGAGGACACACCTGTCTCAGGGAAGCCTCCAGTGTCCCTCCCAGGCCTGACCCCAGTGGACATTTACTGAGAAATTACTGTATAGCAGCCCTTGGGGTGGAGGCAGAACGAAGACAGTGACACCCTACCCTGGCCGTCGAGCAGCTCAAGTGGCACCCAAACACACAGTGAGACAGTGTGGCCAGGCTAGGTGAGCCCTCTGCTGGGAGCGGCCTGGAAGGACCCCTGGGGAGTCGAGCAGGGCACAGCCGGACAAAGTTCTGGCGTCCCTGAGGGCACCTCACCTTGCTCCACACCCAGAAGCGCAGCCAGCAGCACCGGCAAGAAGATCTTCATTCTGGAGAGGATGGCCGTCCTGTCCGGAAGTCACAAACCAGAGCAGCCGTCCTGCTCCAGAGAGACACCGCTGGTTAGGGGGCCGGGTGGTGCCTCGCTCCTCCCCAGGACCATGCACCCCCACTTTGCAGATGAGGACACAGACAGCAAAGAGGGGCAGGGACCTGCCAGCACACAAGAACTTCCCTGCTTCTCTCCCGACCTGCCCCTCACTCAGTGCAGGTATGCTCTAGGCTATACCCCTCCTGAAACCTGGCATGGGCGCTGTACAGTCAAGAGGAGGAAACTCACCAGCCTTCTCCGAATCACAGAGAAGGAAGCAGAGTCAGTGGCCTCTGCCAGTAGTCCTGGGGTGGGGGAATGGTAACCAGTAATACTATGAGCTAGTCTGGGGTTGGGTACGGTGGCTCATGCCTGTAATCTCCACGCTATGTGAGGCCAAGGCAAGAGGATCACACGAGGCCAGGGGTTTGAGACCAGCCTGGGCAACAGAGTGAGACCTCCTGTTTCTATACAAAATACAAAAATTAGCTGGGCGTGGTACGTGCCTGTGGTCAGCTACTTGGGAGGCTGAGGTGGGAGGATCTCTTGAGCCAGGGAGTTCAAGGCTGCAGTGAACCGTGATCATGCCACTGCACTGCAGCCTGGGCAACAGAGTGAGACCGTCTCAAAAAAAAGAGAGATCTATATACACATTTATATGTGTGTCTGTCTGTGCATATTACCTAATCTATATCTAGAACTTTTCTTGGGACAGCTCAGTGTCTTGAGCCCAGGCATCTCCCCTGACATGGAGACCGGGGGCCGTGTGGGGCATGGCCCAGGGGAAAGCACTCCCCATTCCTGATGTTACTCAGTTCTGAGGACAGCAGCCCACTAAGTATCTGCTACTCCCCATTCTGTGGCTGGGAAATGGGCTCCAAGAGACCAGGCTGCGTGCCACCGGTCCCACCAGCAGGAAGGGGCCAGATGGGTCCAGGTACTGCTCCTTGGCCTCTGCACAGGACCCTCCGTTGGGCAGGGGCCCATGGCACTGTTGGAGAAAGAATCTGGAACACGCCCTGCTGGGGTCGTGATTCTCTATTTTGTGAGTGCATGGTGTTGGAGGGGGAGGCTGCTGCCTTCTGCCAGGGACAGCCGTGGGCAGAGGAGGGGGAGGGACATCCCGGGCCTGGGGAGCTAGTGCTGGGCACTGGGGGTGAGGATGCCTCAGAGAAAAGATCTGGAGAGGGGCCCGCAGAGGCCCTAAGGGGAGAGCAGCAGGCCAGGACCCTGAGACCTGGGCTGACATCCTGGGGTTCGGAGTGGGAGCCCCAGATGGCCAAAACCAGTGCCAAGTCCAGCTGGGGCCTGTCCCCGCCTACAGGGAGGGGCCCGAGGAGGAAGGATCTCCAATTCCTTATCCCCCCACCCCCGAAAAGTGAGGTTCTGGTTTGGGGGTCCCTGACCTGTCTCTGAGGAAGTCCTAGCATACAGGGCCACAAACAGGTACAGTTGGTGCCGCCATCTGCCCACTGGGTGGCACCCAACCCGCCGGGCCACCAGGCTGAGCTAAGGCACCGGTGGGAGCAGAAGGCAATTAGGAAGGCCGGGTGGGCTGTGGAGCCCAGAGGGAGCCGGCAGGCCGTAGGGGGCGCCCGTGGGGTCCAGGCTGCAGGCTCGTCCCCAGGCTCAGGGAAGCTGGCCCCTGGGAGCCAGGTATCTAGGGGCTGCCCAGCCAGCAAGAGGCGGGAGCCTCTCCTGTGGGAATGGGGAGCGGCCCGGCGGTCCACTCCGGGAGGCTGGGCTCCTTGGACCTCACCGCAAGCACCACCAGTGCCAGAACAAGAAGCGGGGGCGGGTTTCAGTGCTCCGGGGTGATACGCGGGGGAGCGGTCAATCCTCCCTTTCCGGCCAGGAGCTCTGCAAGGTCCCGTGCCCCCTCCCCTAGTCAGCAAAGCTGTCACTCCCGGCCCACGCTGGGGAGCCAGGAGCGTCTGGAGTTGGGTGATGGGCTCCAGTGGCTGCGCAGCCCTGGGCCGGCCGGGAGACTCCTGGCGGCAGTCTCCGCCCGCTCCCGCCCCAGATCTTTGGAAACATTCAGGGAAGCCTGGGGGGGGGGGATGGGAGGAGAGGTTCAGCTCTCGCGGGACCAACCCACCGGCAGCCCCAGCCCCTCTCCTGCGCCTCCCCGTGCGCCCCTCTTGCTCTCTCCCACCGTCTGCAGCCCCGGCCCCCGCAGGGCGCCTTCCGCCGCGCGTGGCTGGGCCGGGGCCGCGTGCACCGCAGCCGAGGCCGCTGGGTCTGAGCGCGTGCGCGCAGGTGTCGGGGCCGTCCCGGTCGCGGCCCCGCGGACTCACCGCCGGGCGGACGCAGGTACCAGCAGTCTCGCCGAGCTCCCCGAACCTCGCGCGCTCTGGACCGCTGCTGGACCGCAGACTCCCAGGCAGCCCGCGCGGCCCCGGGGCGGGGGCAGGGGCGGGGCGCGGGAGGGGCCTCCGCGGGGCGGAGTCGGCGAGTCCGCGTTGGGGGTCCCCTCGCCGCCCAGGCCTGCCCCAGCTTCTTGGGACAGATGGGGAGGCTGAGGACCAGAAGGGGGCTGAGACCACCCCCCAATTTCCCCAGCGAGGTGGCGCCTGAGCCACGGCCAAGCCCGGCCTCCTTCCACCCGGCCCTGCTGTGCGCGCGGCGGGTGCTGACCTGGCGAGGCCGGACAGGGGACCAGGTCGGGGTGAAGGTCACTGACACCTGGACTTGTGGCCAGTCCTCGTTGTGATCGGAGTGGGAGGCCCACGGGTGAGCAGACGTGTTTTGGGTGTGAGCACGGAGGAGGGGTGCCTCGGAGAGTGTCGGGGAGCAGTGCTGGGGGTCTCGCCTGCGGAGTGGAGCGGGGGAGGGGAGGAAGCAGGCACCCCTGTAGCCTGGGCTTCCTGAGGTCATCTTGTCCCTGCTCCCCGCTCCAGGCTGGGCTGTGTCTTGGCCATCCCCCCGGCGGGGGTGGGGAGACCGGCAAGGGTTGGGAGGTGGGAGGTTGTGGGTTCTGGCTTCTGCCAGGGCACTGGGCTCTGCCATTGGTGGGTGCCTTTCCTCCCGCCAGGCCCTCTCCGAGGGTTTGTGGGCACTGGGGCTCTGCCACTGGCCTGTTCTCCAGTTGACAGTGAGTTTCCTTTCTGGGTGACAGGGCGAGCGCCAGGGAGGGGGCTTCCGAACCCCACACGGAAGTAGGGGGAGGGTGTGGGGAAACGCGAGGGTCGGCAGGTGGTCGTGTGGCCAGGAGGGGGCTGGGGCGGAGAGACACCTGTAACACCCATCTCAAATCTAGGGGTGCATTCAGTGTGGCTGTGTATGTGTTTTGCATGAGTGAGTGTGGTGCGTGTGTATGGAGGCTGAGGCTGGGGCTATGTGTGTCATGAGATGTCCTGGCTGTGGTATGATGGCACCGTGGGTGGGGCTTCCACAGCTTTGGGGGTGATGCCCCAGCTGTCTCTGGGGACTGGAGCCTCCAGGAGGCTGTGGCCCTGGGGGAGTCCAGGCCTCTAGGTCTTAACTGGGGCACAGGCAGGGTGTCTTCCCCTCTAGAATGTTGGCGGTGAGGGCAGGGGGTTCTTTCTGCGCAGCCAGCACCTGGGGCCATCTGTGCCACCGCAGGGGCTCAGTAAGAGTTGTGGGATGAGAGCGTGGGTGGGTTTGCCCCCTTCAAGACAGTACCGTCTGATTCAGAAAACAAGCTGCATTAGGAAGAGGGCTGTTTAGAAAAGACTCTCAAACCATTTATCCTGTCTGTCACTCAACACCACACAGGAGACATCAACACAGAAGACTCCCACGACTGCTGGGGCCAAATGTGGGGGGTGGAAGTCTCCCCACCACCAAGCAAGCCGTCATTTCTGCAGCGGACACCAGCTGGGTGTCCTCCAACACCATTCCAACACTGTACCTGGAGATAGCGTCAGATCCCACAGGGTGAGCGCTCAGCCCCGAGACACCTACACACACACACACACACACACACACACGCACCCCAGCTGGGTGTCCTCCAACACCATTCCAACACTGTACCTGGAGATAGCGTCAGATCCCACAGGGTGAGCGCTCAGCCCCGAGACACCTACACAGACACACACACACACACACACACCAGCTGGGTGTCCTCCAACACCATTCCAACACTGTACAACACTGTACCTGGAGATAGCGTCAGATCCCACAGTGTGAGCGCTCAGCCCCGAGACACCTACACACACACACACACACACACACGCACCCCAGCTGGGTGTCCTCCAACACCATTCCAACACTGTACCTGGAGATAGCGTCAGATCCCACAGGGTGAGCGCTCAGCCCCGAGACACCGACACAGACACACACACACCAGCTGGGTGTCCTCCAACACCATTCCAACACTGTACCTGGAGATAGCGTCAGATCCCACAGCGTGAGCGCTCAGCCCCAAGACACCTACACACACACACACACACACACACCAGCTGTGAGGGCCAGCCTCTGGAACTTCTTGCCGACTGACCCGATGTTGAGGTTCCCACTGTCAGAGGAACCCCTGCTCACCAGGCCTCTGGTTTAGTGAAACATGACCAGAGTGACTCCATCTTGAAGTAAGTAGGAGGCACTCACAAGGCACCTATAAGGTTAATGCTTATGGTCTAAAAATAGCCACGTCTCAAGCTGCACCAATTATAATTACAGAATATTTATGGCCATATGAGGGATATCCCAGCAAGCCCGTAGACTGTCCAGATAACCCGAGAGTGCAGGCCACTTTACTGAGAGATAATGTCAGTGAGCAGCCTGAGGTTGGAGGATGAATGGCCACTGATGGCACCCACAGCCCCTATCTTTAGTGAGTGCATCTGCAGATTCCAGGAGTAATTGCAGCTCCTTACAGTTTCTTGTAAGCAGAGGCACTAACAGAGGACCCACCCTCCTTCTCCTGCTTTCTGAGCACGCCCCACTCCAGAACGGAGTCATTTCAAATAAACCTGCTTCTCTCACTGTGCTCTGTGGTTCACCAAAATTCTTTCCTGCACAACATCCAAGAACCCCTCTTGGGGTCTGGATTGGGACCCTCTTTCCCAGCAATATTGTAGCCCCTCCTCGTTTTGCATTCAATTGATTTGCAAGAGTGGCTCAGGGAAGTCAGGGAAATACATTTGCAGATAATTATAAAGGGATACACATGAGAGGCACCGGGCGTGGTCTCCGGGAAGGGGTGTGGAGCTTCCATGCCGCCCACGTGGCCCCTCCAGGACCCCTCTGTGCTCAGCATTCCTACCCCCAGGGTCTGGGACGAATCTTCTCTGAATGACCATCTTGGGGCCCATGATCAGAAAGGAGGGGGAGGACTGGAGTCCTGCCTTGGGGCAGGAGCCATCACAGACATTCCATTTCTACCCATAACTGTAACAAGGACCAGGGAGTCCCCAGTCAGAAACCTGGCCGAACGCCAACTCTACCCATGCATCTACTTCCTTCTTACAGAGCAGCCCTCCTGCTCACACGCCACTCCCTCCTCCTCACATGCCACTCCCTCCTCCTCACACAGGACTCCCTCCTCCTCACACTGCACTCCCTCCTCCTCACACAGGACTCCCTCCTCCTCACACTGCATTCCCTCCTCCTCACACAGCACTCCCTCCTCCTCACACGCCACTCCCTCCTCCTCACATGCCACTCCCTCCTCCTCACACAGGACTCCCTCCTCCTCACACTGCACTCCCTCCTCCTCACACAGCACTCCCTCCTCCTCACACGCCACTCCCTCCTCCTCACACGCCACTCCCTCCTCCTCACACGGAACTCCCTCCTCCTCACACGCCACTCCCTCCTCCTCACACGCCACTCCCTCCTCCTCACGCAGCACTCCCTCCTCCTCACACTGCACTCCCTCCTCCTCACACAGCACTCCCTCCTCCTCACACAGCACTCCCTCCTCCTCACATGCCACTCCCTCCTCCTCACACAGGACTCCCTCTTCCTCACATGGGACTCCCTCCTCCTCACACTGCACTCCCTCCTCCTCACACTGCACTCCCTCCTCCTCACACGCCACTCCCTCCTCCTCACACAGCACTCCCTCCTCCTCACACGCCACTCCCTCCTCCTCACACAGCACTCCCTCCTCCTCACACGCCACTCCCTCCTCACACAGCACTCCCTCCTCCTCACACGCCACTCCCTCCTCCTCACACGCCACTCCCTCCTCCTCACACAGCACTCCCTCCTCCTCACACGCCACTCCCTCCTCCTCACACGCCACTCCCTCCTCCTCACACAGGACTCCCTCCTCCTCACACGCCACTCCCTCCTCCTCACATGCCACTCCCTCCTCCTCACACGGCACTCCCTCCTCCTCACATGCCACTCCCTCCTCCTCACACGCCACTCCCTCCTCCTCACATGCCACTCCCTCCTCCTCACACGCCACTCCCTCCTCCTCACACAGGACTCCCTCCTCCTCACACAGCACTCCCTCCTCCTCACACAGCACTCCCTCCTCCTCACACAGCACTCCCTCCTCCTCACACAGCACTCCCTCCTCCTCACACAGGACTCCCTCCTCCTCACACGGCACTCCCTCCTCCTCACACGCCACTCCCTCCTCCTCACACGCCACTCCCTCCTCCTCACATGCCACTCCCTCCTCCTCACACGCCACTCCCTCCTCCTCACACAGCACTCCCTCCTCCTCACACGCCACTCCCTCCTCCTCACACGCCACTCCCTCCTCCTCACACAGCACTCCCTCCTCCTCACACTGCACTCCCTCCTCCTCACACTGCACTCCCTCCTCCTCACACGCCACTCCCTCCTCCTCACATGCCACTCCCTCCTCCTCACACGCCACTCCCTCCTCCTCACACAGCACTCCCTCCTCCTCACACAGGACTCCCTCCTCCTCACACGCCACTCCCTCCTCCTCACACAGGACTCCCTCCTCCTCACACGGCACTCCCTCCTCCTCACACGCCACTCCCTCCTCCTCACACGGCACTCCCTCCTCCTCACACTGCACTCCCTCCTCCTCACACGGCACTCCCTCCTCCTTACACGCCACTCCCTCCTCCTCACACGCCACTCCCTCCTCCTCACACGCCACTCCCTCCTCCTCACACAGCACTCCCTCCTCCTCACACGCCACTCCCTCCTCCTCACACGCCACTCCCTCCTCCTCACACAGCACTCCCTCCTCCTCACACTGCACTCCCTCCTCCTCACACGCCACTCCCTCCTCCTCACACGCCACTCCCTCCTCCTCACACAGGACTCCCTCCTCCTCACATGCCAGAGCGGAGAGATCATAAGACTGGGACGGGCCGCTCTCATGTGGAGGGCCTTTGTTTTTTCAATTTTTAAAATTTTGAATTAGGCAACCTCTGAACCAGAATAGGGTCGGGGAGGCTGCCATGACTGAGGCTTTGCCCTAGTTATGGAAGAGTTTTGTCCTGGGGGCTTCTCCGATGACAGGAGGAGGCCGGTGGGGCCTGTGGGGAAAAGTCCTGTGGGTCCGAAGGGCCAAGTGAGCGTTGGCCCCCAGGGTGAGCGCGCAGCCTTGACCTGGCCCTTTCCTCCCACATGCTCAAGAGAACTTTCCTCTTGCAGGATTGAGTTAGGTGCATGTGGAGTTTGGGGCACGTTTGCTGCAGGCTGCCTCACAGCTCTGTTTCGAGTCTGGATTCAGCCACGACTGCTGTCAGGAGGGACCTGGCTGACGGCTGGCCCAGCAGGCGGCGTCTGGAGCTGGAAAGCCAGATGCTGCTGCCCCAGGAAGAATGAGCCGGGGCCTCTCGGAGCCCGGCGCTTACTGGGGCTGGCAGGTGAGGCCACAGATGAGCTCTGCCCTGGCTTCTGGGTTCAAGAGGGAAGGAGCCACACCTGCCCTGTGTGCTCCTAGGACAGGTCAGCCACCTGAGACCTGCCCGTGGCCATGGGCCTCATCCTGCCCTGACCTTTCTCTGGTCACTATTCAGGGGTCCTGTGGGGGAGCGCCCCTGATTCTCGGCCTCCCGCATCCAGCCCTGCTGCCGATGCCTGTGTCTCTTGGAAGACAGGGACTGTGGAGCTGACCAGGAGGCCTGACGGGGAGTGCAGATGGCAGGACAGGGCAGGCTGGGGCAGGACGGGGCAGGTGGGGCTGGGACCTGCCTGCTGGCTCTGGCGGGAGGTAGGCTGTCTCCCAGCCTGGGCTCAGTGCGGGGAGAGCAGGCTGACTCTGGCTGGGCTGCCATGAGCTTGCTGCCTGGCCTCCCTGAGTCCAGGCTTCCCATTCCAACGTGCAGCTGCCAGTACTCTCAGGCCTGGTTCCCGCCTTTCCAGGGCACAGTCCAAAGTGCTCCCGGTGGTGTCAGCATCTGCTCCCACCACTGGGGCCTCAGGCTCTTCCTCTAACTTGCACTGCCACCTTGACCCTGGCTCAACCCTGAAACCGAAGTTGGCTCCAGGCCTCCCTGAGTCGCTGCTTGGCCTCTCCTCTTGGGAAATCTTCCCTGACCCCAGGGGAGGCCCCTCCCACAGAGTGACTGAGACAGGTCTCAACCGGTTCAGAGGTTTACTTTGCCAAGGTTGAAGCCATGCCTGGGAAAAAGAGACAGAAGCCACAGTAGGGTGTGCAGCCCACTCCTTTTCCAAAGAGGGTTTTGGGGCTTCAATAGTTAAAGAAAGAAGTGGCCGGAGGGGAAGGAGGAAAGGAAAAAAGGGAGGGTCATATTCCTGTGAGGCTGTGATCTATATCCACTGCTCTTCAGGTTGCAGGTAAAGGCGGGGGCAGAGGAAGAGGGAGGAAAGAAAAAAAGGGAGGGTCATATTCCTGTGAGGCTGTGATCTGTATCCACTGCTCTCCAGGTTGCAGGTAAAAGGTGGGGGCCAGAGGAACAGTTGATTTGTGTTTGTTTTTTGTTTTTTGTTTTTGTTTTTTTGAGATGGAGTCTCACTCTGTTGCCCAGGCTGGAGTGCAATGGCACGATCTCAACTCACCGCAACCTCCGCCTCCTGGGTTCAAGTGATTCTCCCGCCTCAGCCTCCTGAGTAGCTGGGAATATAGGCGTGTGCCACCACGCCCGGCTAATTTCTGTATTTTTGTAGAGATGGGGTTTCGCCATGTTGGCTGGGCTGGACTCGACGTCTTGACCTTGTGATCCACACTGTTCTTCACTGTGGTTGTACCAATTTACATTCCTTCCAACAGTGTACAAGGGATCCCTTTTCTCCACATCCTCACCAGCATTTGTTATTGTCTGTCTTTTGAATAAAAGCCATTTTAACTAGAGTGAGATGAGATCTCATTGTAATTTTGATTTGCATTTCTCTGATCATCAGTGGTGTTGAGCAACTTTTCATATACCTGTTTGTCATTTATATCCCCCCTTCCCCTCCCCCTTTTCCTCCCCCTCCTCCTCCTCCTTCTTCCTCTCCTTCTCCTTCTTCTTCTGACAGGGTCTTGCTCTGTTGCCCAGGCTGACGTGATCACATCACGTCTCACTGTAACCTTGACCTCCTGGGCTCAAGTGATCCTCCTACCTCAGCCTCCCAAGTAGCCAGATCACGGGCACACTATGCCCAGCTAAGTTTTGTATTTTTTGTAGTGACAGGATTTTGCCATGTTTCCCAGGCTGGTCTTGAACTCCTGAGCTCAAGCAATCCCTCTGCCTCAGCCTCAAAAAGTGCTGGAATTACAGGTGTGAGCCACTGTGCCCAGCCATGCCATTTGCATGTCTTCTTTTGAGAAATTTCTATTCAAATCTTTTGCTCATTTTTAAATTGGATTATTAGATTTTTTTTTCTGTAGAGATGTTTGAGCTCCTTACATGTTTTGGCTATTAATCTTTTGTCAGATGGATAGTTTGTAAATAGTTTTCTCCCTTTCTGTGAGTTATTTCTTTACAGTGCTGATTGTTTCCTTTGCTGTGCAGAAAGTTTAAAACTTGATGTAATTCCATTTGTCCATTTTTGCTTTAATTGCCTATTCTTATGGGGGTATTTGCCATGTTGGCCAGGCTGGTCTCGAATTCCTGACCTCAGGTGATCCACCCGCCTCGGCCTCCCAAAGTGCTGGGATTACAGGTGTGAGCCACCTCGCCTGGCTGATTTGTTGTTCATTTATATTTTCAGGCGAGGGAGGCCGCCTGGGGAGACTCGTGGCCTTCTCTCTTGTAGCTGTCTGTTTAAGAACAAAAGGAAAGGCAGGTTTTTTTCTTGTTTTTGTGTTTGTGTGACTCAGTTTCCAAGCTTCACTTTTTCCTTTGACGTAGTGAGTTTGGGGACCCAGATCTTATTTTCCTTTCTGTCAGCCCACTTGGTTTTGGGCTCCATGGCAGCTGGACCCGGCTTCTGCGTGGTGCGTGCCTCTGAGTGGAAATGCTTGTGGATGGTGTGTGTGTGTTTGAACACGTGGAGGGGGATCTCTGACGGAGTCGCTGACGGAAGTGCAGCAGGCCTCACTCTGAGAAGCCTCCTTATTTGTGTGGTCACATTTGGTGAGCCCTGAAGGAATTGTTAGTGGAAGCTCAACAGGCCTGATTGGGGATGACTGTCCACTCGTCCATCTGGCCTGAAGACCACCCATTGAATTCCTGGTCAGAGTTCATCCCTCCCCACCTTGAGTGCATCAAACAAGACACCAGGGACCAAAGGGGGCAAGTCTGAGCCTTGTGAGTTCGACGTTGACTGCTGCGCGAGGTGACCTGTGTCTGTTTCGTTGTGTGTATTTTGCGACAGCTGGGATGGAAAATGTTAATTTTACCGGTTCCCCATGCAGCTCACTGGGCAGCATCTTGCAAAATTGAGAGTTTTTTCCCCCCCTGTGATTCCATGAAGTGGAAAAAGGTGATTTTCCTTTGTGATGCAGCTTCGCCCCCATAGCTGTGGTTGGTGCTGTGAGCAAGGTCACCAGGGCAGCCCAGGGAAAAGGAACCCAAAAACCTGGCATACCAGCAACAGGGTAAGAATGTCTTACCGGGCTGGGTGCGGTGGCTCACGCCTGTAATCCCAGGGCTTTGGGAGGCCGAGGCAGGTGGATCACCTGAGGTCAGGAGTTCGAGACCAGCCTGGCCAACATGGTGAAACCCTGTCTCTACTAAAATTACAAAATAAATAAATACATAAATAAATAAATTAGCCAGGTGTGGTAGCGGGCGGCTGTAATCCCAGATACTTGGGAGATTGAGGCAGAAGAATTGCTGGAACCTGGGAGGTGGAGGTTGCCATTAGCTCAGATCACGAGATCACACCATTGTACCCCAGCCTGAGCAACAAGACTGAAACTCCGCCTCAAAAAAATAATAATAATAATAATTCCTTACCAGCCAGGCTTCTGGGCCCTCTCTCTCTGTGCATCCTGGTTGAGGGAATGGTAAAAATCACTGTTTATTAATGAGGAAAAGGATTTGTGAGGCTAGTCTGAGGCTGTAGCACATCTGGAGTACCTTGTGCTGTGGATTTGTCTTTCTCTGTTGTTCTGTCAGAAAGAGGGTACCACAGGATAAACGTGAGCTTAGGACCCCTGGAAGCCCACTGCTCAACCTGGTCCCACAGGCTGGTCAGTAACAAACTTTGCTGCAGGTTCCTGGAGCCAAAACTGAAGGAAGTTTCCCTCTCATCTTGGTTTATGTCCTTGGAAGCGTGATTTTGTGACCGTGTGCAGGAATTCTCTCCTGGTCTCCACCATCCGGAGGGCAGGAATTTTCAAGTTCGTGTCGGGCGGCCGGTCCGAGAGGACCAGGAGTCAGAAATGAGTTGCCTTGTTCTTCCCCTGAGTGTGTTGAGCCCTCGCATGAGTTTTGTCTTAAAAGGCTTCGTCCCTACGGGGCTTTTACTGTCTATCACAGTCTTTTTTTTTTTTTGAGACGGAGTCTTGCTCTGTCGCCCAGGCTGGAGTGCAGTGGCGTGATCTGGGCTCACTGCAAGCTCCGCCTCCCGGGTTCATGCCATTTTCCTGCCTCAGCCCCCCAACCCTGAGTAGCTGGGACTACAGGCGCCACCACCACGCCCGGCTAATTTTTTGCATTTTTTTTTTTAGTAGAGATGGGCTTTCACCGTGTTAGCCAGGATGGTCTCGATCTCCTGACCTCATGATCCACCCGCCTCGGCCTCCCAAAGGGCTGGGATTACAGGTGTGAGCCACCGTGCCCGGCCATCTATCGCTTTCTTAAGCCTGTTTCCCAGAGTGAATTCTTGGGGATCATGGAGATGCCTACTTTACCCCCTTTCTGGAAATACCTTTTGCTAATATGGTAAAAACTTGGAAGATTGCCATCTGGACTTCAGCTAGCTTTTTGGATTGAGTGGCTGTTGAAACTGACTCCTGGGAAAGACACCAGCAGTCACCTTGTGCTAGAGGTCAGCTAACTCAAGCTTTGGTGGTTCTTCGCAGTAGCAGTCTGGGTTCAGCTCCTGGCTTTGGGGTGAGTCCTTCATGGTCTAATACTTGCTGGACTTTTGCTGCTTGTTGATTATTTCCCCCTCCATGGACAGCTTCTGATTTTCTGTCTTGAACTAGATTTGGGGAGATTCTAGACCTTGTAAAAAATCACTTATTATCTCTTTGGAGACACTCTGTGTATCTTTGTGGTTAAGTCATCCTCTTAGTTAAGGCTCACTGATTTACCTTTAGTAAAACAATTCCAAAGCCAGAAATATTGGCCCTTTGTCCTGGCTGAAATCTGGCAATAAAATATTTATTATTATTATTATTATTATTTTTGAGATGGAATTTCGCTCCTGTTGCCCAGGCTGGAGGGCAGTGGTGCGATCTCAGCTCACTGCACCTCCACCTCCTGTGTTCAAGCGATTCTCCTGGCTCAGCCTCCCGAGTAGCTGGGATTACAGGCACCCGCCACCACGCCCAGCTAATTTTATATTTTTAGTAGAGACGGGGGTTTCACCATGTTGGCCAGGCTGGTCTCGAACTCCTGGCTTCATGTGATCCACCCACCTCGGCCTCCCAAAGTGCTGAGATTATAGGCATGAGCCTCCACGCCCAGCAAGATTTTAAAAGGATTTTTCTTTTGAGAGCTCTGTAGTTAGAAACTGACTTCATTAAAGCCGATATTTGGGCAGACATTGTTTTAAAGCCCCTGCTCTCCCTCTAAACACTTCTCAGTCAATGGAATTCTGTCTTGATTCTTCGTTTCTGTCTGTCTGTGTATTTAATGTCTCGCGTGTGGCCTTTGTATAAAAGAGCTCTAATTGCTGGGCTTGGTGGCTCACTCCTGTAATCCCAGCACTTTGGGAGGCTGAGGCGGGAGGATCACCTGAGGTCAGGAGTTCAAGACCAGCCTGACCAACATGGAGAAACCCTGTATCTACTAAAAATGCAAAATTAGCTGGGCGTGGTGGTGCATGCCTGTAATCCCAGCGACTCAGGAGGCTGAGGCAGGAGAATTGCTTGAACCTGGTAGGCTAAGGTTGCAGTGAGCCAAGATCACGCCATTGCACTCCAGCCTGGGCAACAAGAGTGAAACTCCATCTCAAAAAAAAAAAAAAAAAAGCTCTAATTAACTGGATTAAGAAAAATAGGCTAAAAGTTGGAAGACAGCCACCAATGTAGCCGGGTGAAACAGCTGCCATCGAGGGGCGCAGACGACTGGTGTGTTTCCAACAGATCTTCAGAGGGAGGGCACCAGGAGTGGACTGTGGGGCACCCAGAGTGAACTGCAGGAGGACACAGAAGCTAGGCTGAAGCGGGAGGAAGCTGGGAATCCTGTGCGGGGCCACTGCACACCGGGACTCGTTACTGGTCCCCAAGACTCTGGGAGAATGGGTGAGTTGAACTGGCAAGGAGGAGCCTGCTGTCACTACGGGCCTCTGGAATCCTGGCAGGAGGAGATGAACCACCATGGACACTCGAGGTAGTGGAGACAGCTGCCTAGAGAAGGTGTAGGGGCAGCCGCCAGCTGAGGCGGAGCCCGGAGGGTTTGGTGCAGGAGCGTCTGTAGTGGAGGGCCATCCCCCAGGCTCGAATTCCTCCCACAGGAGATTTTAGCCCTAGGGGAACTGTTGTATATGATCTTTGCAGGGCAGTCTTGCCCATCAGATGGGGCCAGTCTGACCCAGCCTGGCCATGCCTGCTTGCAGGGCAGCTCTGGGTGCCCTGGGGGCCTGCAGCGTAGCTTCTGCACTGGTGGACCATGCCTGACTGGTGCAGAGCTCCAGCAGGGCGGTGCCCACATCCCTGTGCCAGCCTACCCACTGCCTCCCACCCTGCAGCTTCTCCAGGGCCCACCGTCACCCCCCATATTGCTTTTGCATTTCTGTGCAGGTGGGTTTTGCTTTCCTTGCCCACCAGTGTACCTGTGTGTTTGCACCCTGCCCTGCCATTGCTGTGGCAGGAGTATGGTTTGCCCCATGCCCCCTGCTGACTGTCATTGCAGTTGGAGCCTTGGCAGACACACAGCCAGCCAGCCCCACCTCCCCTGCACCTGCTCTTGCACCAACACTGTTGTGGGAGTGAAACTAGGCACCGGGAACAGGGACCACTCCTGCGTGTGGGGCACAAAGAATGCCACAGGCCTGGGCCTGCTGGTGCCCCACCTCCATCCCAACACCACCACCAGCATGGCTGTCGCCAGCAGGGGGCCCTGCCTCCCAGGCGCTTGCTTCTGCCACTGCAGTGAACACCTGCACAGAGGCAGGCACCCCAGCACCTGCTAGCACCCTGCCACAGTTGATGAACGTGCACCCTGTGCTGCTGCCACCGCGGCTACTGGCACATGCAAACAAGAATGGATCCTGCTGCCACTGCACTGCAAAATGCATTGGCTGGCACCACCTATCAGAGTGTAGTGACCAGTAGTCCAGGAGCACCTTGATCCCTCCAGGAGCCAGAGAACAAAGTTGGTGCCTGATACAAGTACCCCAGAGTTAGAGCACACAGTCTAGGAGTTGGGAACTGAGCCTTGGCCCCCTAAAATCTTCCAGAAACAAAGCCAGTCAGCTGAATCCAACTTATACTACAATGAGATCCTCAAGGTCATCAAACAGGATAAAAGAAAAAAAAATCATCCAATGGTTAGCAATTCAAAGAGCACAGGAACATCAGCCCAAAAGATAAGAAAGAGCCAGTGCGAGAACCCAGACAACACAAGCCAGAGTGACCTGCCCCACCTCTCCAGCAAGGGTTCTGAACCAGGATGAGATAGCTGAAATGACAGACATAGGATTCAGAATATAGATAGGAACCAAGATCGTTGAGGTGCAGGGATATGCGAAAACCCAATCCAAGGATGACAGGAGTCATAATAAAATGATGCAGGAGCTGACAGACAAAATAGCCAGTATAGAAAATAACATAACTGACCTGATAGAACCGAAAGCCACACTATAAGCATTTCATAATGCAATCAGAAGTATTAATAGAATATACGAAGTAGAGGAAAGAATCTCAGTGCTTGAAGACTAGCTTTCTGAAATAAGACAGTCAGACAAGAATGGAGAAAAAAGAACTTTGAAAAGGAATGAACAAAATCTCTAGGAAATACGGGATTCTGTAATCCAAATCTATGACTCATTGGTGTCCCTGAAAGAGATGGGGAGAGTGTGAGCAACTTGGAAGACAGATTTCAGGATATCATCCATGAAAACTTCCCCAACCTAGCAAGAGAGGCTGCCGTCCAAACCCAGGGAACACAGAGTAAGATACTCCATGAGAAGATCATCCCCAAGATACATAATCATGAAATTCTTCAAGGTCAACATGAAAGAAAAAATGTTAAAGGCAGCCAGAGAGAAAGGCCAGGTCACCTACAAAGGAACACCTATCAGACTAACAGCAGACCTCTCAGTAGAAACCCTACAAGCCAGAAGAGATTGGGGGCCAATATTCAATGTTCCTAAAGAAATTCCATCCTAGAATTTCATATCCAGCCAAACTAAGCTTCATAAGTGAAGGAGAAATAAGATCCTTTTCAGACAAGTAAATGCGGAGGGAATTTGTTGCCACCAGACCTGCCTCAAAAGAGCTCCTGAAGGAAGCACTAAATATGGAAAAGAAAGACTGTTACCAGCCACTACAAAAACATACAAAAGTACACAGACCAGTTACACTATAAAGCAACCACACAAACAAATCTGCATAATAATCAGCTAACATGATGACAGGAGCAAATCCACATATATCAATATTAACCTTGCATGTAAATGGGCTAAATGCCCCAATTAAAAGGCACAAAGTTGCACGCTGGATAAAGAACCAAGACCCATGTTTTGGTATGTTGTCTTCAAGAGATCCATTTCACATGCAATGTCCGTAGGCTCAAAAGGATGGAGAAAACTCTAGCAAGCAAATGGAAAACAGCAAATCTGGGGTTGCAATCCTAACTTCAGACACAACAGACATTAAGCCAACAAAGATCAAAAAAGACAGAGGGGTATTATATAATGGTAAAGGGTTCAATTCAACAAGAAGACCTAAGTATCCTAAATATATATGCACCCAACACAGGAGCACCCACATTTATAAAGCAAGTTCTTAAAGACCTTCAAAGAGACTTAGACTCACGTACAATAATATTGGGAAACTTTATTATTTTATTTGTATTTATTTATTTATTTTTGAGACAGAGTCTCGCTTTGTTGCCCTGGCTGGAGTACAGTGGCGCGATCTCAGCTCACTGCAAGCTCCACCTCCCAGGTTCACGCCATTCTCCTGCCTCAGCCTCCTGAGTAGCTGGGATGACAGGCACCCACCACCATGCCCAGCTAATTTTTTGTATTTTTTTTTTTTTTTTTAAATAGAGATGGGGTTTCACTGTGTTAGCCAGGATGGTCTCCATTTCCTGACCTTGTGATCCACCTGCCTCGGCCTCCCAAAGTGTTGGGATTACAGGCGTGAGCCACTGTACCCGGCCTAATAGTGGGAAACTTTAACACCCCACTGACGGTATTAGACAGATCATCAAGGCAGAAAATTAACAAAAAAATTCAGGAGCTGAACTCAGCACTGGACCAAATGGACCTGATAGACATCTACAGAACTCTCCACCCCAAAACAACAGAATATGCATTCTTCTCATTGCCACATGACACATACTCTAAAATAGATCACGTGATTGGACAAAAAAACACTCCTCAGCAAATACAAAAGAACTGAAATCATAACAACCAATTTCTCAGACTACAGCACAACCAAATTAGAAATCAAGACTAAGAAATTCACTCAAAACCATGCAATTACATGGAATTTGAATAACCTGCTCCTGAATGACTTTTGTGTAGATAATGAAATTAAGTCAGAAATCAAGAAGTTCTTTTAAACTAATAAGAACAAAGATACAACATACCAGAATCTCTGGGACACAGCTAAGACAGTGTTAAGGGGAAATTTATAGCGCTAAAGGCCCACATCAAAAAGTTAGAAATATCTCAGTTTAACAACTGAACATCACAACTAAAAGAACTGGAGAACCAAGAGAAAACCAACCCCCAAACTAGCAGAAGACAAGAAGTCACCAAAATCAGAGCAGAACTGAAGGGGACTGAGACATGAAAACCATTCAAAAGATCAACAAATCCAGGAGCTGGTTTTTTGAAAAAGTTAATGCAATAGATAGACCACTAGCTGGACTACTACAGAAGAAAAGTGAAGATCCAAATAAACACAGAGATGCCAAAGGAGATATTACCACTGACCACACAGAAATATAAATAACCATCAGAGAACATAAACTAGAAAATCCAGAAAAAATGGGTAAATTCCTGGACATATACACCCTCTCAAGACTGAGCCAGGGCCAGGCATGGTGGCTCATGCCTGTAATCCCAGCACTTTGGGAGGCCAAGGTGGGTGGATCACTTGACAGGAGTTTGAGACCAGCATGGCCAACATGGTGAAACCCCATCTCTACTAAAATTTAAAAGTTAGCTGTGCATGGTGGTGCATGCCTGTAATCCCAGCTACTTGGGAGGCTGAGGCAGGAGAATTGCTTGAACCTGGGAGGCGGAGGGTGCAGTAAGCCGAGATTGCACCACTGCACTCCAGCCTGGGTGACAGAGCAAGACTCTCTCAAAAACAAACAAATGAAAAACAAAAAACTGAGCCAGGAAGAAAGTGAATCCCTGAACAGACCCATAATGAGCTCCGAAATTGAATCAGTAATGAATAGCGTACCAGTCATAAAAAGCCCAGAACCAGATGGATTCTCAGCTGAAGTATATCAGATGTACAAAGAAGAACTAGTACCATTGTTGCTGAAACAATTCCAAAAAAATTGAGGAGGAGAGACTCCTCTCTAACTCATACTATGAAGCCAGCATCATCCTGATACCAAAACCTGGCAGAGACACAGCAACAACAACAAAAACTCTAGGCCAATGTCCTTGATGAACATCGATACAAAAACCCTCAACAAAATACTGGCAAATGGAATCTAGCAGCACATCAACAAGCTTATCCACCGTGATCAAGTAGGCTTTATCCCTGGGATGCAAGGTTGGTTCAACATACACAAATCAACACATGCGATTCATCACATAAATGGAACTAATGACAAAAACCATATGATTGTCTCAATAGAGTCAGAAAAAGCTTTTTATAAAATTCAATACCCCTTCATGTTAAAAACTCTCAATAAACTAGGTATTGAAGGAACATACCTCAAAATAATAAGAGACATCTCTGACAAACCCACAGTCAACATCATACTGAATGGCCAAAAGCTGGCATTGCCCTTGAAAACCAGCATGAGATAGGAATTGTCTCACTTACCATTCCTGTTCAATGTAGTATTGGAAGTCCCAGCCAGAGCAATTGGGCAAGAGAAATAAATAAAAGACATCTTGTTCAGGCACAGTGGCTCACTCCTGTAATCCCAGCACTTTGGGAGGCTGAGGCAGGTGGATCGCTTTGAGCTCAGGAGTTGGAGATCAGCCTGGGTAACACAGTGAGACCTTGTTTCTACAAAAAAAAAAAAAAAAAAAAAAAAAAAAAAAAAATTTGCCTGGGATGGTGGCTTGTATCTGTAGTCCCAGCTCCCCAGGAGGCTGAACCAGGAGGATCACTTGAGCCTAGGAAGTGGAGGTTGCCATGAGCTGAGATTGCACCACTGCACTCCAGCTTGGGTGACAGAGTGAGACCTTGTCTAAAAAAAAAAAAAAAAAAAAAAAACCAATTAAAAATGCATCCAAATAGGAAGAGAGGAAGCCGGACTATCCCTGTTTGCAGACAACATGGTCTCAGGATACAAAATAAGTTTACAGAAATCACTAGCATTCCTATACACCAACAAGAGTCAAGCTATGAGGCAAACCAGGAATGCAATCCCTTTCACAATTGCCACAAAGGAATAAAATACCTAGGACTACAACTAATCAGCGAGGTGAAAGATCTCTACAAGGAGAATTACAAAACACTGCTCAAAGAAATCAGAGGTGACACAAATGGAACAACATTTCATGCTCATGGATAGGAGGAATCAATATTATTAAAATGGCCATATCACCCCAAGCAATTTATAGATTCAATACTATTCCTATTAAACTACTGATAGTATTTTTCACAGAACTAGAAAAAACTATTTTAAAATTCATATGGAACCTAAAATGAGCCTGAATAGCCAAGGCAATCCTTAGAAAAGAACAAAACTGGAGGAATTTGTTTGAAGCTACCCAGCTTCAAACTATACTACAGGACTACATTAACCAAAACAGCATGGTATTGGTACAAAAACAGACATATAGACCAAAGGAACAGAATAGAGAGCCCATAAATAAGGCCACACACATACAACCATCTGCTCTTCAACAAAGTCAATAATAACAAGCAATGGGGAAAGAACTACCTATTCAATCAGTGGCTCTGGGATAACTTGCTAGCCATATATGCAGAAGGATGAAATTGGCCCCCTATCTTTTACCACATACAAAAATTAACTCAAGATGGATTGAAGACTTAAATGTAAAACCCCAAACTATAAAAACCCTGGAAGACAACCTAGGCAATACCATCCTGGACATAGGAAATGACAAAGATTTCATGATGAAGACACCAAAAGCAATAGCAACAAAAGCAAAAATTAACAGATGGGACCTAATTAAACTAAACAGCTTCTACATAGCAAAAGAAACTATCAGCAGTAAACAGACAACTTACAGAATGGGAGAAAGTTTTTGCAAACTATGCATTTGACAAACAGCCATAAGGAACTTAAACAACTTTACAAGAAAAAAACAACCCCATGAAAAAGTGGGCAAAGGACATGAACAGACACTTTTCAAAATAAGGCATACTTGTGGCCAACAAGCATATTTAAATAAGCTCAACATCACTGATCATTACAGCAATGCAAATCAAAACCATGATGAAACGCCATCTCACACTAGTCAGAATGGCCATTATTAAAAAGTCAAAAAACGGCCAGGCATGGTGGCTCATGCCTGTAATCCTAGCACTTTGGGAGGCCAAGGTGGGTGGATCATGAGGTCAGGAGTTCAAGACCAGCCTGGCCAGCATGGAGAAACCTTGTCTGTAGTAAAAATACAAAAATTAGTGGGGCACGGTGGTGCACGCCTGTAGTCCCAGCTACTCAGGAGCCTGAGGCAAGAGAATCGCCTTAACCTGGGAGGCGGAGGTTGCAGTGAGCCGAGATCATGCCACTGCACTCCAGCCTGGGCCACAAGAGTGAAACTCTGTCTCAAAAAAAAAAAAAAAAAAAAGGTAAAAAAATATCAGATGCTGACAAGACAAGGTAGTAGAGAAAAAGGAATGTTTATACATTGTTGGTGGGAATGTAAATTAGTTCAACCACTGTAGAAAACAGTTTGGCAATTCCTGAAAGACTTAAAAACAGAAATAGTATTTGACCCAGCAATCCCATTACCAAGTATATACCTAAAGGAATGTAAATTATTCTGTCATAAAGATACATAAATGTGTATGTTCACTGCAGCACTATTTACAATAGCAAGGACATGGAATCAACCCTAATGCCCATCAATGGTAGACTGGATAAAGAAAATATGGTACGTATACACTGTGGAATATTATGCAGTCATAAAAAAGAAAGAGATCATATCCTTTGCAGGAACATGGATAGAGCTAGAGGCCATCATCCTTAGCAAACTTAGGCAGGAACAGACAACCAAATATTGCATGTTCTCACTTATAAGTGGGAACTAAATGATGAGAACACATGGACACATAGAGGGGAATAACACACACTGGGGCCTATCGGAGGTTGGAGGGTAGGAGGAGGGAGAGGATCAGGAAAAATAAGTAATGGGTAGTGGGGCTTAGTACCTGGGTGATGAGATGATCTGTACAACGAACCCCCATGACACAAGTTTACCTAGATAATAAACCTACACATGTACCACTGAACTTAAACTAGAAGGTAAATGATAAAAGGAAAGCAAGTGCTTAAATCAAACACTGTCAGAAAAATAGAAACTTTAATGCCTTTTAGGTCATGTGACTCTGATAATCTTTGAAAAATAAAGACAATTGAAAGATTATTGCCAAGAAGTTTACACATTTGGTCTAAATTAGGAATGTTTAGTACTGTTTGCTAGATGCTTTAAGGCCATAAACTGCTTCTGTGACTTTTAATAAGTGGTCTGTTTTGTAGCCATTAGATTCTAGGGAAGGCCTGGGGGCACATGGAGGTAGCTAGGTCCCCTGGTGAGGCTGGGAAGAGTCATACATTATCTGCAGCAATCTCCTTGCCAGGGCTCTCCAATCTTATACATGGTGAAAACTGCTTGCTTACTAGGTTTTTCACCAAAAATAAAAGTTACTAAGAGTTAACAGTGTAACACGTACTTGAGACTACTGGAAAAACAGATTTACATGGAAGGTGTAGAAGGAAAGTAGAATGTGTTCTTTGTAAAAGGTTATAAGAAGGTTTGGAAATATATGTTTGTTTGTTTGTTTTTTGTAAAACAGAATGTAGTTTTGTCTAGTGCACAGATTTTCAAGGGTTGCCCTAATCTAACAAGAGTAATGGGTTGAAACTGAAGGTTTAAGCAAGCTGTGAAGGGTTTGTGAAGGGTGGATCTTGTTCAGGATGTTCTGTGGATATGAGCAAGTTGGCTAGGATTTAAAGGGGATGATTTAGTTTTCCATAGGTTGAACATGGAAATAAAAGCAACACTGATGCAGGGCCAGAATCTGGGCCCATGTGTTTGAATAACACGGCTTTCTTAGAGAGCTGATCTGCTTTTTAACAGAAAATTATAAAACATTTATGGAAATTTTGTCTTATGTACAAAGTAAGATTGGATAGACTTGTTTGTAAGGTTTTATTAAGAATCAGATTTGGCCCGGTGTGGTGGCTCATGCCTGTAATCCCAGCACTTTGGGAGGCCGAGGCGGGTGGATCACCTGAGGTCAGGAGTTCTAGACCAGCCTGGCCAACATGGTGAAACCCCGTCTCTACTAAAAATACAAAAGTGAGCTGGGTGTAGTGGTGGGTGCCTGTAACCCCAGCTACTTGGGGGACCGAGGCAGGAGAATCGCTTGAACCCAGGAGGCAGAGTCTGCAGTGACCCAAGATCATGCCATTGCACTCCAGCTGGGGGACAAGAGTGAGACTTCATCTCAAAAAAAAAAAAAAAAAAGGAATCGGATTTAACATTAATAGTACATTAATGGAAAAGTGAAATTTGGGTTTCTTTTTTGAACAAGATTTTCACGTAACATTAAAAGAGAATGAAAGAGTTTTGTTTGCCTTTTGAGTAACAGCAGGAAAAAAAGGAGGGAAAGAGGGGACATTCAGTTGGCCTCGTGCCATCTTTTTTGGGTCCTGTTTGGAAAGTGGAGTCTCCCCTCTGTCAGTGAGTAAAGATCTTCCCCTTTACTTGTAGTGATCTGGAGTTTCGTGTTGTAATATCAAAAATTTAGTTAAACCTTTGATATCTGATAAACTTTCCAAAGTCAAATTCTAAAGTTAGCCTTTTTAAAACTCTGATAAAAAGTCCAAAAGAGGCATATTTGGTTTATTAAAACCATACAGGAAGAATTATCAAGTATGAAATAGTATTTGGCTTTATTTGGGCTGTATTTGTATGAATATGTTATGAGTATGTGTTCCAAAATTGTATACAATTCCTATAATTCTGATATGTCTCAGGATATATTGTCAGTAATAATTAGGATTGTTATGTGAAATTATTGTGTACCACAGAGATGACCAGACTTTAACTGTGGCTCTTCTGAGATTTCCTCATCCACAGTTGTTTTACTTTATTTTCAAGGTGGTTTTATAATCAGCTCTAGGACTCTGACAGGTGCTCTTGAAGGCAAGTTTCTGAGAACTTTGGCAATTGTGACATTAGAAAAGAGGAAAAACTTCCAAGACTCCCACAGAGAGCTAATGTGTTCATGAATATTGAGTGGAGCAGAAGTAAATACATGGACTGAACTAATGGAAGACTGGAGTAATCTTTTCATTGCTTTTTTGTTTGAAGTGTTGATAATTCTTTTGTTTTTCAGAGTCTATAAGAACTTTTTTTTCTTTTGAGCTGTGTACAGCTTCTTTTTTGGCTTTGTGAAGGCTTTTTGTTTAATACATCCGAAAAGAATGCATATACAAAGAATTGAGACGTGAGAAGGCATTGGTTCAACACTAATGAATCTACGAGAATTAGGATTGGGAAGGTGGAAAAGATTACCTCGACATTTAAAAAAATTGGAAACTGCAACCAAAGTAAGCTGATAAAATCCCTATTAACACTTATGAAGAGTCTTCATAAGATTCTTTCCGGTCAGGCGCGGTGGCTCACGCCTGTAATCCTAGCACTCTGGGAGGCCGAGGTGGGTGGATCACAAGGTCAGGAGATTGAGACCATCCTAGCTAACACAGTGAAACCCCGTCTCCACTAAAAATCCAAAAAAATTAGCTGGGCATGGTGGCAGGTGCCTATAGTCCCAGCTACTCAGGAGGCTGAGGCAGGAGGATGACATGAACCCAGGAGGTGGAGCTTGCAATGAGCCGAGATTGCGCCACTGCACTCCAGCCTGGGTGACAGAGCAAGACTCCATCTCAAAAAAAAAGAGACTCTTTCCATGACTTTTATGGAACTAGAGAGCCTCACCTGGCTGCTTTAGGGTTCCTCATATGCAAAACAGAAATCAGGGGATTCCCCTGACTGGTCCCCATGTTGTTAAGTGTTCTCCCCACCCCCACAAGACCCCCAGCTTCTTAATGAAGTGGGCCTCCATCCCCCTAATGAGAGGATGTGAATCAATCATTCCATAGATGTCTGTCTGCTAGCGTCACCCCTGGTATTACCTCTACATACCAGGTCTTCAGCTGCGTTCTAGAAACACCATATACTACTGAATTGCAAATCTATGCTAAGCATATAAGACAATGGCTGACGGGGAAAAAAATTTTAATTACAAACTCAATTCATTTGGTGTACTTCAAAGGTGCAATACTTTTCTTCATTTATTGGTGAAAGAAGTTAGAAATTAACTCCCCCCCAAAATCAGCAAATGGCAAACAAATGTCCTTGAAAGTCACAGTCACATATGGTGTGTCCTAGAAAGGAGGAGGGGCAAGACAGGCTCCACCCACTTTCATGAGTTTCATCAAATACTGGATCTACTCAAAGGTGGAGAGAAAAGGCAACTTTCAAAAAGGAGTCTGTTGTTAAATGAGTCATTTACTATACTCCTGCCTGAGAACCCCAGGTGGGGAACATGTTTTCTCAACTAGATCTAGGAAGTGGAACGTTCCTTCCTCAAGGTCCCAAGATAATTTTGGGCTCCTGAGCCTGTCAGAAAGTGATATTCTTTACATACTCCTACTGAGTGGGGCTGGTCTCCCTGTCCCTGGGGCTACCCTGGAGCTGGGCCTGCTAGTGGTCACCTGTCTGAGCGTGGGTTAGGAGGCTGGGAGGGCTGCCCACCACTCCAGGGCCTGCCTCCAGCTGCCTCCACCCTCAGGCACTACTGGCTGTGGTGCTCACACAGGGCAGGGTAGGCTGGCTGGCTGAGGGCAGGGGGTCCCACGTCAGCATTCTGAGGACTACACTCTGGCCCTTTTTTCTTCTTTTGCCCAAATTCCTACCTAAGAGGCCTGGGGAGTGTGCCCTACAAACCATAGAGTCTCTCAAATGGGTTTTATTTAACCCTATGTAACACGGCTCCCTTTCCAGCCTGACTGTGGTGTACCATCGCACGACAGACGAGGAAGGAAATGAGATATTTTAACTTCATATATGTTTATTTGCCATATCTTGATGTAGCCCTGTAAAGTTGTCTCTTGTGGAGAAACGTCTACATTCTGCAGAGAATCCCCTTCCTCTTCTGAGGCCTTTTTCCTGACCCAGGAGAGAATCAGCTAAGAGACTGACACCCTTTTAGGACTGATAAGAAACATTTACATTCCATTCTTCCTGAAGTCTGCTATCTGGAGGCTTTACCTGGATAAGAACCTTGATGTTGCAATCCCTTATCTTAACCCAGACATTCCTTTCTATGGATTCCAAGTCTTTTTTTTTTAGATGAAGTCTTGTTCTGTTGCCCAGGCTGTAGGGCAGTGGCGTGATCTTGGCTCACTGCAACCTCTGCCTCCTTGGTTCAAGCGATTCTCCCATCTCAGTCTCCTGAGTAGCTGGGATTACAGGCGTGTGCCACCACATCCAGCTAATTTTTGTATTTTTGTAGAGATTTCTACAAAAACTTCAACACAGGGTTTCACCATGTTAGCCAGGCTGGTCTTGAACTCCTGACCTCAGGTGATCTGCCTGCCTCGGCCTCCCGAAGTACTAGGATCACAGGTGAGCCACTGAGCCCAGCTACAAATGAATTTTTTTTTTTTTTTTTTGAGATGGAGTCTTGCTCAGTTGCCCAGGTTGGAGTGCAATGGTATGATCTCGGCTCACTGCAAACTCCACCTCCTGGGTTCAGGTGATTCTCCTACCTCAGCCTCCCGAGTAGCTGGGATTACAGGCGCCCACCACCACACCTGGCTAATTTTTGTACTTTTAGTAGAGATGGGGTTTCACCATGTTGGCCAGGCTGGTTTCGATCTCCTGACCTCAGGTGATCTGCACACCTTGGCCTCTCAAAGTGCTGGGATTACAGGCATGAGCCACGGCGCCCGGCCATACACGTGAATTTTTAAAGGCAAAAAGGGGGCAGGGTGTGGCTGATATAAAGTTGTTTGTCAGGAATTCTGATTGGTTCACAGAAGTAACATTGCTGGGTGATTGGCTGGACATGGTTAGGTTCCAGCGTGTGGGTTTTCATGTCCAGTGCAGCATTATCAGGTGAATTCATAGCTGCTGGCAATGGCAGCCACCGGAGATGAGTCCATCGCTCAAGGTAGTAGAAGGATGCACCTGCTGTCTCATGTCAGCATCTCTCTGGGTCTGATAATAGAAAAGGACTCACATTTCCCAGATAAGAGTTCTTTTCTTTTCTCCCTCTCAGCAGGGTGAGTGCCAGTCTGCTTCCTGGACACCACTGGGCACACAGCCAATCGGAGGGGGAGAGGACCCTGCGTTTGGGGCAGGAGCTGGCCTCTGTTGACGCAAGTTCAGCACTGCCCCAGCCCCTTCCTTCCTGCTGGCAGGGACACAGAATCCCTGCAATTCCCTTTTCCCTGCCCCCACCCACGCCAGCTGGGCTCTGCTATGGCTCAGGGTGGCTCCTCCGGCTCCACTTTGTGGCCTTGGGAAGACCCTGCGTGCTTCCTGTGGCTGCCTCTCCCACAGTACTGACCCCAGCACCTGATGAGGATGGTTTGCTTGGGCAATCTGTAATCAAGCTTCTGAACCTTCCCCCAGTCCCATCTGTGCCTTTCCTCTACAATTCCGTTTTAGCAAGAATCCTGCTGAGTCAGTTTAGCCCAAAACCCGCAGCCTCGCTGTCTGATCCGTCTCACATCTGATGGGGTTTCTCATCCTTTACCCAGGGTCAACCTGGGAGACTGAAGCAGGGTCTCCATCAGCTGAAGCTTGTTGAGCCACAGCTTGAGGGCATGGCCGGGAAAAATGCGGGCCCAGAAGCTTCCGTGGCCCATGTCCTCTGAAGAGGCCTGTGGGGGGTTCAGTATAAATAACGTTTCCTTAACCGGGAGAAGGAGCACAGGAAGAGGGGGCAGGCGTTTAGGCAAATTGGTTTCATTAACGAGTGCCTAACAGTAATCCGTGGGCAAACATTGCCGGGGATGAGGGGAGGCAAAGGAAGAGTTAATCCTGCTGACCGTCTGATCTCAGGTAGGCAGAGGAATGGTTGATCTCATCTGGCCTTTGTTCTGCACCTGGGAAGGTCCACTTGGAATGCAGCTTGTCGCTGTGCCTTCTAACAGACTAGCTTTGGGGACCAGGTGCTGCAGACTAAAGTTGCAGTTGAGGTGTTCTTTTCTTGTTTATGGAAAGATAAACATCTTGGAAGCTTGGGCCAGCAAAGAGCGCTATGAATGTGGACGCTGTGGTCAGCCTGGGGCCCTTCCCCTCTCCTCAGCTCCTGGAGGCTGTCAGGACACCTGGAGCTTCCACTCGCTCAGGGAGGGCCCAGGGCCACTGCTTTGCTCTTGGAGGCCTTAGCTGCTCCCTGCGTTGGGCCTGCTTAGGGGCCCCAGGCCTGCCCAGCAAGTCTCCCCAACTAGAGTCTTGGGGTTCCTCTCCTCTAGAAGGCATATCTGCTCTTTGGGGTTTCCTGGGATTGGGGAAGAATGCCCACCTGTGCCCACCTGCCACTGTGGGTGGAGGCTGGGGAGGCTGTGGGTGGTGGGTGGAGGCTGTGGGTGGAGGCTGTGGATGGTGGGTGGAGGCTATGGGTAGAGGCTGTGGGTGGTGGGGTGGAGGCTGTGGGTGGTGGGGTGGAGGCTGTGGGTGGTGGGTGGAGGCTGTGGTTGGTGGGTGGAGGAGGCTGTGGGTGGAGGCTGTGGGTGGTGGGTGGAGGTTGTGGGTGGTGGGGTGGAGGCTGTGGGTGGTGGGGTAGAGTCTGTGGGTGTAGGTAGAGGCTGTGGGTGGAGGCTGTGGGTGGTGGGTAGAGGCTGTGGGTGGAGGCTGTGGATGGTGGGTAGAGGCTGTGGGTGGTGGGTGGAGGCTGTGGGTGGAGACTGTGGGTGGTGGGTAGAGGCTGTGGGTGGAGGCTGTGGATGGTGGGTAGAGGCTGTGGGTGGTGGGTGGAGGCTATGGGTGGTGGGGTGGAGGCTGTGGGTAGAGGCTGTGGGTGGTGGGTGGAGGCTGTGGGTAGAGGCTGTGGGTGGTGTGTGGAAGCTGTGGGTGGTGGGTAGAGGCTGTGGGTGGTAGGTGGAGGCTGTGGTGGTGGGTGGAGGCTGTGGGTGGTAGGTGGAGGCTGTGGTGGTGGGTAGAGGCTGTGGGTGGTAGGTGGAGGCTGTGGGTGGTAGGTGGAGGCTGTGGGTGGTGGGTAGAGGCTGTGGGTGGTGGGTGGAAACTGTGGGTGGTAGGTAGGTGGAGGCTGTGGGTGGTGGGTGGAGGCTGTGGGTGGTGGGGTAGATGCTGGGGAGGCTTTCCCAGACAGAAAAAGCACTGAGTGGCACCCCTGAGGTGCAGCAGGAGAAACTTCTCTTTGTGCGGCAGCCAGGGGTGGGGCAATGTGGGATTGCCCATATCAGCCATGAACCTGGAACCACATATTCCAAACACGGGTTTCACGAGGCCAGGCCCGGTGTACTGTGGACCCATCCTTATACACACACACACCACAAATGCACACCTACCAAACCCAAACACACCCACCACACACACACCCCTACCAGACACACACTGCAAATGCACACTTACCAAACACACATGCATACACACCTACCAAATCCAAACACACATACCACACACCACACACACCTACCACACACATATCCAAACATACACACACACACTTATCATACACCGACACACCACACACACGCACACCTACCACAGCCAGATACCTAAACACACACCACACACACATCACACACATGCACACCTACCACACACCCACACCACACACACATGCACACTTACCACACCCCCACGCCCCCACACATACATGCACACCTACCATACACCCACACACACGCACACCTACCACCCCCTACACATGCACATCCACCACACACCCACACACACATGCACACCTACCACACACCCACACACACACCATACATCAACGTGCATGCCCATCACACCCACATGCTGGCACACACATTTGTGCACATGCACACCACACACACCGCAGCACATCGCATGCATGCGCACACATGCTCCCCAATGCATGGATGTGCTGTGAGCCTGGGAGCCAGGCTCTTGGTGCACTGTGTAAAGGGTGTGTAAAATGAAAATCTTTTGAATTAGACACACAGGTGGCCATTCTAGAGCCCTCCTGTGCTCATCTCATGTCGTGTTCAGTCACAGCACTGTGGAAATCCCAGCTCAGAGACAGCAAGGAGCCCTGCGTGGGTTTGCCTGCAATGGTGTGCTGGCTCGGTTGAGACTCAGAGGCTGGGATGTCCAGAGGCGGCTCCACCACATCCATTCTGCCCTCTGTGGCCACACCTTGCTCTCCTGCAGAGACTAGAAAGCCAAACACATTTCCCAAACTCCTCGAAGCAGAGTGTCTGGAAGTGGCTTCGGTGCTGCTGAGTGATGGCAGGTTTGTGGTTTGGAAGGAGGGCTCCTGTCTCTGTCGGCGTGCAACGCGTTCCCCAACTTACAGCTGAAAACAGCCATCTTATTTTGGTCATGTTTTAGGGTCAAGAATTCAGGAAGGGATCTTTGGGGCAATTCTCTTCTCAGTCTGTCATATGAGTGTGTTCGGAAGTCACTGGGCTACGAGTCCAAGATGGGACACCCACGAGGCTGGAGCTCTGCAGGGGCCGTTGCCTGGACGCCACACATGGTGTCTCCAGCGTGGTGTCACAGGGTGCTGGACTTTTCCACGTGGGGCTGGTCTCCTCTCATGGAGCCTCCAAAGACGCCAGGTGGGAGCTGCAGGGCATTTCTGACGTGGCCGCGGGAGCCCTGTGCCACCGCTCCCTTCTCAGACCCCACCTCTCCGTGGGACAGCCCCATAGAACTTGCAGAGCTGTTAAAGGCTGTTGCAGAGGGAGGTGGCACCCTGGGGGCCGCAGCAGCCCTGAGAGTGTGGCTCCAATCTCACCTGCGGGTGTGGAGATTGGGCTCTGGGTATTTCTGCGGCAACTCAAGCAGAGACTGTGGAGCCGTTCTCATCCTGGAATGCAGGCTTTTCATTCATAGGAACAGCAAGCGGCCATGAGTGTGATTTATTGGGAATTGGAGGTGAGAAGAGGGTTGCACGCTCTCCTAAACCAACCTGAGGAAATAGGTGGTCACTGTTGGCATTTAACTGTGAATATTTCCTAAGCCTGCCGTAGATTGAGACTCTGCCGTAGCTGTAGAGGGTGTGGACATGATGGGGATGGGGGTTGGTCTCAGTAGGGAGGCAGGGCTCCCATTTTTACTAACACCAGATTTACAGGATCAGCTCAACAAACAGACTGCTTTTTTTCTGGCTGACTGAAAATAAATGGGAGAGAGAAAATAAAACAATGCTGGTGCATTAGTTATCTACTGTCACATTAAAATAATTGCTCTAAAACTTAGAGGTTTACAATGTCAATAAGCATTTACGATGGCAGAGTTTCCGTAGGTTGTTCAGAAAGGCCTGCTGGGTGGGCTCCGTGGTGAGCAGGTCTGTGCCACTTACCCACAAAGGCTGAGGGAGCTGAGAGGCTGAAGCAACAGGCCGACGAATCCTGTTTCTCAGAAAGAAACATTCAACAGTGCGTTGGGAGCAGAAGCCACGTGTGGGCGGCCATGAGATCCATGCATTGCTACCCGCAGACCCAGGGCTTAGGTAGCAGCCAGAAAGGGAGCGGGAGCTTCAGAAGGATGTGTAAGACAACTGGTCTACCCCTCAGGAAAAGGCAAGAATGCCACCTGCTGGTCCACCCTCAGGAGAAGGCAAGAATGCCACCTGCACCACAGCCTGTAACTCGGGTAAGGGCAGGATTTTGTGTTTACAATAACATTAAGGTTGTTTTGACCTAAGGGCCCAGAACTAGGGTTCATGGGAAGTCCACATGGAGGCTTAGCATCCGAGAAGGAATCATTTTAGCCTTCGCCACAGGTGGTTCCGGCTGCGTGAGCCTAGATGCTGTCTGGGGTGAAGCGGTCCGAAGGCTCGGCGAGGGCTGGAGGACCCATCTCCAAGATGGCGCACTGTGCTGCCGGCAGGCGGCTGCTGCCCTTCGGCGGGAGGCCTTGGGTTCTTGGCACGTGGTCCTGTCTGCATGTCTTCGCCGAGTGTCCTCATGAGTGGCCTCTTCCTCCACACAGGGATCCCAGAGAGCACAGCGTAAGCTGCAGTGTTCTTTGCTGCCTCGTGTCTGAAGTCACAGTGTCACTCTGCCACATTCCATGTGTCGGGTGTGAGCCTCTAAGGCTGATTCTGCCTTTAGAAAGGAGGGGTATCAAAGACGTTGGAACATATTTTAACAAAGATGTGACTATAAAAAATAAAATGACGAAGTGAATTATATAATATTATGTATAATTTTATGGCAAAAAATTTGAAAATTGAGAGGAAATACATTACCACAGTAAGTGGAAAACTTGGGTAAAACAATAAAAAAGGAAGAAATTGGCAAGTCCGTTTAACATTTGTTAGTGCAAAGCGTGCCAACACCAAATGGTTTGAAAGCTGACTTCTTCCTCATTGGTAAGGAACAGGTTCTTCTAGTATTTTTTAAAATATTCCGGAAAATAGAAAAAGGTGAAAAATTTTCCAATTCACATTATATATCTAAAGTAACTTTGTATCAGATTTTGATGCAGTATGAGAAAAATATTCCAATTTATTTTATAAAATGGATGCAAAAATCCAAATAAAATACCATAAATTCATACACAGTCATTTATTAAGGAACAGCACACCATAGTCAAGCTTTTATTGCATACATGTAACAGTGACTTAATACTAGGAAGCATAATATAATACATTACATCAATAAAGTACACAAATCATGTAATTATGTTGTAATTAGTGAAAAAAGTACTTGACAAAATTTAGCCATTTCTCATAAAATCTTCTATTTAAAATAAAAGGGGGGCCGGGTGTGGTGGCTCACGCCTGTAATCCCAGCACTTTGAGAGGCCAAGGTGGGCAGATCACTTGAAGTCAGGAATTCGAAACCAGCCTGGCCAACATGATGAAACCCCATCACTACTAAAAATACAAAAATTAGCCGGGCATGGTAGCACACACCTTCAGTCCCAGCTACTCAGGAGGCCGAGGCAGGACAATCGCTTGAACCCGGGAGGTGGAGGTTGCAGTGAGCCAAGATCACACCACTGCACTCCAGCCTGGGCGACAGAACGAGATTCTGTCTCAAAAAAATAAAGTAAAATAAAATATGGAATTTAAATAATGCACCTAAAAAAATCACACCTACTTTTTAAAAAAGAACAGATAACATATTAATTGATGAAATATTAACGATCAGCATTAAAGCTGGGAAAAAATCAGGGATGCCTGTTTCACTGCTGCCACTCCACCTGCATTTGGGGGTTCTCATGGCAGACGAAGGCAGGTAGGTGTGGTGGAGATTGTGCACATCAGGCCAGAAGTGCTGACATTCTCCCCTCCCTGCAGAAGAGAGGGATGCCCGTTGAGAAGATCCAAAAGCTTCATTCATACATTCGTAACCTACAGAACCAATAAGATGCTTTAGGTAAGTGACTGAACATATAAAATTGCTTTTATGTACTGGCCACAACCAGTTATCATAGAAATTGGAATAATAACAATGAATTCTACATGCAACAGAGTGAAAAGCAATAAAATAATGCCTAAGAATATGTTTAATAGATGGCAAGATGATGAACCAGCACTGGCCACCGGCCCCTCACCCCAGATCAACCCTGGGTGAGGACACCCTGCCTAGCCCTCCTGGGGCTGGGGCCGGAGGCCGGGCCGGACACCCGTTATATAGGATCTGAAAGTTCTTCTGATGTAGGGCACAGCACACTCACACTCCAGAGGTGAAAAGCAGAGTGCTTTGTCACTCACAGCTCCAAACAAAGAAGGCGTCCAGGCAGGGCCACATGAGGCACCTGGGCTGCTGGGCGGCTGGTGTGTGGCCAGCAGGTGGGGTGGCTGGGTTTCTCGGGCTCCCTGTGGATTGGCTAATTTGGGGGATTTTGAGCTCTGGGTCACAGGGCTGTCCCTGGTTGTCTGGCCCTTGGCCCTGGGGCAGATTTGGGCAGATGTGCAGTGGCCTGGAGTGTGAGGGGCCGATGAGGAGGCGGTTGGGTGTGGACTTAACTGGCTGCTCAAGAAGGGAACTGACTGGCCTCTAGGGCCTCAAAACTGGGTCAAGACAGCACATCAGCAGTAATAAAACCCAAGCTGTGTCACCCCACCAAGGCCAAGAGGGCAGGTGTGTCCCAGAGTGGAGGTGACTGCCCCTGCACAGATGCACCTGCTGCCTGTGGGGTCAGGGTGTCTGCAGGCACTCTGCGATGTCCACCCCCTGGATCTCTGGGTCTCACCTCCAGGGGCCCAGCCTTGGTGCACAGACCTGCCTTGGCTGAGCATTAGAGCTTCCTGGGCTCGCACTCTGTTGTGTCCTGACTGCCCCACAGCTTTGCCCGTCCTCTGCAGGGGCCCGTGCCTTCACACCTGTCCTGATGCTTATGCACCTCCTGGTGTTCTCATTATCCCTTATACGGTTAGTGTGACTTGGTGAAGGCTAGCGCATGACTGTGCCTGTAGGCATTTGCCCCCAGGACCCTCCAGGCCGCTGAACCATCACATGGGCTAAGGCGTAGTCCTCCCCGGGATGCTTGCCCAGGCCACTGCCAGGGAACCCTCTGTGACCAGCCCTGCCTTGAGCCAGGGACCATCCAAGTCCCACCTTCCACTCCTGATGGCCCTCCCTCACCAGGCAGGCCATGACTGGCTGGTCTCAAAATCCCATTTGTTATCTGTTCTCTCTCTCTCTTTCTTTCTTTCCTTCCTTCTTTCTTTCCTTCTTTCTTCCTTTCTCTCTCTTCCCTTCTGTTTCTTCCCTTCTCTTTCTTTTCTTCCCTTCCCCTCCCCTCCCCTCCCTTCCTTTTCCTTCCCTTTCCTTTCCTTTGACGTCTTGCCCTTGTCCCCCAGGCTGGAGTACAGTGGCATGATCTCCACTCACTGCAACCTTCACCTCCCGGGTTCAAGTGATTCTCCTGCCTCAGCCTCCCGAGTAGCTGGGATGACAGGTGTGGGCCACCATGCCTGGCTAATTTTTGTATTTTTAGTAGAGACGGGGTTTCACCATGTTGAGCAGGCTGGTCTTGAACTCCTGACCTCAGGTAATCCACCTGCCTCGGTCTTCGAAAGTGCTGGGATTACAGGCATGAGCCACCGCGCCCGGCCTTGCTGTCTGTTTTCTTGGCCCATGGCCTGCTTGGGTCCCTCAGAGACAGGACACAGGAAAGATGTTGCATAGAAAGAGTTTCCAACTTCAGCACAGTTCTAAAAAAGCCTTAGCCAGCCAGCAGGTTGCCTTCAAGCCAAAGTTGCCCACCAGAGGACTCTTGCCATGGGCAGAAAAACAGCCAGCTTGAGTACCCTCTCCTGCCCTGTCCTTGTGGGGAGTAGCCGGAGGAAGCCCCAGGCTCAGGCCAGCCTGTGGCCACACGCAGCCAGCAGGGAGCAGCCGTGAGCCGCAAGCATCGGGAATTCATGCCGGAGTCTCTGCTGCCTTTATCCCTTGCATGTTAATGTGCTTGTAAAATCTCTCGTAGGGAATGCAGCCAATTCACCTGTCAGCATCCCAAGGGGGAAAGGAGAAAAATCAGCCAGCCTGTCCTCATCCGTAATCCCTGGGGGATAAAGAATGGAGAAGCTGCCAGTCCTAGAGAGCACTGGGCTGTCCCTACGTCCCTTCTGAGATAGGAGAGGCCACATGGGGTGAACTTACGGGCTTGGGCTTTTGAAACAATTCAAAGGGTGAGGCCTCACCAGTAGAGGGCAGAGAAACTAAGGCAAGTTCTGGATTTTCCTTGAGTACTGCTATTATTTATTCATTTATTTACTGAGATGGAGTTTCACTCTTGTTGCCCAGGCTGGAGTGCAATGGCACAATGTTGGCTCACTGCAACTTCCGCCTCCTGGGTTCAAGTGATTCTCCTGCCTCAGCCTCCCAAGTAGCTGGGATTATAGGCGTGCAGCCCCATGCCGAGCTAATTATGTGTGTGTATGTACACACACACACACACACACACATATATATATATATAGTAGAGACGGGGTTTCACCATGTTGGCCAGGCTGGTCACGAACTTCTGACCTCAAGTGATCCACCTGCCTTGGCCTCTCAAAGTGCTGGGATTACAGGTGTGAGCCACCACACTGAGCCTTGAGTACTATTATTTAATATTCTTTGAAATAAAAGATAAGAGAGAATTTTAAGAGGCTTTCATTTTTGGCAAAAGTTTGAGCTACAGGATACTGGAAAAGCTGAATTATTTGAAAAGTACGCTGAATTTACAACAAGCAAGGGGGCATCTCTGGGGGGTGACATGGTGCCACACAACAAAGAGGGCGCTGGGATCCAGGACCATTTGCCTGCAGCATTGCAGGGGTCTGGTGTGCTTAGCCAAGGGTCTTGGGGACAAGCTCTGGTCATGGGGGGCGTAAAACTGAGACCTTGCAGGAGGCAGGACCTTGGCAGGGCCACACTCTGCACGGGGAGCGGGAGGGGGGACTGCAGAAACCGCTACCCTTCACGACGGGGAATGAACAGGGATTTTGCCTGTATCGGCCTCTGGGTAGGAAAAAAAGCAACTGCCCTGAGGTGTACACACAAGCCTGAACTTCAGATGACTTTGGGGCTGGAGTGGACACTGCCTGCATACTTGCAGAGGTGCCAAGCCAATAAATCACACCAAAGTGTGGTCTTGCCTTAGTGACATCCCTGTGGCTCCTAGGGAAGAAGATGAGACCTGGATATGAAGGGAAAGGAATCCCCTGAAATAGGGGCTTCCAGAACACAGCTTCAAGATTCACGATTTCAAATCTCATCAGGTAACACACCCACTGAAGGCGACATGTTGTAGGCACAGCAAATGGCAGAACTGGTTCCGTGAGACCTTGGAATAATAGCACTTTGGAGAGGCACTGCATGATACATAGTTTTAAATAACTGGAGATGGAAAAGAATAAACTGGGAGGCCAGGCACGGTGGCTCACACCTGTAATCCCAGCACTTTGGGAGGCCAAGGCGGGCGGATTGCCTGAAGTCAGGAGTTCAAGACCAGTCTAGCCAACATGGTGAATCCCCATCTCTACTAAAAATACAAAAAAATTAGCCAGGTATAGTGGCGCGCGCCTGTAATCCAGCTACTAGGGAGGCTGAGGCAGGAGAATCGCTTGAACCCAGAAGGCGGAGCTTGCAGTGAGCTGAGATCACTCCATTGCACTCCAGCCTGGGCGACAGAGTGAGACTTCGTCTTAAAAAAAAAAAAAACTGGGAACAAGATAAAATAGACAAGATTTCAAGATATAAAAACAGGAGTATTTGAAAGAAAAAGCAAACAATCATGTGAGTTCTTGTATTAAAAGCTACATTTTTATTATCTGTGCAGGGAAGAGGGTATCACAGCCATTGGGAACTTTTTTCACCCATCAAAGCCTCGGGGCTGAAGCATCCTGAACAAGAACTCAGAAGAGTGAAAGAAACAGTTACCTGTCGGCTGCAGCTGGTACCAGCTCCCCACCCTGTAGAGAGCCCAAAGCGTCCTCTCTCTCCCCACTCACCCAGCACCAGATTCTGCCCCATGACCTCAGGCTGCATCTGCTTCCTGGCCCCATCCAACCTTCCAGCCTCACTTGATCATCATGGGCCACTGGCCAACACACAGGGCAGTGCCAAGCCCAGGCCGTGGGCACACATGGCTGGGTTAGTAGCTGAAAACATTGTTTTTCACTGGCCTCACAGTAATGGCACCTGCCCCCATTTTCTGTGATTGAATTTTTGGGCCCTGCTACAGGTTATGATAGATGTTATGTATGTCTCAAGATGTTGAGATAAAGGTAATAAAACAGATATAAAGTCCTGGCTCAAGAATTGTTACAAACCCAAGCTGTGTAAATACAAGAAAACCGCATGCAGGCACAACATAGTAAAGTTGCTGAAAACCAAAGATGAATAGAATACTTAATAGTTGGAGAACAAAAGCCACATTACCTTCAAAAGGACACAAACCATGCAAACATCTGACTTCGAAATAGAAATACAAAAGCCAAACCACAAGGGAATGTGATCTTCAAAATGTTGAAAGAATTTATTTAAGTGAAATAATTAACTGCCAACCTAAATTGTATTCCTAGTGAAAATACTCTCCAAGAACAGAGGTGAAATAAACACAGACTCATACAAAAGAAACCAAGAGTGTTCTTCCTCAGGAGACGAGCTGATGGGTATGAGGAGAGGTGTCTGAAACGCCCTTAAAGGGAGAGCTAGACACACAGGGAGGAGAAACCTTCAGAACACACCTTCCACTGAGGGCCAGAAAAGTTAACTATCAATTCTTTGAAAATGCCCCAAACTTGTAAATCTCTGGTGATGCTGACCAAGAAAACAATGAAGGCAGGCATCCTGTGATGGGGAAGGAAAAGGGAGATCACTGGAGATCTGTGGACATTAAAAAATAGGGCACAAGGAACATGCTAACAAATTTGAAAGTTTCGATGAGTTGGAAAAATTCCTAGAAAATTACAACTTACCAAAACTGAAAGGAGAAGAAAGATAAATGACCCCACGTTTGTTAAAGAAATTGGATCGGTCATTAAAAATTTTCCCACAGTGGAACCTCTAGTCACAAATGGCTTCACCAGTGAATTCTACTAAACATTTAATGAATAAATAACACCCATCTCACACAAACTCTTCTAGAGCCGAGGCATGATGGGAACAGCAACTCCACCTGTCATGTTTCAGCTCCAGGAAAACGTGATACCCAAACTCAACAAAGAAAAAAATAAACTTACAGACTAGTCTCACTGATGAACATAAACAGAAATCCTCAACAAGATATTACTATATAAGACCTGGCAGTCGGCCGGGCGCAGTGGCTCACGCCTGTAATCCCAGCACTTTGGGCGGCCGAGGCGGGTGGATCACGAGGTCATGAGATCGAGACCATCCTGGCTAACACGGTGAAACCCCGTCACTACTAAAAATAAGAAAATTAGCCGGGCGTGGTGGCGGGCGCCTATAGTCCCAGCTACTCGGGAGGCTGAGGCAGGAGAATGGCGGGAGGCGGAGCTTGCAGTGAGCTGAGATGGCACCACCGCACTCCAGCCTGGGCGACAGAGCGAGACTCCGTCTCAAAAACAAAAAACAAACAACCAACCCTGGCAGTATGTAATGAACATGTTAAATTGAGTCATCTCTCTCTCTCCTCCTGCCTCTCTCTGTGTGTGTGTGTGTGTGTGTGTGTGTGTGTGAGTATACAAACCAATGAAAAAATGACCAGCAGCCTAGGAGGCAATTGTGCGTAGAACTGAACAAACACTTCACAAAAGAAGATGTCCCATGTCCAATAAACATGAAATGGTGTCCGGCCTCATTAACATCAGGGAAATGCCATGCAAAGCACAAGACACATCAGCACATTCATCAAAATGTATAAAATTGAGGAGACCAACCACACCGAGCACTGGGGAGGTTCCGGGGCGAAGAGAGCTCTGTGCACAGCGGTGGGGAGGGCACACATGGAAAGTCCTCCCATTGCCTGCGAGGTGGCAGGGCTGGAACGTCCGTGCTGGCTTCCTTCCTCCCTCGTGGCTCTGTGGCTTGGACAGCTGGGGGCTGGCCAGAGCCGCTATGCTGGAGTCGCATTTCTGGGGCCTCAATTCCTGCTGTCAGCAGGGTTCCCCGATTTCTTTCCATGTAGCCTCAGGCTGTCTCCCTCTGCACGTGGCTTCTCCACCTGGTGTCTTTAGAGGGGCAGCTGGGCTTCATCCATGGTCGCCTCGGGCTTCCAAGAGGTATAAAATCGAGCTGCCCAGCCCTCGTGAGACTCAGACCCAGAACTACAGCATAGGCCCCACCCAGATCCATGAGGCGTGGACTACAAGGGCGCAAATACCGGAGGCAGGTTAACACCTGCACCACCTGCACCACCATCCTTGCCAGCACGTGCCCAATGGCGAGTGAGAAAGCAATCGCACAGGCGCACGCAGGGGAGGCCCTGACGCAACGTTTTCAAACCGGCGCACGCAGGGGAGGCCCTGACGTAACGTTTTCAAACAGGCACACGCAGGGGAGGCCCTGACGTAGCGTTTTCAAACAGGCGTACGTAGGGGATGCCCTGACGTAACGTTCTCAAACAGGCGCACGTAGGGGAGGCCCTGACGTAACGTTTTCAAACAGGCGCACGTAGGGGAGGCCCTGACGTAACGTTTTCAAACAGGCGCACGTAGGGGAGGCCATGACGTAACGTTTTCAAACAGGCACACCTAGTGGATGCCATGACGCAACATTTTCAAACCAACCTGACAGTGTGTATCAAGCACATCTTTAGCAAAGATACAGACAAATTTGAAGGGCAAGGATAGCCCCGTGTGAAAGATGGGGTTACCTCTGGGTCTCATTCTGTCGCCCAGGCTGGAGTGCAGTGGCGCAATCTCGGCTCACTGCAACCTCCGCCTCCTGGGTTCAAGCGATTCTCCTGCCTCAGCTTCCCCAGTAGCTGGGATTACAGGCGCCCGCTACCACGCCTGGCTAATTTTTGTATTTTTAGTAGACACGGGGTTTCACCATGTTGGCCAGGCTGGTCTCGAACTCCTGACCTCAAGTGATCCACCCGCCTTGGCCTCCCAAAATGCTGGGATTACAGTCACGAGCCACAGCGCCCGGCCAAGTTGTGTCTTTAAAAGAGTTAGAAGCAGCTATGTCAAAATGTTAAAATAGGACATACGTGCGTGGTGAGTTTACAAGTGTTTATTATGTTATTCTACCATCTATCAAGCTATCTATCATCTATCAATCATCTATCTATCATCTATCTAGCATTTATCTATGTAATCTGTATGAGTAATGTTAAGCAACACTTACTTAAAACTTTCCAGAGAGGTACTAAGAGCTCCCATGTCCCCTCTGTCTCTCCAGGAAGTGGTCACTGCCTTTGCCCCATCACACTGCGTACATGCATTCCCTGCCATGATTCTTTCTCAGATGCCAGCCCTGGCCCCTGGTCCTGTAGGGGTCAGCCAGGTTTCTCCACCTGAGATTTTCCTTTTTCCCTTTGTAATTGATTGGTCTTTTGTGGGAGTCATTCCGGATTGCACTAGCGTCTTTAAGTATCCACCCGGCAGCCTCACCGCTCGAACAACCACCCCAAATTAGCCACCTCCAGGAGAGTTGCCTATGGACGAACCTTCATTTCTATAATTTCTTCTGCATTTATTAGCTGACATGTGTCTATTAAAAAATGTGAGTTTTCCAATAAGATACCATCTCACACCAGTTAGAATGGTGATCATTAAAAAGTCAGGAAACAACAGGTGCTGGGGAGGATGTAGAGAAATAGGAACACTTTTGCACTGTTGGTGGGACTGTAAACTAGTTCAACCATTGTGGAAAACAGTGTGGTGATTTCTCAGGGATCTAGAACTAGAAATACCATTTGACCCAGCCATCCCATTACTGGGTATATACCCAAAGGATTATAAATCATGCTGCTATAAAGACACATGCACGCGTATGTTTATTGCGGCACTATTCACAATAGCAAAGACTTGGAATCAACCCAAATGTCCATCAGTGACAGACTGGATTAAGAAAATGTGGCACATATACACCATGGAATACTATGCAGCCATAAAAAAAGGATGAGTTCGGGTCCTTTGTAGAGACACGGATACAGCTGGAAACCATCATTCTCAGCAAACTATCGCAAGAACAGAAAACCAAACACCACATGTTTTCACTCGTAAGTGGGAATTGAGCAATGAGAACCCTTGGACACAGAGTGGGGAACATTACACACTGGGGCCTATTGTGGGGAGGGGGGAGGGATAGCATTAGGAGATATACCTAATGTAAATGACGAGTTAATGGGTACAGCCCGCCAACATGGCACATGTATACATATGTAACAAACTTGCACGTTGTGCACATGTACCCTAGCACTTAAAGTATAATAAAAAAAAAAAATTTGAGTTTTCTCATCTTCCAGGTTCATTCATGTACACTATTAGCTTGTGGGTTCCTATTTTATTCAGAGGGCTATAATCCATGAAATGCCTTTATTTACTTATTTATTCAGAGAGTGAGTCTCACTCTATCATCCAGGCTGGAGTGCAATGGCACAATCTCGGCTCACTGCAGCCCCCACCTCCCAGGATCAAGTGATTCTCCTGCCTCAGCCTCCTGAGTAACTGGGACTGCAGGTGCCTGCCACCACACCCAGTGTGTTTTTGTATTTTAAGGAGATGGGGTTTTATCATGTTGGTCAAGCTGGTCTTATACTCCTGACCTTAACTGAGCCACCCGCCTCAGCTTCCCAAAGTGCTGGGATTACAGGCATGAGCCACCATGCTTGGCCAATTATTATTTATTTTTGATGTTAAAATGGTTTCTGATTTAGGCATGGGAGCCCCTTCGGGCTGGCCCCCCGTGTCCCTTTGACATGCCTATATCATTCATTGACTAAGTCTGTACTTTATGGCACAAAAAATGTCCCAGGCTCATTTTATTCTTTTCCTGCGCGGCCCTGGAATCATTCCTTTTAGTGAAGGACGGTGTTTAGAAACCAAGGTCTGGTGGGTGCTAGGTCTGCTCATAGCTGCCAGGGTGTTAATGCCACTGGGTCCTCTCAGTGGACAGCCTGGGGAGTGTGTGTTTATCCGTACATGACACACATCTGTAAGTATCTCTGTATCTATCTGTGCATCCAGTCAACAGCCCGAGTTCTTACCAGTACTCTCAGTTCCAACCCAACACCCCAGGGTTCTTTCTAGCCTCTCAGACTTCCGTGTTTGTGAATGTCTTCCCCAGCAGGGAGCAACTCGATCCCCTTTATCCTGAATATATTTACTTGTTTGCTTAACATTACTGATCTCCCTATCGCACTGATGGCCTCCGTCCACTCACTTTGTGCCCCTTCCCTGACACCCCTTGGCAGTGGGGCCCAATGGCCTGCATTCTTAGGGGCTCCCCTGCACTCCTGCCACCCTCCACGTCCTAGGAAACCAGAGCCTCTGGTCTACACCTTTGTGCAGCTGCCAGGCTCCAGCCTGTACCACAGTGTAGCTTCCCAATCTCCATCACTTCCTCATGTCCTCAACCCCTTGGCTGTGTCTTCCATGCTAGAAGGGGAGGGAAGGGAAGGGGAAGGAAGGTGTCTTAGTTTGTTAGGGTTACTATGACAGAATACCACAGCGCAGGTGTCTTATGAAAAACAGACACTTATGTCTCACAGCTCCGGAGGCTGGAAGTCCAAGATCGAGGCGCTGGCGGATTCCGCGTCTGGCTAAGTCCTGCTTTCTGGTTCATCGAGGCGCTGGCGGGTTCCCTGTCTGGCTAAGTCCTGCTTTCTGGTTCGAGGCGCTGGCGGATTCCGTGTCTGGCTAAGACTTGCTGGTTCACAGATGCCAAACTCTCACTGTGGCCTCACATGGGGGAAGGTGCATGGGCTCCCTTGACCCTCTTTCATAAGGGCACAAATCCCATTCATGAGGGCTCTGCCACCACGACCTCATCACCTCCCCAAAGACCCCACCTCCTGATACTCTGTCCTTGGGGACTGGGATTTCAGCATAGGAATTTTGGGAGGACACAGGCATTCCAGCAATAGCATTCTGCCCTGCAGAATTCATGTCTTCCTCATATGCAAAATACATTCACTCCATCCTTACAGACCAAAAGTTTCCAGTCATTCCAGCATCAGCTTGATGGTCTAAGCCCAAAAGTCTCATTTAAATATCATGTAAATCAGAGCTGGGTGTGACTCAAGGTGCGATTCATCCCGAGACAGATTCTCCTCCAGCTGCGAGCCTACAGAAGCAAACGAGATGTGAGCTTCCAAAACACAGGGGCGGGACAGGCAGAGGACAGATGCGCCTATTCCAAAAGGGAGAAACAGGAAAGAAGAAAGGGTAACAGGTCCTGAGCAAGGACGAAGGCAATGAAGCAAACAGCGTTAGATCGTAAGGCTCAAGAAAAGTCTTTTTTTGGCCTAATTTGCTGGTCTCCCAGCCCACTGGGGCAGTTGAGGGATCCACCTTTCGGAGACAGTGGGCGCAGCCCTGGCCACTGGCTCTGTCCCTAGGCCCAGCCCCTATGGCTGTTCTGTGGCGGCCCCAGCTCTGCATGGTTCTATGCCTGAGTCTGGAGGTGTGAAATCATATGCCACCATCCTCCACTGCTCTGAGGTCTTGGAGGCGGCCCTGACTCCACAGCTCTGTTTGGCATTGCCCTAGTGGGGGCTTTCTGTGGAAGCTCTGCCCCACAGTGGTCCTCTGTCTGGCCTCCCAGCTTTCTGAGGCGTCCCTTGAAATCTAGGTGGATGTAGCCATGCCCCACAGCTTTGCTGGGCGCACAGACCACCAGCACCTGCTGGAGCCCAACTGGGGTGGTGAGGAGGGCTGCAAGGAAGTCTAGGGGGTGCATCCCACCAGACCAGGGAGAACCTTCCTTTGAAATCATTCTGTTTCCAGGGCCCTTGCATTCCGGGTCTGTAATGGATGGGGCAGTCCCATGATCTCCAAACCATCAGCCTTTGGGCTCATTCTTTCACCATCTCCATGGACAGCACCTGGCTTCGCAGAGGTGGCTGAGCTGTGCTGATCTCCTCATCGAGCGGTGGCTTGGCCATACCGTTGTTCTCTCCTGAACATGCTTTCTCATTCCTTTCTGCATGAGCCGGCTAAGAAGTATTCAAATTTTTAAGTTTTGATTCCCTTTTGACTAAAAACTTCATCTTTGAATCATTTTCCTCTTCATGTATTTCACTACAAGCATTTGAGAGCACCAAGCTGCACCTTAATGCTCTGCTTAGAAATGTCTTCAGCCAAATATCCGATTTCTTCCCGTGCAAGTTCTCCCTTCACAAAATATTAGGACAGGGGCACAATTCAGTCAAGTTGTTTGCCACTTCATGTCAAAGATCGCCTTTCCTCCAGTTTCCAGTCATTTCCATCTGAGACCTCATTAGAATGTCCTTTACTGTCCATATTTCTAGCAAATTCTGTGCCTGACCACCAAGAAGACCAAAGAGTTCTCTGTAACTCTGCTCTCTTCTTTCTGGCCCTCACCAGAAATGGCTTTAAGATGACAAAGTTTCTTTGCTTGATCAAACTTTAGTCGGGCTCCTGAATCTTCTGGACCCCTCTGTGCCCTTCCTTATGAAGTCCAGTTTTAGCCAAGTCAGTTGATCATGAATCCCCCCTGTCCCACCCTTCCGTATCTGATCTTCCTCAATATCTGATCAGGTTCCTCATCCCCCACCACCCCCCAGGGAAGGCCTGGTCCTCTGGCCTGCATTCAGCATCCTGTTAGGGGATTTCACCAGAACCCCTCACCCCTGATGCTTCCTCCTGTCATTTTCCATCCCCCAATCCCACCTGCTCCTTGGCTGTAATCCCCACTTGGCCAGGTTGTATTCAGAGTTGAGCCATCTCTCTTCCACTGCAGGATCCCGTTGTCATGGTCCCTGTGCCTATCACAGCAGTCCTGAATAAAGTCTTTCTCAGTGTTCTCTAACAAGTACCACTGAATAATTTTTTCATTAACAAAGAATGGGGCCAAACATTAACAAAGAATGGCATGGTGGCTCATACCTATAATCCCAGCACTTTGGGAGGCCGAGGTGGGCAGATCACCTGAGGTCAGGAGTTTGAGACCAGCCTGGCCAACATGGTAAAATGCCGTCTGTACTAAAAATACAAAAGATAGCGGGGCGTGGTAGTGCGTGCCTGTAATCCCAGCTATGTGGGAGGCTGAGGCGGGAGAAGCCCTTGAACCCAGGAGGTGGAGGTTGCAATTAGCTGAGATCATGACACTGCACTCCAAGCTGGGTGACAGAGAGAGGCTCCATCTCAAAAACAAGACAAAACAAAACAATAAAACAACACAACAAAGAATGGCAATGTAGCCTTTTTCTGGCATGTGCCTCAACACTCTTCCAGCCTCTACTCATCAGCCAGTTCCCAAGCTGCTTCCACATTGTAGTTATTTGTTACAGTAGCACCCCATTCCTGGAACCAATTTTCTGTCTCAGTCTGTTCAGGCTGCCATCACAAAATACCATAGACTGGGAGGCTTATCAACAATAGACATTTATTTATCACAGTTCTGGAAGCTGAACAATCCAAGAGTAAGGCACTGGCAGATTAAGTGTCTGGTGAAGGCTGTCTTCTCACTGTAACCTCACATGGTAGAAGGGGCAAAGGAGCTCTCTGGGGCCTCTTCTAATTTTTTATTTTTGAGACAGGGTCTTGCTCTGTTGCTCAGGTTGAATGTAGTGGTGCAATCAGAGCTCACTGCAGCCTCAACCTCCTGGGCTCAGGTGATCTTCCCGCCTCAGCCTCCCAACTAGCTGGGAGTACAGCTGCCACCACCAGGCCCAGCTACGTTTTGATTTTTTGTAGAGACAGGGTCTTACTGTGTTGCTAGGGCTGGTCTTGAACTGGAAGCAAATGACCCTCTTGCCTCGGCTTTCCAAAGTGTCAAGGTTACTGGTGTGAGCCACTGTGCCTGGCCCTGGGGCCTAGGGCACTTATAAAAGAGGAGATTCGCTTTCATAACCTGGTCATCTCCCAATAGCCCCACCTCCCATCACACTGGGAGTTAGGATCTCACATTTAAATTTGGCGGGGTGGAGGGCAGAAATATTCAGACTCCGGCAGAAAGAAAGGGAAGGGTCGTCATTTGGGTGCTCTGGGAAACTGAGCCCAGGGGAGAATTAGAAGTGCAAGAGATTTACTGGTTGGATGCCTGCGAAGAAGGATAAAGTGGAAGGAGAAGGTGGAAAGAACCTTCAGGTCATAATGCAGATCTGACCCCATGAAAGGAGAGAGGGAAGGAAGCAGCATTTGGTGGGAGAAATCTCAGACTGCAGAATAGCTCAAGAAAGTCTCAGCCAGGCTGATGGCTGCCTACTGGGAAGGTGGCATTGGGCAGGAATGGCCCAACTCTAGCACTCTCCCCTGCTCAGTGGTGGGCAGGGGGCGGCAGGGGGCCCTTGCATGAACGTGGCTGCTGGCCCAAGGCTGCGGCAGCTGGCCCTGTCTTCTGTAAACACTCCCCACAGCAGGTTCTCTATGGAAGGTGGGCTGAGCTGCGTACTTTCCAGGATGCTACAAGAGGGAAGAGAAGATGTAAAAATTGACTTTTTTATAAAACTATTCTATCTAATGTATGTCTCATGGATCTTTGACCTTTCACTAATTTAATGACTTTAGGGCCTGGCAAGGAGAAGCGACTTTCCCTGATCTTTGGCCAAGAATTCCCCTACAGTCTCAGAGCCAGATGTTGATCTGGGGTCTGTGCTAATAATTGTTTTTGAGAATTGGAATGGGTGAGGACTAGCCTGAGTCGGTGATCCCATGACCAAGGTCAAGGATAAGCCTGCTCAATGCACCTGCTGACACTGAGACTTGCTGGTAGCTACCCTCCCCTTCTTAGACAGTGACATTCCTCAATCATCCTGCAGTGGTCTAAGCCCTAGCAATTGCATTTCTGAACGTTTTAGACCAAGACCCACTGTAAAAAATGTATTTTATATCATGACTGGTATATACAAATCCCTACTCTATGTGGTGCTCCTGATGTTTTGTATTCTATTCAGTTTTACTTAATTCCTTTCTATTTTTCATTACAAATTACTGTGAAACACCACTGTACTTGCCAAACCCACAGTTTGGAAAGCACTGCACAAGCCCCTATGCATGGCATTCATTTAATAAATGGCTGATCAGGAGTTTCTATAAGGAATAGAGTTATTTATGTATTACAGATAGCTTGAGAATTGGATATTATATTAAAATGAACCTGATTTGAGACAAGAAAACTGGGCTCCTGGTTATCTTCTGGGTCCTTGTCTCCTTGTTCGTGAAGTAGAGGGTGTTCTCACTGATTTCCACAGCCTGCCCAGTGCCCACACTTGGAGACCCTTCTGTAATATCCACTGTGCTTTGAGGCTGTGAGGAGAAGGCTGTGTGTGTGGACATGGATGTGTACCTGTGCATATGTGAGTCTGTACATGTGTAAGTGTGTATGTGCATATGTGCATGAGTCTTTGCATGTGTATTTGTTTGTGAGTGAGGGGTGCAGTAAGAATCCAGACAGCTTCTGGGACATCTTTCTTAGTCCTTTATCCTCTCTGAGGGGTTCCTGCCCCCAGCAGTGAAACTGCCTCTCCCTTGAGGAGCTCAGACCTCTCACAGGGTAGAGACTAGTCCCCACTCTGAGACAGACAGATGGGGGTTGACTCAAGCCTCTCCATGAGGGTAGCTGAGGGCAAGGAGCCATCATGCACTGGGTAGGTGTTGGGGGGGAGGCCTTGTAGAAAGAGAACAGCTTCTTAGGCTGCACCAAGGCAGAGAAGGGCAGAGACAGAGACCAAGGGAGAGGAGGAGACAGAGTCTGTGCCAATACCCTCTGGCACAGGGATGGGACCAAGTGGGCAGGCAACATATGCTGAGTGAGCAAGTGAGTGAATGAGTGAAAAAATGACTGGGCAATAAACAGCAATACAAGTGTAAATACATGAAGTGTTAGACAAACTAGAAAAAACAGTTAAATGTAGATTCAGCATTCATCCAACATTTTCAATTTATCTTAAGTCATTATTTGTCATCGATTCATTCATACATTCCAAATGTTCATTTTTTTTTTGGACACTCACTCAGTACCAGAGAGAAATGAGACAAAACTGCTGCAGTGTGCCGTGGGCCTAGAGGAAAGGGGCAGGGCCTGGGTGCTTCTGTCCACTGTGTCCTTCTGCCTCCTACTCCAGGGCTGACTGGAGGTATGGGTGTCCCTCTCTATCTGATCCTGGGGGTTCCCTGGTGTCTTAGTCTGTTTTGTGATGCTGCTACAACAGAATACCACATACTGGGTAATTTATAATGAACAAAAAGTTATTCTCTCACAGTTCTGGAAGATGAGAAGTGCACGATCAAGGTGCCAACAGGTTCTGATCCTTGTTCCGAAAAGGTGCCTCACTGCTGTCTCCCCTAGAGAGGAGGAACACTGTGTCCTTATATGGAAGAGGAGCAGAAAAGAATGAGAGCCTATTCCCACAGGCCATTTTAATAGCAGTATTAGTCTCTTCATAAGAGTGGGGCCACCATGACCTAAACACTTCCCTGAAGGCCACACATCCCAAAACTGTTGCATTGGAGATTAAGTTTCCAACACATGAATTTTGGAGGGGACACATTCAAACCACACTGCCTGGCGCTCTCTCTTTTCATCCAAGCATATATCAGGTCCCCACCTCTTTGTGAGATCCTGTCTGACTTCTAGGGCCAGCAGAGACCCCTGCCCAGGGAGGAGGCTGATTCCAGAATTGGTAGTTCTTGGCCAAGATTCAAATATCCTTGATTGTAGTAGGCAAAGAGAAAGAAATCCAGGCTCAAATCCTGAGTTTTTAGCTATGTACATGTTATGCAATTTTGGGCTCAAGCAGGTAATTGATTTCTCAGGATCAAGAGAATGGCAATCCCAGCTTTGCAAAACTGTGAAGCATTAGGTAAAATTCTACATGTAACATTGTAAGAGTGAATACAAGTAAAAAATAAGAAAAGACTAAATGTCCCTGGTGCAAAAAGGAAAGAGACTTTCTCCCTTCCTTTTTGTGAATTCTTTCTCTGCCTTTGATATATCTATATCTATATCTGTATCTGTATCTATCTATATCTATCTATATCTATCTTTTAAAAAGCCAATGGCTTCTTCTGGATCACCACAAGCCAACTACAACAGCTTTGGGTTTTGGACAAACCTCACAGTCAGGCAGACCTCGGTGGCTGCAGGCTTTAGACATGCACCAGAGCTGTGCTAAGCTCAGTGGTCATAGGCTTTGGGTGTGCACCAGCACTCCAGCAGACTTGGTGGCCATAAGACTCCAGCCCAGTGTTGTGCTGATTGTGGTGATCCTGGGCTTAGGGCATCCCCTTGCGCTGTAACAACTGCAGAAGTCACGGGCTTAGGGACCACACCAGGTGACCTGCCCAAAACTTCTAGACAGGCTTACTATTGAAAAGCATTCTCAGACAAAGTCAGACTGTGAAGACTGGAATACTTCCAGAAATACTTCTCTAATGTGCAGACATTGATAAACAATCACAAAACTCAAGAACAATTAGGGAAATGTGATGTTACCACAAGGACAAAATAAAGTCCCAGAGACTGACCCTAAAGACATGGAGATATATGAACTGTCTCACAAAGACTTTAGAATAACTATTTTAAAGAAGCTCAGTAAACTTCAAAAAAATATATACAGAGAAACAATTCAACAAGATGAGGAAAACAATATGTGGCTAGAATGACAACTTTAACAGAGAGACAAAAATAATAAAAAAATCAAACAGAAATCATTGGCCATTTGTGTATCTTCTTTGGAGAAATGTCTATTGTTGCATGATAAGCAGGTCTGTACAAACCCATCCCAAAAGGCCAAGGAAGCTGAGAGGCCAAAGAAAGAGGACAAATCCAGTTTCTAGGAAGGAAACATGTAGTAGGGTGGGGGCGGCCTGAGCCCCACCCTGGGGAATTTGCTGGGACCCCTTGAAGGCCACAGGCCAGACTCTGATAGTTAATAATAATAATAATAATAGTAAAGGTCAAAGTCTCTGGACGCATTTACTCTCCAGCCAGCAGGCTGGCTGAGAGGGGTGGGAGGTGGGGCCTGAGGGCTGCCCTGGGTGACCACCCTGCTCTCCTCTCATTTACCCAGCAGGGGAAGTATACGGAGTGGGCTGGGCTCACAGCAGGGCCCAGAGGAGGGGGCCCAGGCTGAGCAGGCAACCCACCTCCACTGCCTCCCCCTCCCCCAATCCCTCCACTGCCTCCCCCTCCTCCCATCCCTCCACTGCCTCCTCCTCCCCCACTCCCTCCACTGCCTCCTCCTCCCCGACTCCCTCCACTGCCTCCTCCTCCCCCCATCCCTCCACTGCCTCCTCCTCCCCCACTCCCTCCACTGCCTCCTCCTCCCCCATCCCTCCACTGCCTCCTCCTCCCCCCATCCCTCCACTGCCTCCTCCTCCCCCACTCCCTCCACTGCCTCCTCCTCTCCGACTCCCTCCACTGCCTCCTCCTCCCCCCATCCCTCCACTGCCTCCTCCTCCCCCACTCCCTCCACTGCCTCCTCCTCTCCGACTCCCTCCACTGCCTCCTCCTCCCCCACTCCCTCCACTGCCTCCCCCTCCCCCAATCCCTCCACTGCCTCCCCCTCCCCCCATCCCTCCACTGCCTCCTCCTCCCCCACTCCCTCCACTACCTCCCCCTTCCCCAATCCCTCCACTGCCCCCTCCTTCCCACTGCACTCCTGATTCTCCTTTCCCCTCCTCCCCTCTCTGCCTCCACTGGCTCCTCTCTTGTCCCCACCCCTTCCTTCCCCAACTTCCTCCCACACCCCCCGCCAACTTCCTTTCGTTACCCCTCCCCATCCTGGTCCCAGGCAAGTATGTGCAAACATTTACAAATACTGATCATATAAACAGCCATATAAAAAGTATCCACAAAGTTCAGAGCATTGAAATGATACAAAGTGGCTTCTGCATTTGCAGTGTAATTATACTAGAAATAATTAGCAAAAGCACAGAAAATCTTGCTCTTATTGGAAATAAGGAAACATAAATATTTATGAATAAGCCACAGGTCACCTAAGAAATTAAAAGGAAAGGCCGGGCGTGGTGGCTCACGCCTGTAATCCCAGCATTTTGGGAGGCTGAGGTGGACGGATCACAAGGTCAGGAGACTGAGACCATCCTGGCTGACACGGTGAAACCTGTCTCTACTAAAAATACAAAAAATTAGCCGGGCGTGGTGGTGGGTGCCTGTAGTTCCAGCTGCTCAGGAGGCTGAGGCAGGAGAATCGCTTGAACCCGGGAGGCAGAGGTTGCAGTGAGCCGAGATGGCGCCACTGTGCTCCAGCCTGGGTGACAGAGCAGAGACTCTGTTTCAAAAAAAAAAAAAAAAAAAAATTGTAGGGGAAAAGAAGAGAGATCAGACTGTTGCCATGTCTATGTAGAAAAGGAAGATATAAGAAACTCCATTTTGATCTGTGCTAAGAAAAATTGTTCTGCTTTGAGATGCTGTTAATCTGTGTGTAACTTTAGCCCCAACCCTGTACTCACAGAAACATGTGCTGTATGGAATCAAGGTTTAAGGGATTTAGGGCCGTGTGGGATGTGCCTTGTTAACAATATGTTTGCAGGCAGTGTACTGGGTAAAAGTCATCGCCATTCTCCATTCTCTATTAACCAGGGGCATGATGCACTGTGGAAAGCCCCAGGGACCTCTGCCCGAGAAAGCCTGGGTATTGTCCAAGGTTTCCCCCAACTGAGAAAGCCTGAGATATGACCTCGTGGGAAGGGAAAGACCTTACTGTACTCCAGCGACACCCATAAAAGGTCTGTGCTGAGGAGGATTAGTGAAAGAGGGAGGCCTCTTTGCGGTTGAGATAAGAGGAAGGCCTCCGTTCCCACATGTCCCTGGGAATGGAATGTCTCATGCAAAGCCGATCATTCATTCTATTCTGAGATAGGAGAAAACTGCCCTGTGGTTGGAAGCGAGATATGCTGGCGGTGATACTGCTCTGCTACTCTTTACTATACTGAGATGTTTGGGTGAAAAGAAACATAAATCTAGCCAACGTGCACATCCGGGAACAGTACCTTCCCTTGACCTTATTTATGACGCAGATTCCTTTGCTCATATGTTTTCCTACTGACCTTCTCCCCACCATCACCCTGTTCTCCTGCCACACTCCCTGGGCCGAGATAGTAAAAATAATAATCAATAAATACTAAAGGAACTCAGAGAGCAGCGCCAGTGCAGGTCCTCGCATGCTGAGTGTGCTGGTCCCCTGGTCCCACTGTTCTTTCTCTATACGTTGTCTCTGTGTCTTATTTCTTTTTTCAGTCTCTTGTCTCCACCTGATGAGAAATACCCACAGGTGTGGAAGGGCAGGCCCCTTCAAAAATTAAAAGGAAAATCAGAAAACATAAACTAAATGATGAGAAATGGGCTCTATGTCAGAGTTCACAGGGTGCATCTAAGGCACACTTCGAGGTTACTGGGTAGACCTCATATATTAGAAAACAAAAAATGTTGAATTTTAATGAACTAAGTATGCATCACAAGAAGTTACAGAATGAACAGGAAAGTGCAAAAAATAATAGAATGGAAATTAAAGAGTAGAAGTTAATGATGTAAGATTCAATAAATTTTTCTGAGTTTCTCTTCCAAGGGTTTAGCCTGTTAACTTCCTTATCCTTTGTTCTCAAACTCAACTTTCTGGTTCTTCCTTGCCCCTAGTTACTGTAAACAGCCTACCCCCTTCCCATCAGCTCTAATCAGCTCACACCTGTTCCCTTGGTTACCCGCACCCATTGTTCCCCTGAAACTGCACGTCTCACACGCTCCACCTTGTACCTCACATCCCCCTCCCCTTCTATATTTAGAAAAATATATACAAGTAGCCAATTGGGTCAGCTCAGATTGTGCAGTCCAACCCCAGCCCATGGGGGAGTGATACAGAGACAGGGACTGCATTAAGGATAAAACTCCCAGTCTCCTTTGTTTTGTGTGCACTTGCGATCTTGATTGACGTGAGTGACACCCTTCTGCAGAAGTAAATTGCCTTGCTGAGAGGATTAAACTTTTTCCTCAGTGCTGGTTTTACTTTGAGGCACTGAGCATTGATTCCTGAAGCATTTTATATCCAACAATGATTTAGAAACTATGTATGCATTAGATAAGATCAATAAATTAGTTATTTCTTTGGAAAAGCTAGTACCATGGATAACTCTGGTGAGACTGGTGTTAAAGCAAACTAAATATGGCCTGAGAAGGACTCTGTACTTCTGTATCTGAGTCCTTGAAGTTGATTGTAACCTAGCTTAATAGTCAAACAAAATTGAAAACCTAACTTAGGAGTATTCACCTATAACAATAACCTAATCTTGGTCAATCCCAGCAGCCATACTTCAACCACTCAGACTGCTGAGTGTTCAAACTGTGTTCAAATCAGGCAAATGCCAGCCTGTAACCCGTCCAGCTGTGCTGTACCTCACTGCTGATTTCTGTACATCATTTCCTTTCTTTGTCTGTAAGTCTTCTTCCACTACATGGCTGTGCTGGGGTCTTTGTGAATCTGCTGTGATTCTGGGGGCTGCCTGATTTGCAAACCATTCATTGCTCAATTGAACTCCTTTATATCTAATTCGGCTGAAGTTTTTCTTTTATCACTAGTAAAGAGAAAAAAAATTAAAATAACTAGTATCAGCAATGGGAAAAAATAAAGATCAACAGAGATATAAAACACAAGAAAATTTTACAACTGTGTGCCCCCAAATTGGAAATTTAGCTAAATTGAATTATTAATAAAAAGCTAACAAAAACTGACAGAAGAAAAAACAGTTTTCCGTTTTTATTTGTGTTTCTACAAATAGCTCTGATTTTAGAGAAACATTTTACTTTGATATACTGACAAAAGAAAAACTTCAGCTGAATAAAATTTAACTGAGCAATGAACAATTTGAGAATCCAGCAAGCTTCCAGCCAGAGTGCGGGCGGAGGATTACCTAGGTGCCGAGGCAAGAGACTGAAGGCAAAAACTGTTTCAGTATAATAAAGAAAATAGAATAAGAATAGTCATAATACAAATTAGATATAGAGATGATCATGAACAACTATCAATCATTATTATAAACATTATTAATCATCAGCTTTCAATATTACTCTTTGTTGCATTACTAACATAACCTAGGAATAACCGACGGGTATAGGGTCAGGTGCTGAAGGGACATTGTGAGAAGTGACCTAGAAGGCAAGAGGTGAACCTTCTGTCACGCCACATAAGGGCCGCTTGAGGGCTCCTTGGTCAAGCGGTAACACCAGTGTCTGGGGAGGCACCCGTTACTTAGCAGACCGTGAAAGGGAGTCTCCTTTCCTTGGAGGAGTCGGGGAACACTCTGCCCCACCAGCTTCTTGTGGGAGGCTGGATATTATCCAGGCCTGCTCGCATTCACCTGGAGGCCTAAACCCCTCCCTGTGGTGCTGTGCTTCAGTAGTCACGCTTCTTGTCCACTTTCACACTCCTCCCTACTCCTGGTTCCTGTTTGAAGTTCGTAGTAGATAGCGGTAGAAGAAATAGTGAAAGTCTTAAAGTCTTTGATTAATGCTGATGTATGCTGCCTTCTCTCTCTGCTTTGGCTACCTAAAAGGGAAGGGTCCCATATGCTGTAATCACATGACTTGCTTCACCTTGTCAATCACTTAGAAGATCTGCCCTCTTTACCCTGCCCCCCTTGTCTTGTATGCGATAAATATCAGCGAGCCCTGCCGCTCAGGGCCACTACCAGTCTCTGCGTCTTGATGGTGGTGGTCCCCTGGGCCCAGCTGTTTTCTCTTTATCTCTTTGTCTTGTGTCTGTTTATTACAATCTCTCCTCTCCGCACACAGGGAGGACACCCGCTTAGCCCCATAGGGCTGGACCCTACACCAGAGTAGACTCAGAGACTCCAGTGCCGCCATGGGGTGGAAGATTTACCGACAGAAAAAAGAAAGTGACTTACAGAAAATGGACGTGTGGCACAGAAACAGCTGGAGGGTTACAGCTCGGCATCTGTCTTATTTGAACACGGTTTGAACAGTCGGCTACATTTGGTTGGCCAAGACTCAGTGATTGGCACAAGTGTAGACTATGGTCTGTTTATACCTCCACCTGTTACAGTTCATGATGTACAGAAAAACCTTTAGGCTGAACTTAAAATATGTAAGGACGTGGCTTTAGGCTAAACCTGATTGGACGATTTCTGTGCCATCTCAGGTGTTACAGGAAAGGGGCCCCAGTCCAGATCCTGAGAGGTTTCTTGGATCTAGAGCAAGAAAGAATTTGGGATGAGTACACAGTGTAAAGTGAAAGCAAGTTGATTAAGGAAGTAAAGGAGACTGGGCGTGGTGGCTCACGGCTGTAATCCCAGCACTTTGGGAGGCTGAGGCAGGCGGATCACGAGGTCAGGAGATCAAGACCATCCTGGCTAACACAGTGAAACCCCGTCTCTACTAAAATTACAAAAACATTAGCCAGGCGTGGTGGTGGGCACCTGTAGTCCCAGCTACTCAGGAAGCTGAGGCAGGAGAATGGTGCAAACACGGGAGGTGGAGCTTGCAGGGAGCTGAGATTGCGCCACTGTACTCTAGTCTGGGCGACAGAGCGAGACTCCGTCTCAAAAAAAAAAAAGAAGGTAAAGGAATAAAAGAATGGTTACTCCATAGAGCAGCCCTGAGGGCTGCTGGCTGCCCCCATTTTCATGGTTATTTCCTGACGATATGCTAAACAAGGGGGTGGATTATTCATGCCTCCCCTTTTCAAATCATATGGGGTAACTTCCTGACGTTGCCATGGCATTTGAAAACTGTCATGGCACTGATGGGAGTGTAGCAGTGAGGATGACCGAGGTCACTGTCATGGCCATTGTGGTTTTGGTGGGTTTTGGCCGGCTCCTTTACTGCAACCTGTTTTATCAGCAAGGTGTTGATGACCTGTATTTTGTGCTGACCTCCTATCTCATCCTGTGACTTAGAATGCCTTAACTCTCTGGGAATACAGCCCAGTAGGTTTTATCCTCATTTGACCCAGCTCCTGTTTAAGATGGAGTTGCTCTGGTTCACAAGCCTCTGACATTTCCCCCTTCCCTTTTATAAGAGAATCCTTATTCCTAAGGATTGCAGAGGGACGGAGATCCATCTTCTGTAACTTCTTCAGGCTGAATGTGGGCAATGATATTCCTGTCTAACTATGAGAATCTCTTGCATTCAGAGTAGAGAGGAGCTCAGTCAGAAAGCAACAGTATGGTAAGTCCATTCATAACTCTTGAGTTTTGACAAAAGGTGGTATCTGGAAGATTAATAAGTGTTTAAGAAAACATTCAGTAAGCTTATCCTGTGTTTCTATACAAAGAGTATAACAGCAACATATTCCCCAAGAATAAAGCAAAATAAGTAAAGTTATGCCAAGCAAACTTAATTAGAAGGCTTTTCATGAGCTGGGCAACTGTTGGAACTAAGCTGGTATGGGGTTGTTAGCCGATTGTAATGTGCCCAGAATTGGGATACCAATCCAGATTTGTACATTTCCCATCCCTCTTGTTTCTTCTGAGCAGCAGTCAGAGATCACTGGTTGATTCACAGGAATAAGCAAGGTTAGCTTAAATTGCAGAAACAAACTTAAAAACAACAGATGAGACTAGAATTTAATAACAAGTGTACCATAGTTCTTGAAACATAATACTTCTCTCTCCAGTTTTCCATTTTTACTAAAGACAAATTATGGTAAGACTGATTTGCTTTATTATACTTGGCCTGATTATTTGTATAAAATTCAGCAACAGTAATTATTTTTCACATAAGCTCCTTTTAAATTGGTTTTGATAGAACTCTGTTTCATAAGGAATCTCAGATAAGACTTTTTAAAAGCCGAGCCCAGCCATGGGTTTTTACCCTTGAATATCTATGAGTTAGGTACATTTTTTTCCTCTTGATGTCCCAGGATAACTTGGGGCTCCTGGACCTGTCAGAAAGTGACATTCTTCACTCACCACAGGTTAGAAACCCTGCACGGGTACTGTTGTAGGAAAGGTATAAGGTCAGTTCCCTAAAGGGATTTTATTGCTCTATAAGTCAAGTTTAGTTCCCTAAAGGAAAACACACTATTCCAGTCAAAGCCTTGACAAAATCACCAATTTCTCCCACTGTGTCCTGTTACAAAAGAAAACAGATTCTTGTTGCACCTATGCAAATAACTATATTGCCATAAGTTAAGAATACTTACAACTAGTTTACAAATTCTGGAGAAATTAGGTAGAGAGAAACAAATATACTCCACATTTTGTTTATAGGCAGATACATACTCAACTGTTAAAAGCTGTAAATAGCTCAAAAGAAAAGTTTCCTTGACTTTGAAAAACAAAACAAAGGATCAGCAATGTTTTAAGCAAAGTTTAAAAGATTACTTCCTTTTTTTATTGGCTTAGTGAATTTAGTTAATTCCTGTTTTGCTTGATATTTATGAACATTTTAGCTCTCCATGAGAGTCCTGCAAGTTTTTCCTCTATTCTGATGTTACAATTTCCAAAGTTATTAGAAAACCTACATTTAAGAATGCCTGTTAGGCCAGGTGTGGTGGCTTATACCTGTAATCCCAGCACTTGGGGAGGCCAAGGCAGGGGGATCACTCGAGGTCAGGAGTTCAAGACCAGCCTGTCCAACGTGGTGAAACCCTATCTGTACTAAAAATAATAATAATAATAAAAAGTAGCCAGGCATGGTGGTGCATTCCTGTAATCCCAGTGACTCAGGAGGTTGAGGCAGGAGAATTGCTTGAACCTGGGAGGCAGAGGTTGCAGTGAGCTGAGATCACACCACTGCACTCCAGCCTGGGCAATAGAGTGAGACTCCGTCTCAGAAAAACAAACTAATAAACAAACAAACAACAAGAACAACAAAAACGCCTGTTAGAGTTCTATAATTGATTTTAAACCACTTTTAAAGGGGACTAAAACAAGGTAACAATTGTATGTGGCCGACAAAATGTTTTAGGGCAGCCACAGTCAAATAAACAATTGACAAGGAAATTTGTTATCACTATGGCATAGAATGATTTTATGTAACAATTATAATTATTACTGATAACATACACTGTCATATTGGGATTATAGGAGTTGCCCATAATTTTGGAATATATACCAATAACACATTTATACAAATACTGCCCAGAGAAAACCAAACACCGTTTTATACAGGACAGTGCTTCCTGTAGGATTTTTGTACCAAATAAGCCAGATGTCACTGATGTATTAGTGCACTATTGATGTCAAACTCAGTTCTTAATAAAACCTTATAAATAAGTCTGTCCAATCTTCATCAGTTTGACCATAAGGTAAGATTCTCATAAACCTTTTATAATCCTTTACAAGTTTTTGTTAAAGAGCAGATTATAAACAGTTTTTTTGCTTTAAGAAAAACCTGTTGTGCTTTTATTCCAATGTTCAATTTATATAAAAACTGAATAATACCCATTTAATTTAGCCAATGTATACACACAGAATCTCTTTTACAATTAAGTTTTTACAAACCTTCCACAACTGTTCAAACCTTTAGCTTTATTCTACCTCACTTACAACAATTCTTTAACCCTTTAGGCAAAAAACATTCCCATTCCCATGCCTTCTTCTAACCTTTTACCAAAAGTATATTCTACTTTCCTTACACACCTTACATGTAAAGCCGTTTTTTTCAGTAGTCTCAATTACATGTTACAATGTTAACTTTTAGCGACTCTTACTTTTGGTGAAAACCCTGGTTAGTAAGCAATTTTATATAGTCTACTAGATGTGGAGCCTCGCCTAGGACATACCAGGCAGAGGTATAGATAAGGGCTGACTCTCCAGCACAGCTAGGGACGTGACTAATTCCACATGTCCCCAGGCCTTATCTTACTGAAGCAGGCAAATTGTACAGTAAGAGTCACAGTGGCATTTTATGAAGCACTTAAGAAGCCCAACAGCCTTTGAATTGTAGAACATTTCTTGCGTAAATTCCCTTTCACAAATCCTTTCACAACTTACACAGACCACTTGAGACATTTTTGGACTTTCTGACTTGCCCTAAACATCCCTCCTTTTAAACACCCAGTCATTTTACTTTAGGACAAGAATTGACCATACAAGATCCTTTCTCATATAACATTTCTTCCTTTATAATCTTTGTACAGCTAGGGAGCATGGCTAATTCTACATGTCCCCCAGGCCTTATCTAGAATCTAACGGCTTTAAGGTAGGTAAATGGAACAATTTTTAAGTTAAAGAAGCAGTTTATGACCTCAAAGCATTTGGCCAACTTAATATCTGACCTGCATACTTTAGACTAAATGGTTTTATTTTATCAACAATTATTAAAGCTGTTTTTTATTTCCCAAAGATTTCTAAAGTTACATGAACTAAAAGACATAACAGTTTTTATTTTGCTTTCAAAATATTTGATATAAGTGCTTATTTTTGTGTAAGCCAATTAAGTAGTTTTTTTAATATAGATGTTACACAGAACACATATGTAGCTACACAGAAAGAAAGAAGAAGATTACCACAGGAGTTGTAAGATTTTTCATTTGCAGGTTTTTAAATTTTTTAATTGGATTACCAGCTTTAGGGTGGAGCCCCTGGAAGAACAGGGCCAGGAAAAGGGTCTCTGATGCCTCCTGTTTTTCCCAGGGAGTCCAGGCTGTTAGAGCTTGAATATCCAGTTTTAAATAAACCTGATTTTAACCATAGCACTGTTTAATATTAAACAGTGAAATTTTAAACAGTGAAATTCTTTTTAGAATTTCTTACGCCAAATGGCCTATATTTCTGGCTTTTGAACTTACCAAAGGTAACGTCCCAGGTGCTTAGAGAAAGGAAGATTTAAGACGGTCTGCAGAGGAGCAGATAATAGACAAGATATTAAACCAGAAATGACTGACTTCCTGTGGGGGAAATTGAACCCAGACTGCTATTGTAAAAGAGGAAAGCCTTGGCTACTGAGCTACAGCACAAGCTGGTATCTAGTACTCTTCACAGAAGGAGTCTTGAGTAGTTAACTTTGAGCTTGCAAAGGCTTTTAACTGTTTAATATGATTTTTAGAGCTAACTATGACATGAACCCTAAAATTCCTGTTCCCTGAAGGCAGAGATCAAAAGAAAGTACTGCCACATGGTTAAAAGGTTAAGCTCCCAAGGACATAAAATCTCCATCTCAAATGCTACAAACTACGGCTCCATGTAAGTAACCTTCCCATGACAAAACTGTAGTGATGGAGGACAGTTTAGAAGTTGCTGGGAGTTAGTGGTGTGTGAGGAGGGCAGCCATGTCCACAAAGGCATAGCACAAGGGAGGGTGTCTGCAGCGATGGAAGGGCTCTGCATATTGAATGAGGTGATGGCTGCAGAAATGACACAGGCATGGAGTTCCTGGAACTCGGGGCACATTGTATCATGTCAATATCCTGATTGTCACATTGTACTCTAGAAGGGAATATGTAACCACTGGGGGAACTGGGATCTCTCTGGACAGTCTTTGCAACTTCCTGTGTCAGAGGTGTGTGAACCAGAGCAACTCCATCTTAAATAGGAGCTGGGATTACAGGCATGAACCACTGCGCCTGGCTTGTGTACTTTGTGTTTTTAAAGAAAATGCCAAACTGTTTTCCAGAGTAGCTGTACTGTTTCACATTCCCTCCAGTGACGAATGAGCCATCCAGCCTGTCCACTTCTTCACCAGCATTTGGTGAGGTTGCTATTTTATTTTAGCCATTCTGATAGGTGTGTAGTAGGATCTTACTGCAGTTTTAATTTGCCTTTTTCCCTAATGGCTAATTGTGTTGACATCTCCTCATTGGCTTGTTCTCTGTTTTCCTCTTCAGTGAAAAGTTTTCCATGTTTCTTTTTCTGACAATTTTCTAATTGAATTGTTGGAGTTTTTTTCTCTCTTGGGTTTAGAGAGTATATATAAGAGCCAGTATTTAGAATATAGAGTTCACTATGGTTTGAATGTTTGTCCCTCCAAAACTCATGTGATCTCCATTGAGGCAGTATACAGCAGCAGGCCTTTAAGAGGTGGTTGGGTCATAAGGGCTCTGCGCTTGTGAATGGATTAAACCCATTCACGGGTTAATGGATTAATAGATTAATGGGTTAATGAATTAGTGAGTTATCATGGAATGGAACTGGTGGTTTTATAAGAAGAGGAAGAGAAAACTGAGCTGGCATGGGAGCACACTCAGCCCCCTTGCCCTGGGTTGCCCTGCATTCCCTGGGGACCCTATAGAGAGTCACCACCAGCCAGAAGGCCCTCACCAGATGCAGCCCCTTACCCTTAGACATCGCAGCCTCCTTAACTGAAACTTCTTTCTTTCTTTCTTTTTCTTTCCTTCTTTATTTCTTTCTCTTTCTTTCTTTCTTTCTTTTTCTTTCTTTCTTTTTCTTTCTCTCTCTCTCTCTCTTTCTTTCTTTCTCTCTCTCTTTCTTTCTTTTCCTTCCTTCCTTCTCTCCTTCCTGCTTTCTTTCTTTCTTTCTTTCTTTCTTTCTTTCTTTCTTTCTTTCTTTCTTTCTTTCTTTCTTTCTTTCCTTCCTTCCTTCCTTCCTTCCTTCCTTCCTTCCTTCCTTCCTTCCTTCCTTCCTTCCTTCTCCTTCTCTTTCTTTTCTTTCCTTCCTTCCTTCTCCTTCTCTTTCTTTTCTTTTCTTTTTCTTTCCTTTTTGAGACGGAGTTTTGCTCCTCTTGCCCAGGCTGGAGTGCAGTGGCACACTCTTGGCTCACTGCAACCTCTGCCTCCTGGGTTCAAGCGATTCTCCTGCCTCAGCCTCCCGAGTAGCTGGGACTACAGGTGTGTGCTACCACGCACAGCTAATTTTTGTACTTTTAGTAGAGACGGGTTTCTCCATGTTGGCCAGGCTGGTCTCAAATTCCTGACCTCAGGTGATCCACCCGCCTCGGCCTCCCAAAGTGCTGGGATTACAGGTGTGAGTCACCGCACCCTCAACCAGGAATTCTTTTTCTTTATAAATTACCTAGTTCCAGGTATTCTGTTATAAACAACAGAAAACAGATTAAGACAGAGCTATATTCTAGGTATTAGTTCTTTACCAGATATGTGGTTTACAAATATTGCAATAGTTCAGCATTTTCCATTTCAATCTAGGAGCTGTTTTGAGTTAATTCTTGTATAAGTAGTTTAGGTCGAGGTTACCTATGGATAGCCAGTTGTTTCAGTACAGTTGTTAATATGACTCTCCTTCCTCCATTAAATTGCTTTTTACCTCTGTCAAGCATCCACTGGCTGCACTGTGAGGGGCTGTTTTTAGGCTCCCTGTTCTGTTCATTCATCTATGTGTCTGTTCCTCTGCCAGGACCACAGTCTTCATTACAGTAGCTATACGGTAAGTCATGAAACTAGATAGAATAATTTCTTCCATTTTTTAGAAGTTATTTTAGCTATTCTAGTTCCTTTGCCTTTTCATATACATTTTAGAATAATCTCATCTATATGTAGAACATCTTTTGCTGGGCTTTTGATAGGGATTGCATTTAAAGTATGTCAAGTTGGAGAGAACTGACACCTTTCCTATGTTGAGTCTTCCAATCCACTGACAGCCTATAATTCCATCAATTTAAGTTTTTTTTTTTTCTTATTTCAATAGCATTTTATAAGTTTCAGCATACAGATACTGTACATGTTCTTTTTAAAATTTCCTTTGGAGTAACTGCAAAAAGTATTCTGCCTTTCATTTTTATTTCCTCTTATTCGTTGTTAGCATAAAAACATAATTGAGTTTTGTGTGTTAATCTTGTATCCTGTGGCATTGCTAAACTTACTAGTTCTAAGAATTTTATTTTTGTAGATTCATTGAACCAGCAGTCCTGCCCCAAAACTTCTCCCAGACTTACTCTGGGAATTATGGAAAATTGGCTTATTGGTTGCAGGGCAAAAGACAGAAAACCACCAAAATGTCCATCGGTAGGAGACTAGTTAAATAAATTACCATCAACCAGCCCGATGGTCAGCAATTTTAAAATAAGTTCTCCAAGATGTGTGTTAAGTGACCCATGTACAAAATGTGTGAAATTTGGAGCAAAATTGAAAATAAATTAGACTCCATACCCTTATGTGATTGCATTCCCATAAAGGAACCTGGAAAGGATAAGTCAGCAGGCCTGACCCCTGGCGGCAGCTGCCCTGGCGAGTGCCTGGGAAGTGGTGTGTGCCTTTATCCCACTATCTGAAGCGTTAAGTCACCTGAGATGGGAAGGACGGAAACCCCTGCCTGTAGGCAAGGGCCCCTGCTGCCCCTCCCATGGCCTGTCCCCTCTGTGGGGCACTGCTGTCTCCCCTATGGTCCTGCCCACTCCACCTCCCAGTGGGGAGCAGTGGTCCCCATTCCACCAGAAACACAAGCTGCCCTGCAGCCTACTTGCTGCTTCTTGGAAGACCCAGACCAAAAAATCAAAGGAGCACCCTGGCTGGATTCTAGAATGTTCCAGAACTCTCTGGATGTGGCTTCTTTCTGAGCTCGTCCCCAGAGCTCTTGGAGGCCCACAGCTTCTTTAGTTTTGGGGGTGGCACCCCACAAGTTCTGGCCTCCTAGGTCAGGCCTCCTCCCTGACAGCAGCCTGCTGCCCCCGCAGGGTGAAGGTGCAGGCAGGGCAGGGACCTAGCACCACCCACAGACCCTGGTCTGAGGTCACAGGTGGGGTTTTTCACATGTGGCACCTTCCAGGTGGGGACTTCCTCCTCAGGGCCTCAGGGCGACACCTGCTCGCAGGAAGGGTCTCTTGACCCGGGATGAGGGGTGGGGTTTCCTCCTCTGGAGGCTCCTGGATCAGGGATGTGGGTCAATGAAAATGAAAGAAACACTGTCTTCTATTTTTTCCCCCAAAACTACAGATTTATTGCCCACATGACTGTAAATCATAAATCACATTATGAGCTTTCCTTCATTAAAGTCCCCCAGGAGGCCCCATATGTTCCGACAGCCTTGCCTGTGTCTGCTCTACTCTTTCAAAGGCCTGAAGTCATCCTGTGGCCTTGGCACTAACGGAGGAGTGTGACGTGGCCATGCGCAGGGAGGCTGGTGCAGCCCCCCAGAGGAAAAGCAAAACCCTGGGCCCCTGGACCTGGGCCCACGGCAAAGGGAGAAGCCTGCGGGGTGGTGAGTGTGCCAGACGCAAAGCCAGAGTCCCACAGAGTCCCAGGGCTCTCTCCGCCTGTGTTAGAGTCTCACCTGCCCATTGAGGGGCTTTCGAGCCCTCTCCTGTGAGGGTGTAAGGATGGGGTCCCTGATGGCCTCTCAGAGTCCTGCCCCATCAGACAGGGTGCCCAGGCAAAGTTGAATTTCAGGTGAACAACAAATGATTTGTAGTACAAGTATGTCTCATGCAATATTTTAAAAATTCAAAATTAATGGGGTATCCTGTGTTTCTTCACTTTGGCTAAGTCTGGCAACCCTGTCCTGCCTCTGCATCTGGCACAGGCCCAGGGCGCGTCCAGTGAGTGGCGAAGGAAGCCCTCACAGTTCCCCTGTGCCGTAGAGGGTCGTGGCAGCTAGAGCGCTCTGCTTTGCTGTGGGGAGAGCAGCACAGTAGGGCCGCTTTGGGGATGCTGTGGCCACATCTACCCAAGTTCAGTAGGTGCCTTCCATGTCCAGCAATTCCGCCCCAGGTACACAGCCCGGGGAAGTGAAAACGTGTGTCCACAAAGAGACTTTCGTAAGTGTCATAATTCCCAATCTGGAAATGACAGAACTGTCCATTGACAGAAGACAAGATAAATAAGTTGTGGCTATTCATCAGATGGAACACTACTCAGCAACAGAAAAAGAACATGGTACCGATGCGCACGCCAGCATGGATGCACCTTGCGGACAGGACGCTGAGCATGTGATGGAGGGCATCCTGTGCAACTCCACTGATAGAAAATTCAAAAGCAGAAAAGACCATTAGCTATTAGCCATGGAAGTCAGAACGGTGGCCATTTCAGGTGGGGGTGGCACAAGGGAACGCAGGAGTGGTCGCATAGGTGTATACTGTTAGGGACAAACTGCCCCAAGAAGCTTCTCGGTGCTGCCCGCCCCCCCACTCTGCAGCTCCTCTCTGTGCGGCCCCAGCCTCTTTACACTTCTAAGCCCTTATCTAGATGCCGCGGTGACGCCAGCAGACTTTACCTGTCAGGCCTTGCTGCTATAAAGCAAATTCCAATTACAAACCATGGAGACCACATGGGATGTCGTGGGAGGCATAAGCAAACTCTACCCGCACTCCCTGGTAGCATGAAAGTCACCAGGTGGTGTGTGGCAGAGTCAACCAACCAATGACCCCAGCGCCTCTCTCCCCCATGTAAACCCCTCATTGTGTAGGCTCAGGGCTGCCTCCTCTGCCTGTAATGGAGCAGCCGGCAGGTTCAATAAACTTACTTGCCTGAACTTGGGTCTCTATCTCTTGTCCTTTCTCTCAGCTGACCTTACATATTCATGTGCAAGAAGTCAGGGAACTACATACTTGAGGTAAGGGTGTTGTAGGCACCATCTGCTCAGGTGTTATGCTTCACTTTCAAGTGGTGAAAAACACAAACTGCAGCAGCAACAACAATGCATTCAAAACATGCACAAAGATAGAGAGAAGCCAGGTCCTGGAGGGCCCCGGTTGTGTGACTGAAGACAATGGTGTCCTGAGCTCATGACCGATGGGAAGAGCCTTTGCAGCTGAGCATGGCTGTCAAGTGGCCAGAGGTGCCCTGCAGCCTGGGATGGGAGGGGAGTAGGTGGGGGAGGCAAGGAGAACAGGGGCAGGCTGGGCACTGGTCCGAACAGAGGTGGTGGGGCTTAAGCCTGGGCAGAGGCAGCAGACGTTGCGGGGGGACAGACGGGTCATGAGGTGGATTCAGGGCCAGTGCATTCCCTGTAGCCTGTGGGGCTGTGGCACCAGAGGGTCTTGGCTGACAGCCAGGTCCATGGTGAGGTGTCGAGGGCATGCGGCTTGAATCAGGAGAAAATTGCAGCTGCTTTGGTTGAAGGTGGTTGGGCAACATCCCAGAGGGAATGATCCTGGGACACGTCTTGGGAGGGAGAGTTGGAGGCCAAGATGGCAGAGGGAAGTGACAAGGGACTAGGGGTGATGGGAAGGGAAGGGAAGGGGCTCAGTAGGGGATGGAGAGAGAGTGAGAAGAGAGGGAAGGAGAGGTGAGGAGGAGAGAAGAGACAGAGCAGGCAGGTGGGGAAGGTAAAGAGAGGAGCATCTATAGGAGGACTTAGGAAACAATCATAATTATAGTAATTAACATATCTTCAGCACTGACTGAACCAGGCTCTGTTCTAAGGGCTTTATAAATGTCTCATTGTTTCTCACAGCGATCGGCAAAATAGAGACACAGTCGTTTTGCAGATGAGGAAACAGAGGCAGAGAAAGCACATAGACAGCAAGTGCCTGTGCTGGGGCTGGAGCACTGGCTGGTGGCCCATTCTGCTTTTCAGCCTCCACACGCCCTTCCACTTCTAGGCAATGGGACTGGACTGTGGAGAAGATGGTTAGAACTCTAGGAAGCACAGGGGTGTCTGGATGGGCGACTGGGAGTAGAGGGGAACCTGGGGGATGGTGGCTTCCAGGAGGGAGACAGAGAGGAGCTTCCTAACTGTGCAGGAGAAGCTGAGGCATGGGGTGTGCTGCTGCAGCTTCAGGGACCGTGGGCAGTCGTTTCATGGCTGCCTCTCACTCTCCACCCCCAGCCACCCCCTCAGCCACAGGGAGAGGGACAGATCCTACTGACCGTGTCAACGTCCCCACTGCCTGGCCTGACTCTTCTGTGGCACTGCCAGGGTCCAGAGTCCCCTGAGTGTGTGCTCACAGCTGAGTGCATGGCTGGGAGTCTGAGAAATAAGGTGGGATGCAGCCAGGGCCACTGAGCTCAAGGCCCAGCTGGTCCTGGAGACAGGCTGTGACTCACCATCCGCTGGGGTGACTCGGGGGCCAAGGCTGTGCATTGTCATCAGCACCACGAAAACTCTGACGCTGCTTGGCCATGCTGTCGGAAGACTCCGGTGCATCAGGCTGAAAGTACCCACCCGTAGGGTGCACGTGTGGGGCCTGAGAGCCTTGGATGGGCTGGTCCAGAGCCTGTGGTCTAGGTGAGGAGGCAGAAACCTGCCCAGATCATGATGCTGCAACACCATGATCTGAGCCAAGTGCTGGGAACATGGTGGAGCACCCGCTGGCCCAGCCTGGAAAAGGGGAGGTCCAGGAAGACAACCCACCCCCACCTTTCCACCACCAAGGGGGTTAGTGAGAATGTGGCCCTTGACATCCTCAAAATAAGTCTGAGCCAGACAGAGAGCTTGAGTTCTGATGATGAAAATGGTAAACACTTACCTATTGCATGCCAGGCACCAGGTACAACTTTAAAGGATTTGTGTGTATTAAACCCACCTGATCCTCCCCCATACCTTATGAAGTAGGTGCCATTATGAGGCCCAAATTATAGATAAGGACTTTGAGGCACAGAGAAGTTAAAGAGCTTGCCCAAGGTCACATTGCTAGCAAGTGGCAGAGCTGGGATTAGAAGCAGGTACTCTGGATTCGGGTTTTCATCTCTAGTCACAGAGCAAAGGGATGATGACCTCAAAGCACGCAGCATGACTAGAGTTTGACCTTCTTTAGTGTGAAATGGAGCACCAGGGAAGGCTTTGAGCCAAGAGTGGCATGAGTGAGTGTGGCTTGGAGGGTCAGCGTCTGCAGCAGGGGAAATGGTGGTGCAGCGCAATGGAAGGTGGTGGCATCACTGGCTGGGGCAAAACCTGCATTGAGATGAGGCAGCAGGAACAGAGCATACGGGGTGATTCTGGGTGGGCAGAACTTGAGAGACCAACTGGATGTAGAGAGAAGGTGGTAAGGAATCAAAGGGGTGCAGGGATGTTTGGCTAATTTGGGTGTTCTTGTTAATACATGATGTGGGGATGCAGGTTTTGGTAAGGAAAGCCTCAGGACAAAGAGAGAAGCTAAGTGCCCAAGTCTTTGGGACATACAGGGGGCATAAGTAGCCTTCAGAAAGAGTCAGGGAAAGGTGAGCACTACGGATGGAACCTATCTGATACTAACCACTTTGTGGAGCCACAGCCAAAGAGCAGGCGATACTCTGCAAACTTCGGTGGTGTCTCCAGGGAAAGACACACAAGACGAAAAGTGGTGCAGGTTGCTGGGAAGAGTGTCCTGAGTTGAGGCAGAAGGGCAAAAGAAAGTGTATAAAGGCGGCAAACAGGTGGGTCATGACAAGGTCGCAGAGCTAGAACAGGACAGAAATAATGAAAGTCTGGAGACATCAAACAGCCAGCAGGGACAGAAATATGGGATGGGGTTGGTAGACTCATGATTCTTGGTAAGTCATTCATGTCATTTCTAGGCTGAGCACACTGTGGTAGTTATCAAACCCTGCATTCCCCTCGTGAGTCCTGTGATTCCCACTCCACTGATGAGGTGAGTGAGGCAAACAGATGACTAATGTGGCCGTGGTCATGCAGTGAATAAGTGCTGGAGCTGAGGGTCAAGCCAAGGTATGTAGGATTCTGAAGGCTGGGCTTTTAATCACAACTTGTTACTGACTCGTGGCAGGAAAAGCTGCAATACACTCTCCTCCACCTCCTTTGCCACCATTACTGCTAGCAAAACCACCGCCACCACTGTTATCCCCACCAATAACACCATCACCAGCACCATCATTACCCCTTCCATCACCATCACCATCACCACCACCACCACCATCACCATCATCATAACCACCACCATCATCATCATAACCACCAACACCACCACCATCACCATCATAACCACCACCACACACAACAACACCATCATCATAACCACCAACACGAACAACACCACCATCATCATAACCACCAACACCAACAACACCATCACCATCATCATAACCACCACCACCACTACCACCATCATCATAACTACCACCACCACCACCACCACCACCACCATCATCATAACCACCATGACCACCACCACCATTATCATAACCACCACCACCAACACCATCACCATCATCATAACCACCACCACCACTACCACCATCATCATAACTACCACCACCACCACCACCATCACCATCATCATAACCACCACCACCACCACCATCATCATAACCACCATGACCACCACCACCATTATCATAACCACCACCACCAACACCATCACCATCATCATAACCACCACCACCACTACCACCATCATCATAACTACCACCACCACCACCACCATCACCATCATCATAACCGCCACCACCACCAACACCATCACCATCATCATAACCACTAACACCAACAACAACACCATCATCATAACTACCACCACCACCATCATCATCATAACCGCCACCACCAACACCATCACCATCATCATAACCACCAACACCAACAACACCATCATCATAACTACCACCACCACCATCATCATCATAACCGCCACCACCAACACCATCACCATCATCATAACCACCAACACCAACAACACCATCATCATAACTACCACCAGCACCACCATCATCATCATCATAACCACCACCATCATCATCATAACCACCACCACCACCATCATCATCATAACCACCACCACCACCACCATCACCATCATCATAACCACCACCACTATCACCATCACTATCATCATAACCCACCACCACTACCACCAATACCATCATCATAACCACCACCACCACCATAACTATCATCATAACCACCACCATCACCATCATCATAACCACCACCACCAACACCATCATCATAACCACTGGCACCACTACCACCAATACCATCATCATAACCACAACCACCATCACCATCATCATAACCACCACCACCACCACCACCAACACCATCATCATAACCACCACCACCACCACCATCACCATCATCATCACCACCACCACCACCACCACCAATACCATCATCATAACCACCACCACCACCATCACCATCATCATAACCACCACCACCACCACCAGCACCAATACCATCATCATAACCACCACCACATCACTATCATCATAACCACCAACACCATCATCATAACCACCACCACCATCACCATCATCATAACCACCACCAATACCATCATCATAACCACCACTACCACCATCACCAATACCATCATCATAACCTCTGCCACCACCAACACCAACACCATCATCATAACCACCATCACCACCATCACCATCATCATAACCACCACCACAACCAACACCATCAACACCATCACTACCATCACTATCACCACTACCATAATCATCACTGTCATCATAACCAGCACCGCCACCATCATCACCACCATGACCATCATAACTGCCACCACCACCACCATCACCATCATCAGCACCATCACTACCATTACTGCCACCACCAACTTTACCATCACCACCATCATCACAATCATCACCATCACCATCGCAATCATTATCACCATTACCATCACCACCATTACTATTATCACCATCCCCAACAACAGCCCAACCATCCTCATTCATTTTGTGTTGCTGAAACAGAAAACTACAGACTGGGAAATTCGTAACAAGAAAAAGAAAGAAAGAAAGAAATTTATTTCTCACAGTTCTAGAACTGGGAAGTCCAATATCAAGGTGTCAGCACTGGTGAGGGTCTTCCCTTGGTACATCAGCCCTATGGTGAAGGTGGAAGGGCAAGAAAGCAGGAGAGAGCAGGAGAGGACAGAACTTGCTTTTATAACAAACCCACCCTCATGATAATGACATTAGTCCATTGATGAGGGTAGAAATCTCATGACCTGAACACCTCCAATTAGGCCTCACTGCCTAACATGTTACATTGGGGATTGTTTCTAACACATGAACTTTGAGCGACACATTCACACCATAGCACTATGCCCTGACCCCCCAATTCATGTTCTTCTCACAGTGTCAAATACATTGATTCCACCCCAACGGTCTCCAAAGTTTCAACTTATTTCAGCATCAACTCAAAGTTCAAAGCCTCATTTAACTTGATATAGATGAGACTCAAGGCATGGTTTATGCTGAGGTAAGTTCCTTTCTAGCTGTGGGCCTGTGAAATCAAAACAAGTTAAGTGCTTCCAAAATACAATGGGTTGGTATAAAATAGACATTCCCATTCAAAAAGGGAGAAATAGGTAAGAAAAAAGGAGTAACAGCACCCAAGCAAGTTTAAAATCCAACATGACAGAAGCTAAGTCTTAAGACTCTAGAATGATCTTTTGCTCCGTACACCACCTCCGTACACCACCTCTGTACACCACCTCCGTACACCACCTCCTGGGCACACTGCAATGGGGATTGGGCAGCCTTGGGAAGCCTGGACCCCATGGCTTTGCAGCTCCTTTGGGTTGGAGTCTCATGCCTGCAGCTATCCCAGTCTTGCACTGCACACTGGTAGCTCCACAGTTCTGGCATCCCGGAGGTGGCAGTCCACTCTTATGGCTCCACTGGGCAATTATTCTGGTGAGGACTGTCTGTGGTGGCTTCATGTGTTAGAAACTTAAGCACCAGTGCATAGTGGTGACAGGTGGGATCTTTAAGAGGAAATTAGGTCATGAGGGCTCTGCCCTCATGAATGGATTAATGCCATTATCACAAACATGGTGTTATAGTTTGGATACTTGACCCTCCAATCCTCATGTTAATATTTGATCTCCAATGTTGGAGGTGGGGATCTAATGGAAGGTGTTGGGTCATGGGAGTGAATGCTTCATGAATGACTTGATGCTGTTCTTGAAGCAGTGAATGGGTTATTGCTCTATTGGTTCCTGTGAAAATTCCCTCGAGAGCTGGTTGTTAAAAAGATCCTGGCATCTCTCCTCTCTCTTTCTCACTTTCTCTCTCACCATGTGATTTCTGCACATGGTGACTCCCGTTTCCCTTCCACCATGAGTGGAGGTAGCCCGAAGCTCTCACCCGGTGCAGATGTTGCCACCATGCTTCTTGTACAGCCTCCAGAACCATGAACCAAATAAATCTCTTTTCTTTATAAATTACCCAGCCTTAGGTGCAGGAGTCAGACTGGGAACAGCATGTCCGTAATAAGGATGTGCTATTTTCTGCTCACCAGAGGGAGGTATTTCTTTTGTCCCTTCAGTGGGATGTTTGGACCCCAGATGGAAGCATAGCCTCCCTCAGGTATTCTTTACAGCAGCACCAATGAACTAAGGGTTAGTTACCACGGTGGTGGGTTCCTGATGAAAGGATGAGTTTGTCATCCTTTTATCTCTCACCCTCTCTCTCACTTTCCTCTCTCACCCTCCCTGTGCCCTTCAGTCCCGTGATGATGCATCAGGAAGGCTCTTGCCAGAAGCTGGACCCTTGATCAATGGACTTCCCATCCTCCAGAACCATGAGCCAGATACATTTCTGTTCATTGTCAATTACCCATTCTGTGGTAGTCTGTTATAGCAGCTTCTGGAAGCTTCCGTGGCTTGTGGCCTCTTTTCCTGTCTTCAAAGTGAGTCGCTCCAGTCTCTGCTCTGTCCCCACCTCACCGTCTTTGCCTCCTCTGACGCTCCTGCCTCCCTCTTGTACAACCCTGTGATTACATTGAAGACGCACCGGGGTAACCCATGCCCCTCTCCCCTTCTCCAGATCTTCAGCTTAATCCCATCTGCAGAGTCCCCTCTGCTGTGTGAGCTGACGTAGCCACAGGTTCCTGGGATGGGAGCATGAACATCTCTGGGGGCCGTTTTCCTGCATAACACACCTAATAAAGTTCTGGCCCACTGTTTAGCTTGCCTGGAGAGACCAGCCTTAGTGACAGACAACAAACCAACCTTCCTAGGGCCTGGCTGTCAATGACTAGTCAAGGTGTTGCCGACTTCCTTATTATGGATGTGCTGTTCCCAGTCTGACTCCTGCTCCATTTTCTGCTCTCCCAGAGGGAGGTGAACACAGCGCAGACAGGGTGGCCAGGGAGCCTCGGTTGCCCTGTCTGGGAAGCGGGATCGTGATCAGTCCCTGTCCTGAGATGGCAGCAAGGATTCAGGATGATGAGTGTGGAAGACCTGCCCAGAGCACAGCTGCCCCTCCTGTCCCTTGGTCCAGTGTGGGTGGCTGGGGCACAGAAGAACAAAGCCTGGGACTTGGAGGGACCCACTGTGCCTGGCCTTAGGCCAACATCTGGGCAGGCTGCTGCCATATCTCGTGGGATTATCCAGGATTGTTTCCGGGAATCCTGGCCAGTGTGTCAGCCCGTGGCAGGCTGGGGAGGGGTGAGGCCACAGATGTGCATCATAGGGTTGTGGGGGTCCCCATCATAGGGGTTCCCAGGAAGGTGGCAGCTGTTCTGCTACAAAGGGAGAGCCATGCACGAGCCCACAGCACCAGGGGAAGCCTATCCCGCATCTGTCAGGAAGACCCCCAGGCTGGCTGGAAGACTCAGTCCCACTCTGAAGAGGGCAGCCCCCACCTGGCAGCCCCCACCTGGCAGCTCCCACCTGGCAGCCCTCACCTGGAAGCCCTGACCTAGAAACCCTCACCTGGCAGCCCTCACTTGGCCAGCCCCCACCTGCCCGCCCTCGCATGGCCAGCCCTTACCTGGCCAGCCACTTCCTACCTTGGGCCTTCAAGTTTCCTTGTCCATAAAATGGGGCTAAAGCTCACACCTGGAATCCTTGTAGTCAAGAAGAAAGGACAAGTTCCTGGCACTTTGAAATTGTGAATGTTTATTTGTTTAATGGAAGCAGAGCCCTGCGGGCCTAAACGTGACCAGTAGTCTCCTGACCGAATGGATTCCAGCTATGAGTTTTGTCCCATCTTAGGAACAAGGATACCCGCCCCCATGGGGCTCTCAGCGATCGTGTCTGTCACGACCACGCCCCAGCCCGGGAAAAGGACCCATTTCTCCCTCTCCCTGTGCTAGGGGCAGAATTGTGTTCCTCCGAATTCCTGTGCTGAAGTTCCAATCCCTAATACCTCAGAGCGAGACTGTGTCTGGGGGCAGGGTTTTTAGAGAGGATATTAAGTTAAAATGAGATTATACAGGGGGCCTTAACCTAACCTGCCTGGTGTCTTTAATAGAAGAGGACATGAGGACACACACACAGGGGTGATCGTGTGAGGTTACAGGGAGAAAATGCCTTCCCCAGGCCAAGGAGAGAAGCCTCAGGAGGGACCAGCCCTGCTGCTACCTCAATATTGGACTTCCCAGCTCCAGAGCTGTGAGACGCACACAGCTGCCATTCTGGCACCTGGCCTGTGGCCTTTGCGACGGTGGCTGAGCTGAGGATGCCCCTGGGTGATGCACCCTAAGGAGAAGCAGACAGCAGGGCTGCTGGCCCCTGGGTGCTGTGGTGGGAAGGTGTGTGTGCAGGGGGCTGGTGAAGGGGGCACTGAGTGGCTCTCCAGGGCCCAGGGCACCAGTCCTAGGCAGCTGGGGAGCTTAGGAGCAGGTGCACTCCCGGAAGTATTTACTGCTCCAGCCACACCTTGGGTGATGTCACATGTTGGGATGGAGTCAGGAGAGAGTGAGGAACACATCTGCTCCACTCCAGCCACAGCTGGAGAAGGCCCTATGAAGACCAGATGGCCTAATCCAGGCCAGACAGCCTGAGCTCTGGATGGGGCCACCACCTGCCTACCTGTCCCACCCTAGCCATGAGGATCCACCTGTCTTGACTGCTGCTTCTGAGGCTGGAGTGTTCAGGTGAGCCAATGCGCACCCTTGCTGTGGGTTCCCCCTGGGTCCCTGGGGGTGCTGGTGGCCATCCTGACAGCCTGGGCTGGCCGCACCCGTGCTGCTCAGAGGGGAAGCTGGGGCACAGAGGGCAGGACTCGCCAGAGGTCCCACAGGAGGCACAGCCTGAGCCTGAGCCAGTGCAGGGCCACAGCCTGGGCCCTCCGCCCTGTTCCCAGCCCCGGGCTGCCTGCCCACTCTGTCTTCCTGACTCCCCCAGGGGCACCGTTTGATTGCTGCTGCTTTTGCCCAGTCCTGCAGAGTTGCCCCCATTGGCCTGGTGGGCTTTGAGGGGTACTGGGGGTGCTGGGGGTTACCTGGTAGCCTGGATCTGTGGCTGCTCAGAGCTTTGGTTCCCTAACCCAGGTGATTTCTAGTCCTCTCCCGAGAAGGCAGAGACAACTTCTTTATCTGAGCCTAAGTGTGCACCATGGAGCCGCAGACTTGCAGGGCCCGGTGTCCACACGGGTGGGCGGGTGGAGGACAGGGTGCAGGGCTTGGTAAGATGGTGCTTTCCCAAAAGCAGAGTCCATGCCTGGCGGTTGTGATGTGGGAGGCCAGGCAGGGACCAGGGCTTGGTCTCTGACCACCAGCTGTGCCTCCCCCAGCCCAGGCACTGAGATGCCATGAGTGCTCTGCGACAGGGAATTGAGGGAATTGTTTCCAGCCCACATCCTGCCAAAACACCACTCGCTACCTGGACCAGTGAGTGCCTCTCCTCTGGGTGGCAGGTGGGCAGGGCGGTGTGCCTGGGCCTCAGCAGGAGGGCAGGGAGTGGCGGGGAAATCAAAGGGGCTGGGGAGACTGGTTTCTAATCAGAGCTCTGATGTTGGCAAGCAATGCCTCAGGCAAATGCTGCAACTGCCGGGCCGTCTGTCTCCTTCCTCCAAAATGAGAATAGCAAGTGGCCTCCATCCTAAGGTCCTTAGAGTGGGTGAGATATTCCACACGAAATGGTCCACACAGTGCTGGCACACAGGAAATGCTTAATTTAAATCCTTGTAATTACTGAACAGAGGGCAAAGTCTGCTGAGAAAGGAAGAGGGAGAAAAGTGGGACAGTGGGTAAGACCTGGAATCTGCTCACACACTGAGCCTTGACCTTGGTCACACATTGAGCCTTGACCTTGGTCACACATTGAGCCCTGACCCTGGTCACACACTGAGCCCTGGGCCCTGTTCATACACCAAGCCCTGGTCCTGGTAACACACTGAGCCTTGACCCTGGTCACATACTGAGTCCTGGTCTATGTCACACCCTGAGCCCTGGTCCTGGTCTCACACTGAGCCCTGACCACATACTGAGTCACATACTGAGCACATACAGTATGTATGTCACATACTGAGCCCTGGTCCCTATCACACACTGAATCCTGGCCTCTGTCACACACTGAGCCCTGGTCCTGGTCACATACTGAATCCTAGTCCCTGTCACACACTGAACATTGACCCTGGTCACACATTGAACTCTGGTCCCTGTCACACACAGAACCCTGGTCCTGGTCACACATTGAGCCCTGGTCCTGGTCACACACTGAACCCTGACCCTGGTCACACACTGAACCCTGGTCCCTGTCATGCACAGAGTCCTGGTCTTGGTCACACATTGAGCCCTGGTCCCTGTCACACACTGAACCCTGACCCTGGTCACACACTGACCGCTGGTCCCTGTCACACACTGAGCCCTGGTCTTGGTCACACACTGAGCCCCGGTCTTGGTCACACACTGAACCTTGGTCCTGGTCACATGCTGAGCCCTGGTTCTTGTCACACACTGAGCCCTGGTCCTGGTCACACACTGAGCCCTGGTCCCTATCACACACTGAGCCCTGGTCCTAGTCACACACTGAGCCCTGGTTCCTGTCACACACTGAACCCTGGGGCTGCACTTACCTGTTGCTGTGCATCCTGGTAAGGTGGGAGAACAATGAGGAAGAGTCAGGCAGGCTTTTGCCTGCCGAGAGGGGAAGGAATGAATTTCACAGGTCACAAAAAACAGCCCACTGCACTCTGTTTTCCAGCTCCCCCAGGTCAGCCAACAATTGTTATAAAATCATGTGCTTACACCTGCCCTGGCTACCGAGAGAGCCTAGCCACCTCCAGGGCCTCGTGTTGCAACACGGGTCTCTGCAACAGCACAGCAAGCCTCAGAGTCAGCTGGGGACTGCTGGCCCTCAGCATCTGGGCGGCCTGACTCAACAGATAGCAGTGGGGCTCAGCCCCAGGAATGCTCAAGAGGGGATTAGGAGTCTGCAGCTGGGTCGCATCTGCCGCTGACTTGCTTTGTGACCTTAGGCAGGGCACTTGCCCTCTCTGGGCCCTACCTCCAACTGGAAGGATTCCAGGAGAGAATGGACATGCATGTGGGCGTTACAGGAGACATTGTGGCCGCATTTGAGCATGGTCTTTGATGCTGTCCAGGGTGCTGCATTGTGATTGCTGGCCTGGAGGGTTGGCCAGCTGCTGGCCTCCAGGGGCTAGCACCATTAGGCGGCCACAGCAACAAGCCTGTTAATGATGCCGGGGCTGAGGCAGCTCTGATAGTACAGACCACTGCCTTCGGGCCTTCATCTTTACCTGCATTCCAAGGCTGGGTCCTCCTAAGAACCTGGAATCATACTCAAATGTACTGCTGTAAGTTGGGTCCCAAGACCATTGGCAAACAGAAACCCGGTGGCCGGACCCCGTGGTCTGTGTGCAGGGGTGGAGCGGCTGCCCACATGGGGACAGGTGCGCCCCCAGCACCGTGTGGGTTAGCTCTGGTGGCAGCAGGAGCTGATGCAGGCAATGCCAGGCTGCCTGGGCATCCCTAGCTCCCGCAGCTCCCGAAGGACACGGTGTCCCCAGGGGCTGGGCCCTGAGAGATGCCCTCCTGGAGGCGGAAGCACTAACCCCAACCAGAATCTCAGCTCTTATGAACTGCAGTCCACTCTGGACTTCCAGAGCACTGCAGAGCAGGATGACCAAGGGTCGGGCTTCGTCCAGCTGGGAGACTGGGCTTCAGGGCCGGGGCACCAATGCTACTCCCCAATCCTCTCTGCCACTGCCTGGAAGCCCAGGCCTCTGTGGTACTTCCCAATCCCCTCCGCCACTGCCTCAAGCCCAGCCTCTGGTCTTGGTCAGTGTGTTAATCCGCACATCCTTTAATTAAAAGCCTCATGAGAGTCACTGCCTGTTCCTTGAGTGTGTCAGTTGGCTCTCTCTTTAGAGACCCGAAACCCTAAGATAACACCTCCCCCGGTCTCTTCAGAGGAGCCCCTCAGACAGGCATTTGTGAACACAGCAGATTTTACTGAAGCTTCCCTGGAAGGCCTTTTTGTATGGTGCGGGGCTTCCAGCACGGGAGGTGTCCACAGCCTCCCCATGGGGGCTCTGCGGCCCTCCTCCTTCCTCTCATGCCCTCTCCTCTGGAGGCCATGTGCACAGGCGGCTTCCCTAATGTTTTGCAGCGCTGGGACTGGGCTGGGCTGGGCCACTTTCCTAACAAAGCCAGGGCTGTGCCTCAGCTGCAGTCCAGGGTCAGGGCATAATCCTGGGCTGACTTCACTCTGCAGCAGGGGAACTGGTGTGGCCTGTGTCCTCAGAGCTCCTAATTGTCCTCTAAGCACACAAGGGCTCTTGAGATGAAATGGTCCCTCTAACCAGCAGGCTTCGGGGACACAGTTAGCTCCAGGCAAGACCTTCTGCTGAGACACACACTTCAAGCACCCAGCAGAGGCTGTTCCTGTGAGCTAAGTGTTTGCAGCTGGTTGAGGGGACCTATGGGTGCAGGTGCTGCTCAATGCCATCGGCGGGCGGGTGGGTGGGTCTCTGACTTTCTCCTGCAGGAGCTTCTTCAGGCTGAGTGGGGGTGTGGGGCTCTCTCACCTGCAGGGGACCCTATGAACTGCATCCCAAGAGCTGGTTGCATATGGAAATGGTTCCATAGCTGATTCCTCGGGGATGGGGGGGTCATCAAAAGGGGCTCCAGTGGAAGTTCCCCACCCAACCCAGTCCCAGCTGGGTGGCCTGGCCCAGTCTCAGACAGCCTCTAATGACGAGGGCCCTCTCTGTGGGTCTGGAATGGCACGTGGTGAGTATCTCATTACACTGTGGGGGTCCTTGAAACCTGTGTGCACACTGTGAGCTCTGAACTCGGGCATGTGCCACTGGATCTGCCGTCTAGAAGAAGGTGGGGCAGCAGGGTGCACAGCACGCTGAGGACAGCCATGAGACATCTGTCCAGGTGACGGACAGTCGGCTCTCTCTGGGCCTAACAGTGGGTTGTGAGCATTTTCTCAGGTCCTTAGAAATTGGGTCTTTTCTTTTCTTTTTCTTTTTTTTTTTTTTCTGAGACAGAGTCTAGCTCTGTCGCCCAGGCTGGAGTGCAGTGGCGTGATTTCAGCTCACTGCAACTTCCGCCTCCCGGATTCAAGCGATTCTCCTGTCTCAGCCTCTTGAGTAGTTGGGATTACAGGCACACGCCACCATACCCGGTTAATTGTTGTATTTTTAGTAGAAACGGTGTTTCACCATATTGGCCAGGTTGGTCTCGAACTCCTGACCTCAAGCGATCCTCCCACCTCAGCCTCACAAAATGTTGGGATTACGGGTGTGAACCACACCACTCCTGGCTAAAACTGGGTCCTTTCTGATGGGACCCCATCACCTGTGGCATGGGCACCCTGGGAACGCAGACTCAGGCTGGCCCCCGGCCTGTCCCCGCCCCAGGAGGCGGCACCTGTTCACGCTGGGCTGTGGGAGGCATTCCGTGGGCTTCTCGGGGACCAGCACAATCAGCCGCACAGTCCCAGCGGTGCGCAGAGCCCTTCTCCTTGACTCCCTCTGTCTCTGTCTCACTGGCCGTAGACCCTCTTCCCCTCCAAATCCTGGTCTCAGGGCTGCTTTAGGGGTCTGAGGGGAGACAGTGGGTGCCCGTCAGTTTTTCCTATTGCCCGCCTGCATTTTCCTATCACGAAGAACGAAGTCATATGCACAGGTGGTATCTTGGATTATTTCTTTCCAGTCAAATTCTAAAATTGCATGATGGGGTCAAAGACCAGGAACAGTTTAAAGCTCTGGGCGCAGGTTAGCTCGCCACCTTCTGGGAGGACCCAACGCACTGCAGTTTGCCTGGACACTCACTCCCAGCCCCACATGAAGCTGGCTTTCATGATTGAAAACAAAATAAAACAAGAAGGCTTGTAAATAAGCCGGGCTCAAGAATGTCTCCTTGCTCTGTGACTTCTTTTTCATTGGTGGTGAGGCTGGGCATTCTGATGTGTACAGGTCACTTTTATCTCTTTGTTTATGAATCAAAAGTCCCCACTTCCAGCCTGGCGTGGTGGCTCACATCTGTAATCCCAGCACTTTGGGAGGCTGAGGCGAGTGGATCACTTGAGGTCAGGAGTTTGAGTCCAGCCTGGACAACAGGGTGAAACCCCGTCTCTACTGAAAGTACACAATTAGCCGGGCGTGGTGGCGTGTGCCTGTATTCCCAGCTACTTGGGAGGCTTCGGCAGAAGAATCGTTGAACCCAGGAGGCGGAGGTTGCAGGGAGCTGAGATTGCACCACTACACTCTAGCCTGGGCAACAAGAACGAAACTATGTCTAAAAAAAAACCCAAAAAACAAAAGTCCCCACTTCCTATTATTTTTTACACATGACAATTTTGACAATCATTTCTTGTTCATTTTTTTCTTTATTCTTTCCTCAGTTTATCTTTTTTGTATTTTTCCAATTTGTTTTCTTTCTTTAATTTTAAAAATTGCCCTTGAGAAAATGAACAATTACTTCTGTATTAAATGTGATAAGCCCTTGTCACATATTTTTCAGTTTTTCATATACTTTTAAATTCACTTATGCAGAAGGTTGACATTTTTATCATCAATCTGTCAAGGCTTTCTTTTCATGCTTAGAACGTCCTTGCCCAAAATAGAAGAAAATTCGCATGAAGCTGAGTAATTTTCCACTGAACACTTTGATCCCTCTGGGTCTTGATAACATTCAGTGTTCACAGGCTTCTGGGGAGGTGGGGGAAGCCTGGCTGGGGGGTGGGGCCTCTGCCTCACGCTTCCTCCCCTCAATCCCAGCCTATCAGGTCCAGCAAGGACCAAGCCTGGACAGGGTGCGGGGACGTGGGTCTCTCTCCAGGACAGCACTGCCCGACTGTGCCTGTCCAGGGCCTGTACTTGCTCCTCCATGGGCCGGATGGTGGGATATGGGGTGGAGGAGCACACGGGTCCTGTTCCCCCAACTGGGCTCACAGCCTCCTGTGTGAGCTCACCGTCCAGCCAAAGGTGTTTGCGTGAAATGAAGGTGGAAGGATGTGCCCGTGGGGTGAAAGGCCTCAGAAGCATCCAGGGTGGGCAAAGGGAAACGCTGAGAGCCACGTGTGCTCAGGATAGGCCTCATCTGCCTGGGGGCTGTCACTGCGGCAAACTGGGTGCTTCTGGTGACCCATCCTTGTTTTCCTGAATGGAACTTGGCTGCCAGCCCCACCCGTGGGGGCAAGGACAGCACCGTCTCTGGGAAGCAGAGCTCAACAGCCCTCGGGCGCCTCCTGGCCTGCCCCGACTGCAGACCCCGCCACCTGCTCCTCTGGAGCCCATGCCCTTGCTGACCTCCTGGGAGGCCAGGCGCTGGGGACACCCTTGCGGGGAGCTGGCAGGAAGAGTCTGGGGACTTGCCATGTCCCGCCTCAGCCCCCAGGCAAAGCATCTTTGCCTCCCTCTCCAGACTGTGTGACTCTCCCCTCAGTCACTGTGGCTGACCTGGAGCACACAGCAGGTGCTGGGACCCAGGGGTCCAGGAGCCGCCGTGCTGAGAAGTGATTGGTGGAGAGGACACTGGGCGCCCCTGACGCCGGGGCCTTCTGGGAGAACATGCACCTGCCCCGCAGCCTCAGGGGCGCCCCACAGGCCCCCAGGAACTGCTGTCTACCTTTGTGTCACGCCTCCCGCACCCCAATCCAGGCTGGACCACAGACTCCTGCAGCCCCGATGCAGCCCGGGGCGGCCTCCCGGAAGAGGCGGGGCCTGGTCAGGAGGGAACCGCATCCCGGTGCGCTCTCCCAGGGCAGCTGGTGATGTTAGCAGGGGCTTCGTCTTCCTTCCAGAGAGAATTAGGATTCTTTATATCTTTATTAATTTTTTTCGAGGTAGGGTCTCTCCGTCTGTGTCCCAGGCTGGAGTGCAGTGGCACAATCGCAGCTACTGCGGCCACCACCTCCTGGCTCAAGTGATTTTCCTGCCTCGGCCTCCCAAGTAGCTGGGACCACAGGGGTTTGCCACCACTAACTTTTTCTTTCTTTCTTTCTTTCTTTTCTAATTTTAGAACTTTTTCTAATTTTTGTAGAGATGAGGGTCTCACTATGTTGCCCAGGCTGGTCTCAAACTCGTGGCTTCAAGAAATCCTCTTGTCTCTGCCTCCCAAAGTGCTGGGAGTACAGGCGTGACTCACAATGCCTGGTCTGTGTTAACTATTTTAATTGGAGTTTCTAGAGCCTTGATTTTAAACATTAACGTGTCTTGTAGATATTTTGTTGTTAGGACCTACAGATGCATCTAATTCTTTTTTAAATAACAGTTGCCCAGTATAACAGAGCCACAGCTTAGATAGTACCCCTTGCATGGAGAATTCAGTGGCCTCCAGCTTTTTGTTATTACAGCTTTGCACACCTTTTACACATGTCTTCGTGCCCAAATCAGAGTATTTCTGTCAAAAAGATTCCTAAAAGTGAAATTTCTGAAAACAGAGGAATGCCCACATATTTAACATTTTGGTTACCCCTGCCAACTGGCCCTCCTAAAAGATGGCACCGGTTTATACAGGATATAAGCGTATTCATTTCCCTACATCCTTGAAAACACTGACTTTTATTAGGCGTTTACATTTTTGCACCCTGATCTGGGCGGGGCCAGGTGGCATCTCATCACCGCGTTGAATTGCTTCCCTGGATGTTCCCGTGGGGGGCCCTGTCACTTCCTCATCTGTGAACGGCCTGCTCAGGGCCTCTGCTCTTTTATGCTGGGTCTTTACATGCTTGAGATGTTACTTTTTGCTTGTTACACCTATTGCAAATAGTTTGTCCTGCTCGTCATTCACTGTTTTTTAAAAATCTTCAGTTAATGGCTGTTATGTAAATATTTTCACTTTTGAATAATTTAAATGTATACTTTTCCAATATTTCTGCACTCTAAGACTGTAAACAAAATTACTGACGGTTTTCACTGAGGTGTTTTTGGGGTTTTCTGTCTCTCTTCCTCTCATTCCAAATTGGTAAGACATTGTTCCAATGCTGCTGACTCGAAGCACTGGTTGGAACCACTGTGCTGATGCCTGTGTTAAATTCACACACGTAGACACACGCACACACAGAGACACACACACAGACACACAGACACACACACATACACACAGACACAGACACACACAGACACACACAGACACAGACACACAGACACACATACATACACACACACAGACACACATGCATGCAGACACACACGGACACAGACACAGACACACACACAGGCACAAACACATGCACACATTCAGACACATGCATACACACACACAGATACACACACATGCATGCACACACGCTTGCATGCACACATGCACACAGACACATGCACACAGACACATGCACACACACAGACACATACATGCACCCACAGACACACACATGCACCCCCCACATACACACATGCACACACGTACACACACATGCATGCACACAGACACGCAGACACACATGCACACACACAGACACGCACACGGACACACACAGACACACGTGCACACACCCCCCCCACACACATGCACACATGCACTCACAGACACATGTGCACACACATACACACATGCACACACACACAGACACACACATACACAGACACACACACACACACACCCCCCTGCATTCTGATCCTCTGATGTGTTTGTTCGTCTCCTTGCCAGTACTGTCATGTGTGCATCTCCAGCTGTATGAAAGGTCTGAGATCTGCTGGCGTAAGCTCTTGGTTTTTCTTGTGCTTTCATACTTCTGCCTTTGCTGCACATTTAATCTTCCAGATTCATGTTACACACATAACTCCTGTTGGGAGGATATTTGGAGTTTTCTTACGTTTATTGATTTGACCAGCTGTGGTGGCTCATGGCTGTAATCCCAGCACTCTGGGAGGCTGAGGTGGGAGGATCACTTGAACCCAGGAGTTTGGGACCAGCCTGGGCAACACAGGGAGACCCCGGTCTCAAAAAAAAAAACAAAAAACAAACAAACAAACAAAACGGAAGAAAGAAATTAGCTGGTCATGGTGGCCCACATCTGTGGTCCCAGCCAGCCAGAAGACTGAGGTGGGAGGATCACTTGAGCCCAAGAGTTCGAAGCTGCAGTGAGCTGTGTTCATACCACTGCACTCCAGCCTGGGTGACTGAGCGAGACCCTGTCTCAAAAAAATAAAAAAACTTTACTGGGAGAATTGACACCTCTACCACAGTGGTGCTCTCATGTAGAAGCATGATCTGTCTCTCTATTTCCATTCAGGTTTTAAGCGCTCTTCAGTAAAGTGTAACTTTTTTAGCAGGGAGTGCACACTGAGTTACCCTGGATGGTTTATCATTGTTCACCTTGTGAAGGAGAGCTTACAGTTATTCTAAGGGGTTACTGGTGGTATTCACATAGGAAAGTTCGTGATTTTTGCTTGTTCTTACTCACATGAAGTATGTATGTATAAACTTATGTATGCATGCATGCACATATATGTGTGTGTGTACAGGCATATATGCACAAAACACACGCACACATGTGGGTCCACACAGGGCATACGCGTATGCAGGTATTCGTGTGCTTTCATGTACATATGCGTGTATGTGTATGAATATGTCCATGTGTATGCATGCATGTCTATATGTATGCTTTATTTTTTTGAGACAAAGTCTTGCTCTGTTGCCCAGGCCAGAGTGCAGTGGTGCTATCTCGGCTCACTGCAACCTCCACCTTCCGGGTTCGAGCGATTCTCCTGCCTCAGCCTCCCACGTAGCTGGGATTACAGGCATGTGCCACTATGCCTGGCTAATTTTTGTATTTTTAGTAGAGATAGGGTTTCACCATTTTGTCCAGGTTGGCCTGGAATTCCTGATCTCAAGTGGTCCACCCTCCTCAGCCTCCCAAAGTGCTGGCTTTACAGGCGTGAGCCACCACACCCGACACTGTGCATTTTTACATAGGAGAGGTTTACAGCTGGGGGAAATGCTCCGGTTGAGAGGAAGTGCTGGAACACGGGAATGGGAAGAGTGGTTGCTGCTGTGGGTCACAGAGGGGCCGGGAACGGTGGGCTGCATGGCTCAGTGTGGGAGGGTGCTGTGCACGGGATGGAGCTGGTGTGGGTTCCACTCCTCAGGCTGAGATGGGGGTAGGGTTGAACTGTTAGGAATTTGTAGGATCCAGTACCTACCTCCTGCCTACAGAGCTTAATTTCTTTCAGTTGTTTATTTTTCAGATTTCACTGTGAAGACTGTCAGGGCAGCGGTGTTTGGTAGGTAATTAATTTATGCCTCTTTGATGGCAGGGTCCCGTGGCAGTGAGGTATGGTGTGAGACTGAGGACAACGGTGGGGCCAGGGTTTTGAAATGGGAATGGCAGTTCTCAGGTTTCATTATATTGACTTTCATTTATTCATTGCACACTATGTGATAGGGCAGGTGTGGCTCTCACGGTCGGTGCAGCTGTGGCCTTTTAAGGCTCAGGCTGGGGATGGGGTGGGCACAGACAGGAGGCAGGTGGTCACTGGGTGATGCAGGAGCCTCAGGACTGCCCCAGCCTACCCCTGCCTGACCTGATGGGGAGGACCCCTGCGTCTCACCCCACCTGGGCCCTGTGGTGAAGCCAGCAGAGTGAGGCCTTCATCTTGTGATTAGCAAGAAAGTGGAAAAGCTGCGGGAACCCCAAACACTTTCAACCTTGAGAAAACTGTGGCTGTGATGTGAGTGACAGATGGTATAACTTCTGTTTTCAGATTTTGATTAACTCGTTTTCTTATTTTTCTTGTCCCTCACAACCCTCCTTCCCCAAAATGAGACTTAGAAAACTGCACTTCCCAGGCTCCCCTGCTACTAAGGGCAGTCATGTGACTGGGCTCTGCCAATCGGAAGCTCAGGGTGAGACTTGCAGGGAGACTGAGTCCAGGACTCTCCAGCTGGTTTGGGGTGTGGCAGGTTCCAGGTGGTTCTGGGGCCGTGGGCCAATCCTTCATAGGGTATAGCTAATTGGAAGTCTCTAAGGGGCACCTATGGGTGTTATCAAATTCTTTTAGCTTAATAAGAACCCTGGCTGGGCACAGTGGCTCATGCCTGTCATCCCAGCACTTTGGGAGGCTGAGGCGGGCAGATCACCTGAGGTTGGGAGATCAAGACTAGCCTGCCCAACATGGAGAAACCCTGTCTCTACTAAAAATACAAAATTAGCTGGGTGTGTTGGTGCACACCTGTAATCCCAGCTACTCAGGAGGCTGAGGCAGGAGAATCGATTGAACCTGAGAGGCAGAGGTTGCAGTGAGCAGAGATCGTGCCATTGCTCTCCAGCCTGGGCAACAAGAGCAAAACTCTGTCTCAAAATAAATAAAGAAATAAATAAAAGAACCCTAAAGAACATTGCAGTCAGGGCTCCTGAGCTGCTTGCTAGAGCCTGCTCTCACTCTGCGGAGTGTACTTTCATGTCAATAAATCTGTGCTTGTGTTACTATGCCTTTTGGTGGCTTTGTTTGTGTGTTTTGTTCAATTATTTGTTGCACATGCCAAGAACCTGGACAGCTCACAGTCAAGACCTCCCATCCAGTAACAGTGGTGGTAATGATGGTGATGATGGGTGTGGTGGTGATGGTTGTGATGGTGATGATGGTGGTGATGGTGGTGATGGTGGTGATGGTTGTGATGGTGATGATGGTGGTGATGGTGGTGGTGATGGGTGTGGTAGTGGTCGTGATGGTGATGATGATGGTGGTGATGGTGGTGGTGATGATGGTGATGGGTGTAGTGGTGATGATGGTGGTGATGGGTGTGGTGGTGATGGTGGTGGGTGTGGTGGTGATGGTGGTGATGGGTGTGGTGGTGGTGGTGATGGTGATGATGATGGTGGTGGTGATGGGTGTGGTGATGGTGATGGTGGTGATGGTGGTGATGATGGTGATGGTGGTGGTGATGATGATGGTGATTGGTGTAGTGGTGATGATGGTGGTGATGGGTGTGGTGGTGGTGGTGATGGTGATGATGGTGGTGGTGGTGGTGGTGATGATGATGGTGATGGGTGTAGTGGTGATGATGGTGGTGGGTGTGGTGGTGATGATGGTGATGGGTGTGGTGAGGATGGTGATGGGTGTGGTGGTGGTGATGATGGTGATGGGTGTGGTGCTGATGGTGGTGATGGGTGTGGTGGTGATGGTGATGGGTGTGGTGCTGATGGTGGTGATGGGTGTGGTGATGATGGTGATGGGTGTGGTGCTGATGGTGGTGATGGGTGTGGTGATGGTGATGGGTGTGGTGATGATGATGGTGATGGGTGTGGTGATGATGGTGATGGGTGTAGTGGTGATGATGGTGGTGATGGGTGTGGTGATGATGATGGTGATGGGTGTGGTGATGATGATGGTGATGGGTGTGGTGATGATGGTGATGGGTGTAGTGGTGATGATGATGGTGATGGGTGTGGTGATGATGATGGTGATGGGTGTAGTGGTGATGATGATGGTGATGGGTGTGGTGGTGATGGTGGTGATGGGTGTGGTGATGATGATGGTGATGGGCGTGGTGATGATGATGGTGATGGGTGTGGTGGTGATGATGGTGGTGATGGGTGTGGTGATGATGATGGTGATGGGCGTGGTGATGATGATGGTGATGGGTGTGGTGGTGATGATGGTGATGGGTGTGGTGATGATGGTGATGGGTGTAGTGGTGATGATGGTGGTGATGGGTGTGGTGATGATGGTGATGGGTGTAGTGGTGATGATGGTGGTGATGGGTGTGGTGGTGATGGTGATGGGTGTGGTGCTGATGGTGGTGATGGGTGTGGTGCTGATGGTGGTGATGGGTGTGGTGATGGTGATGGGTGTGGTGATGATGATGGTGATGGGTGTGGTGATGATGATGATGGGTGTAGTGGTGATGATGGTGGTGATGGGTGTGGTGATGATGATGGTGATGGGTGTAGTGGTGATGATGATGGTGATGGGTGTGGTGATGATGGTGATGGGTGTAGTGGTGATGATGATGGTGATGGGTGTGGTGGTGATGATGGTGATGGGTGTGGTGGTGATGGTGATGGGTGTGGTGGTGATGGTGGTGATGGGTGTGGTGATGATGGTGATGGGTGTGGTGGTGATGATGGTGGTGATGGGTGTGGTGCTGATGGTGGTGATGGGTGTGGTGATGATGGTGATGGGTGTGGTGCTGATGGTGGTGATGGGTGTGGTGGTGATGATGGTGGTGATGGGTGTGGTGATGATGATGGTGATGGGTGTGGTGCTGATGGTGGTGATGGGTGTGGTGATGATGATGGTGATGGGTGTGGTGGTGATGATGGTGGTGATGGGTGTGGTGATGATGATGGTGATGGGTGTGGTGCTGATGGTGGTGATGGGTGTGGTGATGATGATGGTGATGGGTGTGGTGATGATGGTGATGGGTGTAGTAGTGCTGATGGTGGTGATGGGTGTGGTGATGGTGGTGATGGTTGTGGTGCTGATGGTGGTGATGGGTGTGGTGATGATGATGGTGATGGGTGTGGTGGTGATGATGGTGATGGGTGTGGTGGTGAGGATGGTGATGGGTGTGGTGGTGATGGTGATGGGTGTGGTGATGATGATGGTGATGGGTGTGGTGATGATGGTGATGGGTGTAGTGGTGATGATGGTGGTGATGGGTGTGGTGATGATGGTGATGGGTGTAGTGGTGATGATGGTGGTGATGGGTGTGGTGATGATGGTGATGGGTGTGGTGGTGATGGTGATGGGTGTGGTGGTGATGGTGGTGATGGGTGTGGTGATGGTGGTGATGGGTGTGGTGGTGATGGTGATGGGTGTGGTGGTGATGGTGGTGATGGGTGTGGTGATGATGGTGATGGGTGTAGTGATGATGATGGTGGTGATGGGTGTGGTGATGATGGTGATGGGTGTGGTGGTGATGGTGATGGGTGTGGTGGTGATGATGGTGATGGGTGTGGTGATGATGGTGATGGGTGTGGTGCTGATGGTGGTGATGGGTGTGGTGATGATGATGGTGATGGGTGTGATGATGATGGTGATGGGTGTAGTGGTGATGATGGTGGTGATGGGTGTGATGATGATGGTGATGGGTGTAGTGGTGATGATGGTGATGGGTGTGGTGATGATGGTGATGGGTGTAGTGGTGATGATGGTGGTGATGGGTGTGGTGATGATGATGGTGATGGGTGTGGTGGTGATGGTGGTGATGGGTGTGGTGATGATGGTGATGGGTGTGGTGGTGATGATGGTGGTGATGGGTGTGGTGATGATGATGGTGATGGGTGTGGTGGTGATGATGGAGGTGATGGGTGTGGTGGTGATGATGGTGGTGATGGGTGTGGTGATGATGGAGGTGATGGGTGTGGTGGTGATGATGGTGGTGATGGGTGTGGTGATGATGATGGTCATGGGTGTGGTGATGATGGTGATGGGTGTAGTGGTGATGATGGTGGTGATGGGTGTGGTGATGATGGTGATGGGTGTGGTGGTGAGGATGGTGATGGGTGTGGTGGTGATGATGGTGGTGATGGGTGTGGTGATGATGGTGATGGGTGTGGTGGTGATGATGGTGGTGATGGGTGTGGTGGTGAGGATGGTGATGGGTGTGGTGGTGATGATGGTGGTGATGGGTGTGGTGATGATGGTGGTGATGGGTGTGGTGATGATGGTGATGGGTGTAGTGGTGATGATGGTGTTGAGTGTGGTGATGATGATGGTGATGGGTGTAGTGGTGATGATGGTGGTGGGTGTGGTGGTGATGATGGTGGTGGGTGTGGTGGTGATGATGGTGATGGGTGTGGTGAGGATGGTGATGGGTGTGGTGGTGATGATGGTGATGGGTGTGGTGCTGATGGTGGTGATGGGTGTGGTGGTGATGGTGGTGGTGGTGATAGTGATGATGATGCTGATGGCGATGGTGTTTTGTACCTGTGCTTTCAGACTCTGCCACGCACGTGGGCCAGAGGACCTTGTGAAACCATAGGTTCTGGTTCCATTCAGACTCTGCTGTGCTTGTAGGTCGTGGGGATCTTGTGAGACCTTGGGTTCTGGTTCCATGGGTCTGCTGGGCTCACACGTCTCCATTTCTATGGAGCCTCAGCTGCTGCTGCTGCCACCTGCGGCAGGCCCTGAAAAGCGAGCATTGATGGCCAGGTTCCGCCCTGTGAGAAAGTCCCCAGGTTCTGTGAAGGCTGATGCTGATCTTGGGCTGGGCTTTCAGGAGTCCCTCCCAGACATGTGCCACAGACCTGGCTAGTCAGAGTGCTCACCTCTGCCACCATCCATGGTGGCAGGGGCCCCAGAACTGTACCACCTTTGCCACACTAGGAACTGCCCTCTGAGTGCTGGCCTAGAACAGATTGAAGAATTGGCTCTAGCAGTGCCTGGAAGGGCTCCCCACACAGAGTGCTGTAAAGATGATGTTGCTGATAGCGGCTATGCTCTGCCAGGTCACGATGGCACCATCACCACGGTGCTCACTTATGTGTGTAAGCGCAGCTCCCCCAGGGGCCAGCTGGTACAGCTGACGTAGGCCTTTGAGGAAGAGGTGTCAGTCCTGTTGGCATTCCCCCAATTTACTGTGGACTTGGGGGTGCCTGGATACTTATTTCGGGGCCACACACGGGCTCCATCCACGGTTCAGCAAATCTAGCATGAGCCTCATCCCACGCTCAGTTCATTATCAATTTCACGCAGAGACCAGTAGTCACAGCAGCCGCACAACTTTCCTGGGGGCCTGCCACAGGCTTCATCATGTGAGCATGGTGCTTCCTGCCCACGATGCTCACCCGGGCCTGTGGCCCTCAAGGTGCTGAGCTGCCCACACCTGCAGGTGATGAGAGGCCTGGAGATCTGAAAATCGGAGGACTCATCTGACCCAACCTTTTCCAGGCCAGCAGTGAAAGACTGAGGATCCCCCAGGTTCTCGAGGTGTGGAGGGAGGGGGTGCCAGTCACATGGCCAGGTAGAACCCACTGATTCCAGAGTTAGTCCCTGGGGTGCTGGCTCCTGGGGCCACTGCTCAGCACCCTTCCTCGTCCTGCAGCCCACCAGGCAGCAACTGCTCCCAGCCTGGCACCGAACGTGGGCCCAGAAGGAGCACAGGCTGTGGAGCCAAAGAGGAGGTCTGGACCCCACGGCACCACTTCATAGCAGGGTATCCCTGGGCAAAGGCCCTGATTTTTCTTGGCTTTCATTTGTTTACCAATAAAAAGGGAATGATCACAGTTCTGCCTCGTAGTGCCATTTATATGTATTTGATATAAAGGGTAACGTGGTGCCCAGCCTGTAAGTACTCAGTTGTGCTTCTTATTGATATCCTTTAACGTATTGTTACTGTTGCTGCTACAATTGCTCCAGGGCCATGTTGCAGATTAAGGAAAAACGCTGAGGACCAGAGGAGTTAAACCAGGTGCTCAAAACCGTGAGGCAGGCTTTGGTTCTTCCCCGGCAGGCGGCACCCACCGCCGAGTTTACCTTAGCGTTGCACAGGCGGAGCTTTGGCGGTCCACCCCACTGCCTGAGCTGTGAATTAGAGGAGTGAGGTCATTGGTCATGTACCAAAGACTACAAAGGGCTTCTCGGCCAGGCGCAGTGGCTCACGCCTGTAATCCAAGCACTTTGGGAGGCTGACGCAGGCAGATCATTTGAGGTCAGGGGTTCAAGACCAGCCTGGCTTCAAAGTCAAGTACCCAAGGGTTATCGCTCACAGGCTGTTTCAAAGCTCTTGTGCTCTTGGCCTCTCCATAGTCAATTGTTAATTGCACGTATCAGCAGAATTGTGTCAACTTCTGAACTACACTCACTTTTCCAGATCCCTCATCTTATCTCTGGATCACTTTCCTTTCTTTGAAGCAAATTCCGAGTAGTTCTTTTGGGCACAGGGTCTGTGAGGAGTAAACTGATTTTTTTCATTAATAGTTCATTTAGCCTGTTCTCTTAGATGAGCATTTAACTGAATTTAAGATCCTTTGTTTACAGTAATTTTCCCTTTGCATTTTACATATATATTATTCCATTGTCTTCTGACACTTAATGGTCCTGTCAAGGCAAATTTATAGGTCGTCTTTGCTTTCCAGAGGCTTTTTGTTTGTTTGGGACACAGTTTCACTCTTGTAGCACAATCTCAGCTCACTGCAACCTCCACCTCTCAGGTTCAAGTGATTCTCCTGCCTCAGCCTCCCGAGTAGCTGGGATTACAGGCACACACCACCACGCCCGGCTAATGTGTGTATTTTTAGGAGAGACGGGTTTCATCATGTTGGCCAGACTGGTCTCGGACTCCTGACTTCAAGTGATCTGCCCACCTCAGCTTCCCAAAGTGCTGGGATTACAGGAGTGAACCATCATGCCCAGCCTGCTTTCTAGAGGCTTTTAATACTTTTCTCTTTATTATTGACATTCTGCTCAACACCTACTAGCACACTGGTTTGTAGACATCGTTGTGTATGTGTGTGTGGGTTATTTGCAAGAACATGAACGTGTGCATCTATAGATATAATTCTGACTTGTCCTTTTGCTTAACGCATGGTGAGCAACGTTTTCAGCTAATACAGATAGGCATGTTTATAGACCCATGTTTATTACCGATGTCTACTGTCCCACTCAATGGGTGCAGCTTAACTTAGTGCTGCTTTTATTGCAAGACAATTATGCTGTGTCTACTTTGACATGATCAAAATTAGGGAAATCAATGTGTTAGCACATATCTCTATAGTTTAGACTTACAGAATGGAGACACCCTGAGGACAGACATTTTCTTTTTCATTAGCATATCACACAGCGCCTGACCCGTAGGAAGTTCCCAATAAAGATGTGCTGGGTGAATCAATGAAAGGGTGTACTCGGCCATTTAGAACCTTTATAGACAATGCCACTATTGCCCAACAGTCCATGAGGTCAGAAGATCAGCAACCAGCAGTTCCAGGGCCCCTCTTGCAAATAGGCACAGATTTCTGCAAGAAAGCTGGAACTGTTCTTTTGCAAAGTGAGGCCTGACTTCCATGATTATGAGGCGGCCACACACCTACGGAGTCAGCCATGTCTTTCCCTCCTGTGGCTGCGGAGAGCTGCCCGACACCACGTGCTGCTTAAAAAGCTCCAGTAAATGCCTTCAGGTTCTAGCAAAATTATGGAGCAGAAACTCTGTAAATCCTTTGACTTCCAGCTACTATTAATACCAAAAAGTGGACAAAGATGCATTTCCTGGCTGGCAAAAGAACACATCTTCAGGAGCCCAAAATAAGGAGAGACCTGGACAAGGGATCAGTCAACATGGGTTTGGATCACAATCCCAAGACACAGGACTGAATGCCATAGTCTAAACCCCTAGAGTCTAAAATCTCTAACATCTAAAACCCCAAGAATCCCAAACACAGGACAGTTGCACCGTGTTAGACAGCACTGTTTGTTCTTGTCTTTTATTATTTGGAAATTAAGTGTGGTTTCAGGAGGAGATGGGCATGGGTGCCAAATTGACAAGGGGTGAACTTATGGACCTAACTTTAAGTGTCAACTCAACTGGATTCAGAAATACCTGGAAACCTGGTAACACATTATTCGGGGTGTGTGTGTGAGGCATTTCCAGAGGAGATCAGCATGTGAGTCTGAGGGGGTTGTGTGGGGGAGGATCTGCTATAATGTTGGTGGGCACCAGCTAATCCATGGCACCCTGAAGAGAACAGATACAGAAGGTCAATTGTCTCCCTGAGGGCTGGGACAGACCTCTTCTGCTGCCTTGGACACAGAACTCCAGGCTCTCCAGCCTTTGGACTCCAGACTTTACACCAGTGGGCCCTGGCTTCTCAGGTTTTCAACCTTGTAGTGAGAGTTACACCTATCCCCTCCCATCCACAATGGGTCCTGAGGCTTTCGGCTTGAGCCACGCTACTGGCTTCCCGTGGTCTCCAGCTTGCAGACAACCTGCCGTGGGACTTCTCAGCCTCCATAATCATGTGAGCCAGTTCCCCTAATAAACCCCTCTCATATATCCATATCCAGCTCTTACTGGTTCTGTCTCTCTGGAGAACCCCAACTAATACAGATTTGGTATTGTGGAAGTTGAGTACTGTTCCTTCTTACCATGTTTCTTACAACACAATGGAAGAAAGAGATCTATGGAATTGTTCCCTTGCAAAAAGGCTGCCATAAGTGTATGAAGCTTCTTAATGGTGAAAGATAAAAGTTTAAAAGCTAATTATTATTGGCACTGTAAAAGCAGAAAATTGCTTAATTGAAACAGTCAAATAATAATGAGATCTTCAAATAGACAGCATATACCTGCAAAATTTGTAGACCACAATCACTCTCCAGATACAAGTGCAGTGAATGTTTTGAAGACTATGGAAGTGAAAACTCAGGTGAAAAATACAAGAAATCTCCCAAGTCACATTATCCATTCAGGCCTGCCTTCTGCCCCTTCACACACAGCACCATGCTTGCCTTCAAAAAACGCCCTTCGTTTGGGCATGGTGGCTCATGCCTGTAATCCCAGCACTTTGGGAGGCCGAGGCCAGCGGATCACGAGGTCAGGAGATCGAGACCATCCTGATTAGCACGCTGAAACCCTGTCTCTACTAAAAATACAAATAATTAGCCGGGCATGGTGGCGGGGGCTATAGTCCCAGCTACTCAAGAGCTTGAAGCAGGAGAATTGCTTGAACCCAGGAGGCAGAGGTTGTGGTAAGCCAAGATAGTGCCACTGCACTCCAGCCTGGGCGACAGAGTGAGACTCTGCCTCAAACGAAACAAACAAACAAACAAAAAAATGACCTTCATCTGAGAATGAAACGAATCTGACAAGCTCAGTGAGCTTCGGAACCAAGGACGTTTGCTGTCTGTCATTGGGGCTCCTCCAGTGCCACAAACACACTGCATGGTGAGATATTCTTGATTAGGAATTTGACGTTGAAGAGGATAGACTTCTTATATTTACCACTAAATCTGACATAGAAAAACTAGCGCATGCTTCACTTTGACTAAAGATGGCACTTTCAAAACTGTCCCCACCGTTTTTTTTCAAGTATATACAATTCAAGTCCCTGGTGGATTGAAAAGTCTAGAACTTTATCTCCTCATTTGTGTTTCAACGACAGGAAAAAGTGAAGCCCTTTATGAATGTGTTTGAAGATTTGGTGGACTTTGCAGAAGGGAATTGATTTCGATGGAATCCCCAAACCTTGATGATAGATTGGGAGAGAGCTGTGACCAATCTCCTACAAGTGAATATCCAGGTGTTGCCATTTAGGTTCGCTTTTTTAATTCGGCCCAATACATTTGGCAGAAAATTCAGACTGCTTTTACAAAGCTGGCAGCACACAGTCACCAGCCAGAGTGATACATGTTGTAAACCAAAAATAAAATTCTAAGTCCCCCAACCGACTGAATGGACCCCCCTGTTGGCCAAGAGGGTCCTAAAGAAATCTGAGAAACTCATTAAGCCATGACTGGAAGGTGGGGGTTTGGACATGCCTCATTAGACCTTCCTCTCTTCAGAGTTTAGGCACAACGGACCAGCATTAACACTAAAACAGAGATCTTAAGACTGACAAACACTCTTTGTAGCAATAAGATACCAAATTCCAACCTGACTCTAGTACAGAATCACATGACAGATAGCAGGCTCTAAAGGAAGGCAAAGTATTTTACCCTCAAATATACTTATTTGACATATTTTGAAATCGGCCTGCAAAGCTGTGCCTTGCAGAGGAAATCTGGATTCTGCAGAGGATCTCTTTCCCTTGCTAAGTCTTTTCTAGAGAGCCTGACACCGTTAAAGTTCCAATAAGAGACATTTACCACCAATTCTCCCTGAAGCCTGCTACCTGGAGGTTTCATCTATGTAATAAGGACCTTGGCTTCCACAGCTTCCCTTATCTTAACTCAAGCATTTCTTTTTTTTTTTTTTTTTTTTTTTCCCCCAGACATAGTCTCGCTCTGTTGCCAGGCTGGAGTGCAGTGGCAAAATCTGGGCTCACTGCAAGCTCCGCCTCCTGGGTTCACGCCATTCTTCTGCCTCAGCCTCCTGAGTAGCTGGGACTACAGGCACCCGCCACCACACCCGGCTAATTTTTTTTTTTTTTTTGTATTTTTAGTAGAGATAGGGTTTCACCATGTTGGCCAGACTGGTCTCAATCTCTTGACCTTGTGATCTGCCCTCCTTGGCCTCCCAAAGTGCTGGGATTACAGGCGTAAGCCACCACGCCTGGCTAACTCAAGCAATTCTTTAAGCTGAATTCAACTCTTCAGGAAAAGCTTAATCCTTCAACCAACTGCCAATCAGAAAATCTTTGAATCCACCTATGACCTGGAAGCCCCAGTTTTGAGATGCCCTGTCTTTTGGGGCTGAACCAATGTTTACCTTATATGTATTGATTTATGTCTTTGCTGGTAACTTCTTTTCCCCTAAGATGTATACGACTAAGCTGTAACCCACCTTGGGCACATGTTCTTAGCACCACCTAAGGCTGTGTCACAGGCCATGGTCCTTTTATTTGGCTCAGAATAAATTTCTTCAAATATTTTACAGAGTTTGGCTTTGTTCATCAACAGCATTTATATATTTTGCTTTTTGACCTATTTCTTTATGAGTACAATTTGTCTGCTCATAACTGTTATAACTCTGTGGCTGCCATTAGTGTACCAAATTATTTATGATTGCAAAAACATGGAGGTTCTTATTGCCTGTTTTATCGTGTAAAGTGGCTGTGGAAGTGTTCTGTCATGTATTTATGTGTTTCTCAAACAAGTCCCCCTTAAAGGTTGTCCACACGTCGCTGTGCCACACCACTGATCGGGGGCCTCCAGACTTGGCATCCTGCTGCCTTTTCCTAGACCCTATCTTTGAGACGTCACAAACACTCCACCCAACCCAAGCCCCGCCACACAGGCAGTAAGTCCCACCTCCTCCACGTTCACAGAGACCAACCTTCCCACCTCCCCAGCACAGGCACCCACACCAGTGTTCTCTCTCTGGCCTTTGCTGCTTCTGTAAGCGGTTCACTGAATGCATGTGAACCACGTGGGACACAGTCTCCCGACATTCCCTCTTTCCCTTCAAGGCTGCACCGTGAGTCCCTGCACTGTTGATCACCCTCATCTTCATGTGAGCCTGAAAGAATTCATTTCCACAGTGGCGAAAACTCACCTCGCGTGTGCATGGACCACGTGGGCAAAAACGTTCTCCAGTCAACAGGCATTTTGGTTGCTGTTTCCTCCATTTTCGGTTTCTTCCTTTTGCTGCTTTGTATGGGTTTTTGGTCTCAGTCTGTCACCCAGGCTGGAGTGCAGTGGTGATCACAGCTCACTGCAGCCTCGAACTCCTGGGCTCAAGTGTTTCTCTCGCCTTGGCCTCCCGAGTAGCTGGGACTATAGGTGCCACCACCGCGTCTAGCTAATTTTTAATTTTTGGTAACGATGGGGCCTTGTTTTGTTGCCCAGACTGGTCTGGAACGCTTGCCTTCAAGTGATCTTCTGCCTCAGCCTCCCAAATGGCAGGGATTACAGGTGTGAGCCGCCGCGCCCACCCATTGCTCTGTTTGTGTTGCGTTTTTCTGTTTGTGTTAGTGACACCGCTGTCACTAATGCCAAGGCCCTAGGAGTAAAATCGGTGCAGTAAAGGAGATATTATGTGCAAGGCTACAGACGAGGGACTGCTGCTTTCTGCACCAGCCCTAACACTCACGGTCCTCTTGGCTGGGATCAGGAGACACAGCTGCAGGTGGACAGCCCCGCTGCTCCAGCGACTGCTGGGCACACAGGCTTCTGGCCAAGGGCTACTGGAACTTAGCCCAGGGCAAGCGGATGGAGCGTGCTGGGTCAGGGCTGAGGTTTGAGTTGCTTCTCAGAGCTCGAGAGGAACCTGAGAACTTTTCAAACTATCATGGGGTGCAGGCTTGGACACTGGGTTTGGGGCCAGAAAGGATTGTAATGAGCAGGACCCATAGACCCAGGGGAGGTGGACTGTTCTGCTGCAGGCCTGAGGGCTGGCCCAGCCTGGTTCACAGGAGACCCTGAAAGCGGGGGCCTGGTCTGTCCCCAGAGAGGGAGCCCCTCTTCCTCCACAGTGCACCTTGGGGGTGTCCATTTGAGGATATTTGAGGATAGTTGCTCTGGCCTTGCCCAGTGACTGCAGCCTGGGGGTCCCCAGGCGGCTCTGGCACCCCCCTAACCGGGGAAGAACATCAGGGTGGGGGCTCCTGCACCACCAGGGTGCCCTCTGCCTGCCCCTCTCTGCTGCCTCTGGGACTTGGCTGGGACCTCGCCCTACAGCTGAGTTAGAGGAAATGTCCCAGGTCAGCCCTATCGAACCATTTCCTCACCAGGAGGCACACTCCAGCGGGGTGCGACCAGACCCATGGGCAGGGAGAGGGGCCCGGAGGCGAGGTGGGGAGAGGCCCTTGGGACCTGCACCTCTTCACTATGTCACACAATGACATGACCGAGGCCTTGCAGGAAGTGAGTTACGGGATTTGCTTCCAGGTTTCAAGGTCAGGACATGTGGGAAGCCGCAGAGTCTAGAGCAAGATGAGGGTGCTTGTTCTGGTACCTCCACGCCTCAGCTGCACCCACAGTTCCCTCTGTATGGGAGGGGCCTTCTGGGGTCCTCTGGGTCCCCAGTCTCCTTGCAGGTGGGCTGAGGAGGGACAGGAAACGCTGGTTCATGGCCACAGGCCCAGAAACTCCCAGAACAGATGAGAACAGACCCAGCCGATGGGAGAGGGGAGGGTGCACACAGGCAGGGTCGGGCAGGAGCACTGTCCAGCGTGCCCGGGCAGATTGCACCACCACACCAAGGACGTGCTGGGAAGTCCAATGGCATCAGCCTGCCCAAGGCCAGCTCTGACACGACAGTGGGAGGCGCACGGGGACACACAGCACATCACAGCCGCTGAGGGGCCGAGGCCTTTGAGATTCCTGAGGAAGAATGGGGAGTAGGGAACTGATTAAAGTAAAATGAAAAATAACAAATGGATCTTTGCCCTCCCCTGTGAAAACCCTCCCAGCACCTCACCTGGCTCCCCGCAGCCTCCAGCCCAGGCCTCACGCCCCCTTGCTGCCCACTCCTGGCCAGGCCTGCCCTCCTGTGTCCCGAGCTGGAAACCCCTTCCCCCAACTACACTTCGGCTGCCCCCGGCTTCCCCTTCAGCTTCATCTCCAGTCAATTCCCCACTCAGCCTTGCAGTGCCCGCCGTGGCCCCTCCTGCAGTTGGAAGGACTTGACTTGGTGTTAAAAACATAATCAGAAGGCAGAGGCCACAGTCTACACGTTCTCCAAGCAGCCACCGATAGGCACCCGCTAAAACTCAAGCCATCTTCATGTCCTCACACCCTGGCTCCAGACACCAGCAAAATGCACAAGGGGGCCTCTGGACGTCCCTATGAGCATGACCCAGAGAAAAGGAGCCAACCAGCGGTCCCCCAGTTAGCCTGCAAGCTCTGCAGCCCTGACGAGAATGCTGAGGGGTGACTGCCCGTGAGGGGACAGACGCCGCACTTGCTCCTCTCTGCTTTCCGGGCCACACGGTGGCTGCGGCCAGGTGGCATCGCCCACTCGGCTGGAAGTCTCCCACTGCGGTCGGCCCTTTCTGCCTGTGGGATGGTGCAAGTTGAAAGGTTTCCTGACTCGGTCTCACTTCATTGGACACAGGCGAGATGATGGGGTCCACGCAGACACTGTCTTCCTTGTGAGAGCTTTGCCTGGGAACTCTGCAGTGCTGTGTGGGGTGGGATGCACACCCTCCCCGGGCCCGTGGAGTCCTGGGGACGCGTGGCGGTGTGAGCAGTGAGAATGAAAGGCCCCTTCCTCTAGGCTGGCCCCAGGCCACAGCTACCACAGGGCAGTCCAGCCTCACTCTGGCCTTGGCTGGTGTGGCTGTGAGGGCTCCGACCTGCCTCAGGGTGTCCCAGGGCGCCATTCCCAGGGCATCAGGAACCCTGTTGTTCTCCCCCATGGCCAGGTGCCACCCCCCTAGACTTGGAGTGAGTGCCTTTCCAAGGGAGGGCGGACAGGCAGTGCCGGGTCCCACTGATCTGTCCTCCCAAGGGAAGGCGGGGGCCCTGCCGGACAGCATCAGTGCGGGGGGACAGGCAGCTCAGGCCTAGCAGGGCAAGCGACCAGGCGTGCTCCCCTACCCCGGAGTCTAGGCTGAGGGTCCCTGGGGCTTTGATGGGCCCCCTGGAGTCTCCAGGCTCTGACATCAGAGGGTTAGAGTCAGAGGAGCTGGGGCGGAGCCCAGCAGAGCAGATCTCGGGATTTCCTGGTCCCTGAAACTGGAAAAGGCCACAGCGCTGTAGAAGCCACTGCAGGGCAGCAGGAGGGGTGTAGCCTCCCTGGGGCTTGGGCTGCTCTGCCTCAGGCTGGGCCCCCGGGCTCAGGGCTTGGAGGGCACATCTGAAGGGTGCTGAGGAGTGACAGCTCTGTGGTCCCTACCACCCACCAAGGGACGTGAGGCCGGGGACCCATACCCTGGGCCTCAGTTTCCTCCTGTGGAATGGTGACAGTGACAGCAGACCTCCCTTCCTGGGACTGCTGTAGGCTTCCGTGAGACAACACGTCACCAAACCGCAGATCCCCCTTCAAGGTTCGGTGCCTGGCGTGTGCCTGCTGGAGGCAGTTTATGGGACAGTGGGGACCCTGAGAGCGGCCCTCAACTCAGTCATCATAGGCCCTCACGGCTCTATGAATCTGAACTACGGACAACACGTTTTAGGACGGAAAAGGGGGATGTGAGCCGCTGTCACAGGGCCCCTGCCTGGATGAGGACAGACGCAGGCAAGCGCTGCTCATCTTCCAGCCTGGGTGTGGCTCCCAGCACCCGGCCTCTCGTGGTCTCCTGGGTATTCCCTGCTCCTTAGCTGGACCAGTGAGGTCAGCCCAGACCCGGCCTCGGACATGTTTTCATCTCCTTCTGTGCCACCTTTTGCCCTTGGGGACTCACTGAATTGCCCCGAGAAGACTGAACCCCTCACTGGGAGGGGCCCGTGCGGGCTCTTGTTCTTGCTCCATGCACCCAGCATAGGGCCTCGAAGAGGGGGCGAAATGCCAGTGGGGTAATTTGGAAGTGCAGCCCTCCGCCCTTCCTTCCTGTGTGGGACCTTGCTCCAAGAAGATGAGTAATCCAAGGTCCAACCTTCGCGTCCAGTTCAGCATGCTAGGAACTTAAAGTTGTTAATTCACCCTAACATGAAGTAAAAAAGGAAAAAAATTCCCCAAATCAGTAAGTCTTCTTAGATTCCTAAGAGAAGTGAGACCACACAGCAAACTGCCACCCCCAAGACTGGAGAGTCAGACAGGTGAACATGGAGAATTGCCACTCACCAAGAGCAGGCTTCCTGGGTGCCAGTGCCAGGAAAAAAATCCCGAGCAATCCCGGAAGAGCTTCTGGGGCTCAGTGTGCACAAGCGTAAGAGCTAAGATCTGTCGGGAACCTGGGCACGAGGGCCCACTTACGTGAGTTTTCCCTCCAGGACCTCTACTAGGTCCTCACCGCAAGTATCAGAAAAGTCTATGTCAGGCAGCAAGAGAAGAAGAACGGCCATGAAGAAATAGCCAGAGCATTCTGTTCTAAAAAGGCCAGCCTTTCGGAGAGACTGTCTTGCCAGAGCCTAAGCTGCTGGGTTTTATCAGAGCTGAACTCTCTGGGAGATCAGAGACATCCAACTCCAGCCCGTGTCGCCTGCCACATGTCAGAAGAGCCAGACACAGCCCCAGCCCTTACTGGGCATCCTGTCTCATTTAAGCCAAGGAAACACTGAGAAGCCCTTGTAATGTTCACGGGCTGGGGACACAGGCTCACTGAAAATCTCAGACCTACTCACAGGGCCACAGCACACTCCCCTCCCCGCACCTTACCCCCGAGTCATCAAAGGCCTTTTTGCAGCAGTTTCTTTTATGCAGTATATTATGTCCGGGGTTTAACAAAAAAAACGATACGGCATACTAAAAGGCAAAAGCCATGGTTTGAAGCGATGGAGTAAATATTAGAACCAGGCTCAGATATGGCAAGAACCTGGAATGATCAGCCGGGAATTTTAAACAACTCTGATGCTAAGGACCCTCGTGGAAAAGTAGACAACACACAAGACCAGATGGGGAAGGTGGACATCGAGATGAACATTTCAAGGATGAGTAAAAAAATAAATTCTGGAGATCAAAAACACTGTGACAGAAACAAAGGGTGCCTGAGATAGGCTTACGAGTAGACCGAACACTGCTGAGGAAGGAATCTCCGAGCTTGAGAATATGTCAATGGAAATTGGAAGCTGAAAAGCAAAGAGAAGAAAGACTGAAGAAAATGGAACAGAACACCGAGGACTGTGAAACAACTACTGATGTGTAACATACACAAAATGGGGACATTGAAAGGAGGAAAAACGAAAGGAACAGAAGAAATATGTGAATCAATAATGATTAATGTCAAACACCAAACCACAGATTCAAGCAGCTCAGAGAACACCACGCGGAAAACAACAAAACAAACATCTCCACCTAAGCATATCATATTCAAACTTCAGAAAAATCAAAGCTGAAAACGAAACCAGGGGTTGGGTGGGACACAGTTTGTCTATACAGGAGCAAAGCTGAGAATTATATCTGACTTACCCTCAGAAACCACGCAAGCAAGAAGATAGTGGAGGGAAACATGTCAAGTGTTAGAAGAAAAAAGAAAATACATTAACCTAGAATTCTGCATCCTGTGAAATTATCCTTCAAAAGTGAACATAAATATTTTCTCAGGTAAATAAATATGGAGGCAATTTGTTGCCAATAGAACTGACTTGCCAGAAATGTTTTTTAAAAGTTCTGCAGAGAGAAAGAAAATGATACAGGTCAGCAACCCTGATCTACATAAAGAAATGAAGAGCATTTCAGAAGGAATCAGTAAAGAGAAAACGAAGCCTTTTATTTTTTCTTAATCTTAATTGATCTAAGAGTTTGCTAAAACAAAACAATGACAACAAAAATAGGCCGGGCACGGTGGCTGACGCCTATAATCCCAGCACTTTGGGAGGCCGAAGTGGGCAGATCACCTGAGGTCAGGAGTTCGACACCAGCCTGGCCAACATGGTGAAACCCTGTGTCTACTAAAAATACAACATTAGCCAGGCATGGTGGTGCATGCCTGTAATCCCAGCTACTTGGGAGGCTGAGGCAGGATAATTGCTTGAACCCGGGAGACAGAGGTTGCAATGAGCCGAGATCACGCCACTGTACTCTAGCCTGGGCGACAGAGTGAGACTCTGTCTCAAAAATAAATAAATAAATAAATAAACAAACATAAATAAAAGTCAGAATGTATATTTGATGATCATAGTTATGTATATGTGAAATGAAGGCCAGCAATGATACAAGGGATGGGTGAGTAGAATTAAAAATATCTTATTATTTATTTATTTTGAGATGGAGTCTTGCTTTGCTGCCCAGGCTAGAGTGCAGTGGGATGATCTTGGCTCACTGCAACCTCCGCCTCCCTGATTCAAGCATTCATCTTGCCTCGCCTGCCAAGTAGCTGAGATTACAGGCATGCGCCACCACACCTGGCTAATTTTGTATTTTTAGTAGAGACGGGGTTTCATCATGTTGGCCAGGCTGGTCTCGAACTCCTGACCTCAGGTGATCCACCCGCATCGGCCTCCCAAAGTGCTGGGATGACAGACACGAGCAACTATGCCCTGCTTAAGAATATCTGATGATTGTAAAGTGCTTGCGTTACCTCAGAAGCTGTATAGTGTTATATGAAAGTGGACTTGGAGGATGAATTTTAAGTGTATATTGCAAACTGTAAGGCAACCACTAAAGAAGTGAGACCCAGCCTCTAGGGAAAAAAAAAAAAAAAAAAAAAAAGGAAATGAGCTATTAAGCCATGAAAAGAAATAGAGGAACCTGAAATGCATATCACTAACTGAGATAAGTCACTTTGAAAAGGCTACAGACTATGTCATTCCAACTATACAACATTTTGGAAAAGGCAAAAGCATGGTGACGATGAAAAGATCGGAGATGCGAGAGGCTGGGGCAGGACGGGTGAGCAGGCAGAGCATGGGTTTTCCTTCCCTTTTTTTAAGGCAGTGAAAATACTCGTAGGATCCTGCAAGGAGGGATACAAATCACGTACATTCGTCAAAACCCACAGAATGTTCACCACCAGGAGGAGACCCCATGTGAATCCAGGCCCCTGGTTGATAACAGCGTATCCAGATTCCTCACATGGAACCAGCTCCCGTGGTGCAGGATGTGCCTGTGTCAGGGCAGGGGCTACATGGAAATTTTCTGCAGTTTTGGATCAAGTTTGCAATGAACTAAATCTGTGGTATAAAAATAAAGTCTATTAAAAGAATCCAAGGCCCCCTCTCATCTCACGATAAGATAAAGTCCCCATCCATTTTGCTCCTTTCAGTTCTGGAGAAAGGAGAGGCCATGTCCCACCACCTGCCACCAGCATGGACCCCCGTCCAGACCCCACGCATCTTCTCAGCATCCTCAGACCAGCAGGACTTGCAGCAATAGTGGATTAGGCACCTGACTTCTCCTTCATCTACCTTTGGCTGGGGGCCTCCAGCCTTGACCTTCGCTCTGAGAGTTTCAGACAGGTCCAGAGCCAGTTCTCCCATGACGTGATCTGTTTCCAGGGCAGGTTCCCGGGTGAGATAAAAGGATTTGGGCTGAACAGGGTGGAGGGAGCATTGGAATGGCACTCAGGGCAAAGGCAGAGGTGTGCATGGCAGCACCCTGGCTGTCCCTGCAAAGGGCACAGGCACTAAGCACCAGAGCCGCCCGGGCCCCTAGTACGGTGCTGCCCTTTGAAGCCATACCCCAGCGTCCAGGCAGCAGGTGGCTGAGGTTGCTGCAGATCTGGAGGGAGCAGGGCTATGAGCACCTGCACCTGGAGGTGCACCAGACCTTCCAGGAACTGGGGCCCATTTTCAGGTAAAGCCCTCCCTGGCCCTTGCTGGGAACACCCAGAGCCCTGCCCCTGCTGCCCAGGACCCTGCCGGGCACACAGCACTGCTGTTCCCAGCAGGCCCCGGCACTCTGCATCCTTTGGAGGATGGGGAGGGAGTGCAGCACGTGCTGGTCTGTGGCTCTGCCAGTGCAGAGGATGGTGCAGAGCAAACCCCAGCTCGCTGCAGAGAGGGCAGGACTCAGAGGCACTAAAGTTGGGAGGTTCCAAGGAGCCAGCCGGAGGGCTTCAGCTGTGAAGCCACTAATCCCGGAGCGGGGAGGGTGGACAGGAGACACTTTGGATTGGGAATGCAGAGTGGGGCTGGGGGGACATGACCCCGTCCAGCAGGGCCTTGTGCTTGGCCCCACAGGTACCACTTGGGAGGACCACGCATGGTGTGTGTGATGCTTCCGGAAGACGTAGAGAAGCTGCAGCAGGTGGATAGCCTGCATCCCCACAGGATGAGCCTGGAGCCCTGGGTGGCCTACAGACAACATCGTGGGCACAAATGTGGCGTGTTCTTGCTGTGAGGGGCAACCTGGGAGCTGGGAGCAGGGTGGGCAGCCTGGGTGTGGTGGGGAGGTGAAAGAGGCAGGACCCGAAAGCACATCCACTCTGAGCCTGTGTGGTGGGCTGTGAGGGTGAGCACCCAGCCCACAGGATGGCCATCCCGTAGGGTCACGTCTGCCCTGCAACTAGGGGAAGCAGGGAAGTGGTGGAGAAATGGGCACAGGCACCTTTGCAGAGGAGAGAATGCAGAGCAATGAGCCCTTCTGTGTAGCGAGAACCCGCTCTGCACCGACCTCGGTGGCTTCTTTCTCTTGCGGTCTGGGGACTCTCCTTCCCACAGGTCAGAAAACTGAGGTCCTGAGAAGGGGACTTCCACTGGCCCAGGTCACAGGCTGTGAGCGCTGAGCCTGGTGTTGACCAGGGCCGCAGCCTCCCTCACGGCGCTCATGGTCCCTATAGTCCCGGTAAACCTTCGTGATGGGGACAGTCCCGGGCAGGAGGCAGGTGGGGACGCAGGTGGCTGGTGGCTCCATTGTTCTCAGAAGCAAGGCACGAGGTGGGGCGGTTGATGACACTGGGGAGGATGTTTCCTGGCCCGTGGAGAGGGTGGCACCTGGTCAGGTGGACAGGGAGAGGCTGGTGCTTGAAGTCGGTCACCTGCAGGGACGTTGCCATTAGGATGGGGGAAGGACTGGACGAGGATGTCACAGTGGCGACAGCCCCCACTCCATGGCGGGAAAGGAATTCTCTTGGGAATAGCGGGATTTAGGTAAAAGGGCACCTGTGGTTCAGGGCCTTCACTGAGGCTGGCTGACAGACGACATCTGGGAGGGAATCTGGACTCAGGAAGGCAGGTCCAGGAGGCTGTGTGCGCATAACAGAAGGAAGGAGAGTGCTCCGGTGTGTGTGCGTGTCTCGCATCTGTGCACATGCTGTGTGTTACTCTGCACCTGCATTTGCACATGTGTGTGCATGTGTGTGTACCTGTCTGTGTGTGCATGTATGATGTGTGGTGTGTGTGCACGGCTGTCTCTGTGTGTGCATGTGCGTGTACACGTGTCTGGGTGTGTGCATGTATGAGGTGTGGTGTGTGTGCACGGGTGTCTCTGTGTGTGCATGTGCAGGTGCCGGCATGGGTGTAGTGTCTGTGCACACGTGTACATGTGTCTCTTCACACATGTGTGTTGAGGTCTTGCACGGGCACACGTGTGCATGTGCGTCTTCTGTGTGTCATCACTGTCAACTCGGACAGCAGCCAGCTGGACATAAATAAAGGAGTTTTGCAGGAATGTGGCTGAGAGAGGAAATTCCTCCCCACCATTCCATGGGGGCATCTGTGGAGCCCCAACACACTCTGGCTGTGGGTGAGGATGGCATGAGGCACAGAGCTCGGTTCCTGCCCTGCAGAAGATGCAGACGCTTCACAGAGACAGGCAGAGGCTGCTGCCCCAGAGGCACTGTGCCCAGGGCAGGGAAGGGCGGGGAGGAGAGGGCAGCGAGGGGCTCTCCCCTCGAACACTGTGTGGGCGAGATGGGGAAAGCTTGATACCAGAGATCACCTCCTCCTTAGGAGAAAAGCCCTCCTCCCACTACAGGGAGGGCCTGCATGGGTGAGGTGGTGCCAGCCTTGGGGTGCCAGGTCCCAGGAATGACCTCAGTTACCTCCTCAGCACCTGCGGGCAGAAACTACCATCTCATCCCTGCTTGGACCTGAGTGGCCTTTGCCCAGCACCTGGAGGCCGCCCTAAGAAAAGGCTGCAGCTTGAACACAAACAGGCAGCTTCCGCCAGGGCCCCCAGTCAGCTCCCTGCAGGCCGATTCCCTTCGGGGACAAGGAGGATGGGATATGGGTCAGGGCCTGTGTGTTTCTGGGGCAGCCTCATAAGCTCTGCCCTGGACTCTGTAGGAACGGGCCTGAATGGCGCTTCAATAGATTGCGGCTGAACCCAGATGTGCTGTCGCCCAAGGCCGTGCAGAGGTTCCTCCCGATGGTGGATGCAGTGGCCAGGGACTTCTCCCAGGCCCTGAGGAAGAAGGTGGAACAGAACGCCCGGGACAGCGTGACCCTGGACGTCCAGCCCAGCATCTTCCACTACACCATAGAAGGTGTGGGCCAGGTGGGGAGGTCCAGCCTCAGAGACTCTGGAGTGGCCAGGGACGGGGACGGGGACGGGGGGCTGGAGGGAGTGGGGGGAGGCAGCCCGGAGGCCCGGAGCTTCCTTGTGCTCAGCAGTTCATCCTCCCCGCAGCCAGCAACTTAGCTCTTTTTGGAGAGCGGCTGGGCCTGGTTGGTCACAGCCCCAGCTCTGCCAGCCTGAACTTCCTCCATGCCCTGGAGGTCATGTTCAAATCCACCGTCCAGCTCATGTTCATGCCCAGGAGCCTGTCTCGATGGACCAGCCCCAAGGTGTGGAAGGAGCACTTTGAGGCCTGGGACAGCATCTTCCAGTACGGTGAGGCCAGGGACCCAGGCAGTGCTATGGGGAAGGGACACCATGGGGGCCCAATTTGTTCCACTCCACCACCCAGCGGGGAATGGAGGCCACAGGGAGGGGCTGGGGATTCCTCACCTTCCTGCCAGGGAGATTGGGAGTGAGGCTGGGGCTGGGCTGGGCTGATCCGGAGAATTTGGGATGAGAGCAGGCAGACTTGGGTATTAGGGCAGCCTGGGCAGGAGGAAGACACTGAAAGACGCTTCCCAGCACCAAGGTCTGAGGGCTGTGTCCCGCTCCCCGGACAGGCGACAACTGTATCCAGAAAATCTACCAGGAACTGGCCTTCAGCCGCCCTCAGCACTATACAGGCATCGTGGCGGAACTCCTGTTGAATGCAGAACTGTCACTAGAAGCCATCAAGGCCAACTCTATGGAACTCACTGCAGGGAGCGTGGACACGGTCAGGCCGGCAACCAGCCCCACCCAGAGAGGGTGATGCCAAGTCTGGTTCCCAGGCAGTGCCTGCCAATGCCACACGGCACCCACATGCCCCATCCCCAGGCTACGGGCCCCACACTGCTGTTGCCCTCAGCCTTCCCCCTCCATTTATTAAGGGATGAGATTTGCAGGGGAGGGGAAATGGGAGCTCCCCCTCACAGGAGACAGAGTTTGCAGTCACCTGTGTGGGGAAATGTGCTCCAGGCTGGAAGACAGCTGGACGAGGCCCTGGACACACAGCAGCTCAGTCCCCATTGGAAAGCTCTGGGTGTATGAGGAGAAGGAGGGTTGAGAGGTGGCTGAAGGACTCCACAGGGCACCCTTCCCAGTGTGCCTGGTCACCTGGGGCCAGAAATGGAGATCCATGGGAGGGCAGGGTTGTGAGGAAGACAGCAGCACAGGCTCCAGCCAGTGCAGAGGGGACTGTGGGTGCCCCGTGGGGAGAACCCAATGGAAGCAGAGGGAGCTGGGGCTCCAGGACTCCCTGGATGATGCTGAGGTTTGGCCCCCCTGCCCTAATGGTGGCTGTGAGAACCCACCCTGAAAAGGCTGCAGGGAACCTGGGCCTTGGTGGAGATGGGGGTCACCTTTCCCTGAAGAAGTCAGGGAAACTGGCCCAAGTGGTCATCAAGGTTTCAGATCCAGGGTCCCAGGGCTCTGTCGTGCTCAGGGCATGCATGTCTCCACCCCTCACAGGGAGGTTGTCCTGGGAGGGGTGTCCCGGGAGCTGAGTCCTCCTGTGCAAGGTCTGACCCTGCAGCTGTGGCTCCTGCAGACGGCGTTTCCCTTGCTGATGACACTCTTTGAGCTGGCTCGGAATCCCGACGTGCAGCAGGCCCTGCGCCAGGAGAGCCTGGCCGCCGCCGCCAGCATCAGTGAACATCCCCAGAAGGCAACCACCGAGCTGCCCTTGATGCGGGCGGCCCTCAAGGAGACCTTGAGGTGGGTGCTAGCTGAGCCTTCCCTGTGGCCCTGGCCCCTGCTGGAGAGCAGCCCCCACTGGGTGGTGGCAGACAGAAGCTGGGCTGATAAGCAGCGTCACCCAGCAGCCCATTCCCCCTGCAACTGCTCTTCCTCTCCCTCAAGGACAGGGAGCTCTTCTTCCTCTGGGATCTCTCTTCAATGCCCTGGGATTAACGTGGGGCATGTCCTTCTGGGCTTGGGGCTGCTCAAGTTAGGGGAGGTTTGGCCGGGTTCAGCAGGTGCCAGGAAGCACTTCTTCACGACCTGGGCTTCCCGTGGGCCGGGGACTTCTAGTGGTGGATCTCGGGTAGGAAGGCTGCAGAGGGCACGGGAAGCCCCGTCCAGCTGAGGACCCTTTCTGTGGATGCCCCCACCTCCAGGCTCTACCCTGTGGGTCTGTTTTTGGAGCGAGTGGTGAGCTCAGACTTGGTGCTTCAGAACTACCACATCCCAGCTGGGGTGAGTGAGCCCCACACCCCTTCAGCTGAGAACCTCCCTCCCCAATCATTCCCTGATCCCCGCTCTGCACCTTCCGCAGACACTGGTGCAGGTTTTCCTCTACTCACTGGGTCGCAATCCCGCCTTGTTCCCGAGGCCTGAGCGCTACAATCCCCAGCGCTGGCTAGACATCAGGGGCTCTGGAAAGAACTTCCACAACGTGCCCTTTGGCTTTGGCATGCGCCAGTGCCTGGGGCGGCGCCTGGCAGAAACGGAGATGCTGCTGCTGCTGCACCATGTGAGCAGGCCGGGGGGCGGGGGTGGGACCTGGGCAGCAGAGGCGGGGCCTGCACCCTGGGGGTGGGGCTTGCATGGTGTGATTGACATCTGGGAACCGGATGGGGCCTTGGCTGGTTGAGGTCGGCGTGACCAGGGAGGATCTATGCTGAGCAAGACAGTGAAGGGTCTGGGTGAGGTTGCTTCTAAACAGTGAGGTGGGGACTAGGGGAGTGGGGTGGAGCCTGTACAGGATAATGGGGTTTGGGCAAGACCTGGGTAGGATTCAGTCTGGGCCTGGTCTGTAAGGTGGGGCTGGTCAGGAATGGGACAGGTTGGGGCCCAGGCTGCTGCTCCCCCTTCAGCATAATTGCTGCACCTGGGAGGATGGGAGGAGGCTGCCCCAGGTCCATGGGCTGCTGATCAGGCCAGATGGAAACCCAGCCTCTGTCCTAGGTGCTGAAACACTTCCTGGTGGAGACACTAACCAAAGAGGATATAAAGATGGTCTACAGCTTCATACTGAGGCCCGGCACGTTCCCCCTCCTCACTTTCAGAGCGATCAACTAATCGTGCCTCTGCACCCAGGGTCCCAGCCTGGCCACCAGCCTCCCTCTGCCTGACCCTAGGCCACCCTTCTTCTTTCCCACGTGCGCAGCTTCCTGAGTCACCCCTCTGTCCAGCCAGCTCCTGCATAAATGGAACTCCCCAGGGCCTGCAGGACTGGGGCCTTCCAGGTTTACCAAATAGCAATGCCAGGGCACAGCTGGGGACGATCTTGCTGGCAGGGCCTGGCCTTGTCCCCAGCCCCACCTAGTCCCTTCTCCAGCAAGCAGTGCCCTCTGGACAGCTTGACTCTACCCCTCCCAACGCTGGCTCCAGGCTCCTCGTGTGGCCATGCAAGGGCACCGTGATTCTGTCCCTTGCCCTCCTGCCTACTCTCACATGTCCCTGTTCCTCTCCCCCGGCCACGGCCTCTGTGCAGACTGTGTCAGAGTCATTAAGCGGGATCCCAGCACCTCAGAGTGCAGTCAAGCTCCCTCCTGCAGCCTGCCTCCCAGGCAGCTCGAGCCTGCCCTGAGCTCTCTGAAAGTTGTCACCTGGAGCAGGGTCCTGCTGGGTAGAGTAGAAAGGCCCCTGTGGTCACTTGTCCTGACACATCCCTACTTTCAGTGATACGACTGAGTCTCGAGGGACGTGTGTTCCCCAGCTGATCGTGTCAACCTCACGCCCCAGGCCTCGTCTTTCACGGACCAGGCCTCGTTCCAGCAGCGAGTGTTGGGGCCTCTGCTTCCCGTGCTGTCCCCTGGGGAAGGTCCTGAGGATGCTGTGAGGAGACGGAAGGGTCATGTGGGGTGGGAATCTTGGGTGTGGTTCCAGAAATGTTTCTGGCAACAGGAGAGACAGAATTGGGCCAACAAGGACTCAGATGCCTTTTATTCACTCATTCCTCTGGTTGACATGGAGCCATGCCATGTGCCACGACCTGCGGTGGGCACAGGGAGGCTGCAGTTCCCAACATGAACCTGCCTTGGGCCTCATGTGCTCCTAACCCAGCAGAGAGAGCTGACCCCTCCTGAACTTGCGACTCCACAGTGCTCCCGTGCAGGGAGAGGAAGCGCCCAGCCAGATCCTCTTTATCCCCTGGGACTTTCATTGGGGCAAAGATCTCAGCAGCCAGTTCATGGTGGCTGATGAGGATCAGAGCATTTGTTTCCCCTTGGAGGGGGAAATACTTAGGTAATCATTCCAGGTGTGTTCAGTAGTTCCAGGACTCAGGGCCTCAGGCCAGTCACCCTGTGATTGCAGTTCGCTTCCCCTCCCTCGGCAATGCAGCGCAGCCTGGGAAAGGAATAAGGGAGGAGCGAGGTGCACACCTCAGAATTGGCTTTCTTGTTTATGGGGCTCTCACAGATACCCGTCCAACTCCCTAGTCAGCACCAGATCATGGGATCCTAAAATAAACCTTGGAAAAATATTTTAAAGCCTTTTATCTGAAAATTATTATAGATACATTCCAATTTGTTGACATATATATACAGACAGGTCCCCTACACCGTTCACACAGCCTTCCACTGTCAGCAGCTTGCATTTATAGAGAACAGTCTTCAAAATATTGACAGTGGCACGATTCACTGAGCTTATTCAGAACTTACCAGTGAAATGTGTGCCTGTGTGTGTGTGTGTGTGTGTGTGTGTGTGTGTGTGTAATTCCATGCAACTCTGTTCCATACATAACTTTTTGTGGTCTTTAAATGTAGGCTTAATTCTTACTCAGTTGTGGTGAGGTCCACAGGCCCGGAGACTACTGTGGTTGAAAAACAGTCTGCTACTGACAGCGTGCAGTGGCAGGGCTGTTCTTGCCCTCATGACCACATTGCAAGCATCCGGGTCAATCTGGAGGCAGAGGTTTTAGTTCTTCCTGGGGGAGGAACCAGTGAAAGCAGGGTAGGCAGGCTTGGGACTGATTGCTTTGCATGATTACCCAGGGTTCCGAGTCACGGGGATTGTCGCTGGCTGTCTGGTGCCTGACTCTGGGGGCATCTGTGCAGGGGAACTGTGGCCTGGAGTATGCGAGCCCCATGGAGAAGGTAGCTGGCACAGGGCTTGCCCTGGTGAGACTTCACAGGAAAGGCATTCACTGGGGGGACCTTGACCATCTGTAGTAATTGGCCAGTCCCGGTAGGGCATCCTCTCCAGGATGCAAGCCCAGAAAGGCATCAGAAGCACAGAAAATAAAAAGGATGATTACATGATTGGCCTGGTGATGCTTGGATGCCATATTGAGAAAGCGCCAGGGTCATGAGAGATGAGACATTACAGAGCAGGGTGTCAGATGCCCTAAACAGCAGGAAGACTTTAAATAGACATGTGAGTAGAAGGAGGGAGCACGAAGCACAGGGGATCTTTGTAGGTGGTCCGTAGCTCGGCTACCTACAAATCCTACAGATCCATAGTTCGGCTCTCCGTGAATATGCTACTAGCCAATGAAGTAGATTTGAAATTTCCAGAGTCTCTAACAGTATCTGGGTGGGGTTGCAAAGTGTATTTAAAAGTGTGATTATGTATATATTCGTATGTACAACATGATTTTCTTTTATTTCATTAAAATTGCTTTTATTTCCATAGGTTATTGGGGAACAGGTAGTGTTTGGTTACAAGAGTAAGTTCTTTACTGGTGATTTGTGCGATTTTGGTGCAGCCATCACCCAAGCAGTATACATTGCACCTTATTTGTAGTCTTTTATCCCTCACTCTTTTCCCACCCTTTCTCCCTGAGTTCCCAAAGTCCATTGTATCATTCTTAGGCCTTTGCATTCTCATAGCTTGGCCCCAACTTACGACTGAGAACATACGATGCTTGGTTTCCCATTCCAGAGTTACTTCACTTAGCATAATTCCAGATCACTGTGAATGCTATGAATTCATTCTTTTTTATGGTTGAGCAGTATTCATATATATATACATATATACACACAGTTTCTTTATCCACTCATTGATTGATGGGTGTTTGGGTTGGTTCCACATTTTTGCACTTTCAAATCGTGCTGCTGTAAACATGCGTCTGCAAGTATCTTTCTTGTATAATGACTTCTTTTCTTTTGAGTGGATACCCAGTAATAGGATTGCTGGATCAAATGGTAGTTCTACTTTTAGTTCTTTAGGAAATCTCCACACTGTTTTCCACAGTGGCTGCACTAGTTTACACTCTCACCAGTAGTTAGAAGTGTTCCCTGTTCATTGCATCCATGTCAACATCTATTTTTTCTATTTTTTGATTATGACCATTCTTGCAGGAGTAAGATGGTATCGCATTGTGGTTTTGATTTGCATTTCCCTGATCATTAGTGATGTTGAGCATTTTTTCTTATGTTTGTTGGTCATTTGTATATCTTCTTTTGAGAATTGTCTATTCATGTCCTTAGCCCACTTTTTGACGGGTTGGTTTGTTTCTTTCTTGCTAATTTGTTTGAGTTGACTATAGATTCTGGATATTAGTGCTTTGTCATGTATAGATTGTGAGGGTTTTCTCCACTCTGTGGGTTGCCTGTTTACTCTGCTGACTGTTCCTTTTGCAGTACAACAGCTCTTTAGTTTAATTAAGTCCCAGCTATTTATCTTTGTGTTTATTGTATTTGCTTTTGGGTTCTTGGTCATGAAATCCTTGCCTAAGCCAATATCTAGAAGGGTTTTTCCAATGTTATCTTCTGGAATTTGTATAGTTTCAGGTCTTAGATTTAAGTCTTTGATCTATCTTGAGTTGATTTCTGTGTATGGTGAAAGATGAGGACCCGGCTGGGCGCGGTGGCTCAAGCCTGTAATCCCAGCACTTTGGGAGGCCGAGACGGGTGGATCACGAGGTCAGGAGATCGAGACCATCCTGGCTAACACAGTGAAACCCCATCTCTACTAAAAAATACAAAAAACTAGCCGGGCGAGGTGGCGGGCGCCTGTAGTCCCAGCTACTCGGGAGGCTGAGGCAGGAGAATGGCGTGAACCCAGGAGGCAGAGCTTGCAGTGAGCTGAGATCCGGCCACTGCACTCCAGCCTGGGCAACAGAGTGAGACTCCGTCTCAAAAAAAAAAAAAAAAAAAAAAAAAGAAAGATGAGGACCCATTCTCATTTTCCTACATGTGGCTTGCCAATTATCCCAGCACCATTTGTTGAATAGGGTGCCTTTTTTCCACTTTATGTTTTTGTTTGCTTTGTCGAAGATCAGTTGGCTGTAACTATCTGGGGTTATTTCTGGGTTCTCTATTCTGTTCCATTGGTCTATGTGCCTACTTTTATACCCGTACCATGCTGTTTTGGTGACAATGGCCTTATAGTATAGCTTGAAATAAGGTAAAGTGATGCCTCCAGATTTGTTCTTTTTGATTAGTCTTGCTTTGGCTATGGGGGCTCTTTTTTGATTCCATATGAGTTTTAGGACTGTTTTTCCTAGTTCTGTGAAGAATGATGTTGGTATTTTGATGGGAATTGCATTGAATTTGTACAACACGATTTCAGTGCACTTGACAACTACACATATATTTGAATAATACTACTTGGTGTGTTGCTTGTGTCAAGGTAGTAAGTTGATCAACTATATTTTTGGAGGATAACAATGGGTAAATTAGTAAAGTATATGTAAGGATTAGTGGCATTTGTGTGTAACCAAGGAAAAAGAGTGGTTGTGATGGTTAGAGATGCAGGGCAGAAGGTCATGGCAGGATCCTGAAGAGGATTAGTAGGAGAAGTTCCTGGAGAGTGAGTGGTCCTTTCCCTGGGGGTAAGATGTTGATGTGAGACAAGTACCTTCTGGGGAAAGCAATACTCTCCATTAATTTTCAGAGTGGCACAGAGAGTATCAACCTTTTCCAGGTGTCCCTTGGGCATGGGAGTGTAGGGGTGTGGGTGGTCCTGAAGATCAGGGATTTTACAAGGACCATGGGTGTTATAGGTGAGTTGTGTCTCCCAGAAGTTTCTGTGTTGAACTCCTAAGTCCAGGACCTCAGAATATTACTGTATTTGAAGACCGAGTCTTTAAAGAGATAAACAATGTGAAACCAGGTCACTGGGATAGACCCTAATCCAATATGACAGGTGTCCTATGAGGAAAAGGGATTAGAACCCAGGCACAAACAGAGGGTGTCGCTGTGATGTGGTCTGTAAGCCAAGGAGAGAAGCTTGAGCAGAAACCATCCCCCCCAACACCTTCGTCTTAGTCTTCTAGCCTCTGGAATTGTGAAAAACAACTTTCTGTTGTTTAAGCCACCCAGTTCAGGTACTTTGTTATTGCAGCCAAAGCAAACTAACGTGATAGGCTAAGCAGTCAGCAAGCTGCAGAAACTCATTACAATTGCTAAAACCAAAGAAAGAAAAGCAACCCATGTCCTGTGTCCAGTTCATGCCTTCGTGTAGCTGAACCCAGGCTCGGCTGCTTGCTGCATGAAAACCAAACTCGAGAGACAAGAATTGGTGGGAGGAAAAGCAGGGGTATTCAACAGCCAGCAACCTGAGGAGATGGCAGACTAGTGTCACCAAGACCATCTTAATACAGTGCAAATTGTAGGCTCTTTTTAGTTAAGGGAAAGGGGAAGAGGAGGGAGGTGTGATTGAGAGGTGACCCACGACCACAGACTCCAGGGAGCCAGCAAGCGTCTGAGGAGGTTGAAAACTTCTTTGTCCTTGGTCAGGTCTCAACGCCTCTGTGAATCTTTAACAAAACACAGTTAGCTATTTACATGTTTTTCCTTTGATCTCAGAGTTAGTTTAAAAAACTACATGACTGCTGTTTTTGTATTATTAACTCAGTGCTCTAAAATTATCCTCCCCCATGTGCAGGAATCGGTAAAGGCCCTTTAAACAGAAAATGGAGTGAGCTATGTGTGTTCACTTGTTGCTTTACTTTTGGATTAGGAAAGGCAGTCCATGGGCATTGCTGGGGAGCTGAGATCTTAGAGCCTGGGATGAAGTTGTGTCCTGAGTTGGGGGAGAAATCTTCTCCAATGGCAAGTTCTTGAGCTGAGGTGAGGTCCTCCAAGGCGATGTCATCTCCTGAGTGTTCTCCTGGGCCAGAGTGATGGCGTCTGGGACGTGTGAGTGGCATTTTCTTTTTAGTGGACACCTGCTTGAGTTGATGTGGGTCTTGTGTTTATAGCTCTATGGTTTTATAATGAGCCTGAGGCTGAGCTCCAGCATTAATTGCTCTGTAGGGCAGGCCCACTTATTTGGTCAATTGCCATGGTCCTGAGCCTAAGTTGTGTGGTTAATGAAGGTCAAGCCATGGGGGCCTTTTGGTCATAAGGCTTTTATCAGCCAAACTCAAAGGCACGTGGTCCTCAGCACAGCCCCAGCAGGACAAATGCTGAGGTCCACATTAGGAGGGCTGAGCCCTCCAGATTCCATTTAACAGATTTTTTGTTTATATTTTTTGTTTTGATGAAGGTTTAGGCTCAAATGGGTCCTGTATCGGATGAGCAGATGCCTGACCCACGGTACAATCCATGGTTAATGGATCCCCAGGAAACAATTCACCCCCCAGTCTGGTGGCCAACCCTCCTGGGATGAGGAGGGTTGGCAAACAAAGACCCAAAATTTACAAAGATGAGGGAGTCAACATAATAAGTTTTCCTATACATGAAGGTGACACATATGCCCCTTTACAAATAAGAAAGGGAAACTGAAAAATTTTAAAACTTGGTGTGAGATGAGTCAGTCAAGCAGCCTGGAGTAAGAAGAGGTTAAGGCCTGGAACAACAGTATGATCCATGTCAGGGACATGATCCACGTTCTTCAGGGACATATGACAGTATGATCCATGTCACAACCACCCTTTTTCTTTGGTTACACACAAATGCCACTAATCTTTACATATACTTTGCTAATTTACCAATTGTTACACAGACTAGGATTTGAAAAAGAGTTGTTTGAGGAAAATATATTTCTATCAATTAAATTAAATTAAATTTGGGGGACATATCAGGGAAATGAAAGCTCTATTGACTGTGTTTTCCAAGAGCCTAGCATTGGGTACTTTGAGAACTACAAAACATTTGCTGAAAGAAATCATAGATGATATAAACAAATGGAAAAACATCCCATGCTTATGGATCAGAAGAAGCAAAGTTGTTAAAATGGCCAGACTGCCCAAAGCAATATACAGATTCAATGCTATCCCTATCAAACTATCAATGTCTTTTTTCACAGAATTAGAAAAACTACTCTAAATTTATATGAAACCAAAAAAGGGTCCAAACAGCCAAAACAATCCTAAGCAAAAAGAACAAGGCCAGAAGCATGACACTACCTGACTTCAAACACTACCTGACTTGGGCACAGGCCATGAACATAGACTCCTCAAAAGAAGGCACCCAAGCAGCCAACAAATACATGAAAAAATGCTTCAGACTACTGATCATTGGAGACATGCGAATCAAAACCACCAAAACCAGTGAGATACCATCTCATACCAGTCAGAAAGGCTATAATTAGTAAGTAAAAAAAAAGATGTTAGTGAGGTTGTGATGCCCATTAGGTTCAATTGTTCAAGTGTCAAGTTTAAGTCCAGAATTCCTCTGTTAGTTTTCTGCTCTAATAATCTGTCTAATGTTAGTGGGGTGTCTCCATGTGGCAGTGCTGCTCCCCTGGTCTCCATGTGGCAGTGCTGCTGCTTCTTGTAAAGGCTCCACCTTGGGCCTGTGTGGGTGGGTGTTGGTTGTGGTGGTGTCAGCTGGTTGGGCTGGTCTGACCTCAGGCCTTGGGGGAAGTGGTCAGGTGTCAGCAGAGTTGAAATGGAGTAGGTAGCTTCCCAGTTCCCAGACCTCTGGATGGCCCACTGGACAGCATTCATGAGTCCTAAAGGGGCTGGACCTATGTCAGGCTAGCTCAGGGTTCAGGTGCTGGCTGTGATAAGGAAGGGGACAGGATGGTTCCCAGGTCACTGGCCAAACTCTCAGACAGGGGCAGGCAGAATGCTTAGGTGGTGGGAGGCTGAAGGAAGATCACAGACCTGTAGGGGCTGGGTTTTCAGAAAGTCTCTGGGCTGCAGATAAAATGTTCAGGCAGGGGCAGGGCAGCTATGCTGTGGACCTTTCACTGGGGAGGACAGGACCCCTCAGCTGGGTCCACGGAGACTGGTGGCTGTGGGATATGTGGCATGCTGACACTTCCCTCCTACCCAAGCAATGCTAAACTTCACTGCTGGGGGCATGCAAGGGTGCCAAGCATTGTCTGTTACCTCTGGGAGTTTTGACCCAGAGGAACACAGAGGAACAACCCACCACAGTGTCCAGGCGGGGGTGGGGTTACTGTACTGGAAGCCCAAGCCAGTGAGCTTTGTCTGGCAAGGAACAATGGGGGTTGGGGAACATCACGTGGGCTGCAGTCTGGGTGCATGCCAGGAGAACACAGAGCTGTGCTCCCACAGTGTTCAGGTGGGGATTGGGTCACTGTGCTGGAAGCCTGAGCAGAGCCTTGCCTGGTGAGGAGAAGCACAGCAGTCTGGCCATTCCTTGGCACCACAGCTGTGGGCTCCATTGGGGCTATGGCAGCTGGCACAAGGCTATTCGGGGATCCAAGACCTGTGGGGCTCCATGTGGGCTTAAATGGTGCCTCTGCAAAACTCCAGCTAGCTCCCTGTGTCAGTCTGGAGGCCTGGGGGTTGGGGCATCAGAGAGATTATCCCATGCCCAGGATTGCAAAGGTCCAAGAGGGAGGTGTGGACCCCTTGTGGACTCTCACTCACTCAGCCTTTCCCTAAGTTAGAGAGCTCCTCCTGGCTCCAAACCGGTGACCTCCTTCCCTGTTCCCATGTCTGCTGAATTCATGAGCACACTGGGTGATGACAGGGGTGGCTGGCGATAGTGACTGGCTGGTGTTCAAGAACAGATTCTCGTATGTACCGGATTATTAAAATCCTCCTCCATTGAGGTCACACTTTGGTAAGCATTAGCATGGGGCGAGCTTCAGTCCTCTCTGTTCTCTGTGGGTTCCCTTGCTTCCTGATTGAGGCCCAGTGTGGTCTCTCAGATGATGCACTTGAAGAGCTAGTGTTTCCTGGCTACCTTGTTTCCTCTCCAGAGAGTGGCACACACTAGCTGCTTCTAGCTGGCCATCTGGAACCCCTTCCCCAAGGTTTTCTGAATATATTTTGGGACTCTGTGGTTTGATATGTATATGTCTACAGTTGTTATGTCTTTTTGATGAATATTCTCTGGAATAAGCCAGAGTTCTCCAGAAATACTGAATCAAGATGAGAGAGGGATTTATTTTACAGAATTGGTTCATCAGAGTGTTTCTGCTGGGAAGTCCAGAATATGCAGAGCAGGCTAATAGTCTGAAGATGCAGAGAAAAGCTAATGTCGAGATCTTGATTCAAATGCTGTCTGGAGGCAGCATTCCTTCTTCCTCAGGAGACCTCCAGCCGTCCTCTAAAGGACTTACTAGTTTGGATGAGGCATATCCTCATTCTGGAGTATAATTTACTTTACTCAAAGTCTACCGATTTAAATCTTATTCATATCTAAAAAATTTCTTTTCAGCAACAACTTGACTGGTTTTTGACTTTTATGAAGTGAATTGTGCCCGTCCCCATTTATATGTCGAAGCTCTAGCCCCAAATGTGACTCTATTTGGAGGTAGAGCCTCTAAGAAGGTAATTAGGGTGAAGTGAGGTCACAGGTATGGGGTCTCAATCCAGTGGGGCTAGTGTCTTTATTAGAAGAGGAAGAGATACCAGGAGTGCTCATGCAGGGAAAAAAGGCCACGTGAGCACACAGAGGTAAGGCAACCATCTACAGTCTTAAGTAGAGAGGCCCAGGAGAAACCGAGCCTTCTGGTACCACGATCGTGGACTGCTCAGCATCTGGAACTGTGAGAGATAAACGTTTGTCATTTAAGCCACCCAATCCATGGCACTTTGTTATGGCAGCCACAGCAGACTCATGCATAGCCTAGCCAGATGGAAACCTAAAACCAAGCATCACACTCCATTCTTCTCATCTTGGCACCCACACACAGCTCCTTAAATCATACTCAACCTTCAAATAAAAATAAAAACAAGGTCATACTTCACCTAACGTGATACAACTGTCCTAATCCTCTCCCCAGAAGAAGGTGCAAAAACCCTTGGTGGTGTTTATTCTTCTTGACTTTCTGCACAATAAATACTATGATATAGTCAACACATCTTATTTTATATAAAGTTATAAGAGATGAAATAAAAATACGTAGTTTTGACAGCAGCATTGAATGCAGAAAAAAATGCATATCCAAAGAAAGTATATATGTATCCCAAAAGGAACATAATGCTTCCCATCCATGATGAAACAGGCTGGCTGTAATAGACCTGCCCCCAGGTTGCTGACTGCTCTCCCCAGGGAGCGTATCACTCTGCGAGTTATCTGTTGGTGCGTGCTGCTGGCAGACCGTGCACTCAGCAGGAGCTGTAGCCGATTTGGCACCGTCAGTGCAAAACCACATTGCTGAGCAAGCATAACCCCCTTCCTTGCTCCCATGTTTGCTTAATTGAGGAGCACATTGGGCAATGACAGGCAAGGCTGGGGATAGCGACTGGCTGGTGTTCATGAATAGGTCATCCTATCTACTTGATTATGAAAATCCCCTTCTACTGAGATCACGCTTTGATAAGCATTCACATGGGACACAAAGATCCTCACCTGTTTTGCCTGTTCAGAGAGATCTATCAACATGACTCTTCCTCAAAATCTCTAGTCACCAATTTTACAGTCATGTTGCTTCCTAGATCCTGACCTCCAGCCAAATCATTGGCAAAAGCCCATAAATCTGTATATCATTGCATGCCTGGCCATTTCTCCCTCCAAGCGTAATGAACAACCAGGCTCAGTGCCCAAAGTTCTGCCCACTGGGAGAATTTTCCTCTGCCTTTGTCCTTCAGGGACATCTTGGAAACGAGCTGCAGTGCTGCAGCTGTCTGTTTTGGGATGACAGCAACATCTCTTGCAGAACCATCTCTAAACCTGACTTTAGTTTTCTTGTTCTCTGCCAGCTAAATACAGGTAACCACATAAGGCCATAAGTGCAGTCTGGGAGACAGAAGATGGTATAGCAGGATTGTGGACAACATGGACATTAGGGCCACTTCTCCATATAACTTATTTGTGCTTTCTGGGCCTCCTTGAGGCCACACGAACATACTCCTTCCATTCCATTCACTGACAGAGTGCTTCTGGGGTATGTTAAGGCTTAGTGGCTTATGCAACACCCCACGAATCAAGGACAGTCATGTGGTAATTTAGTGGCCCCTGGTAAAGTGTTTATTCTCTACTAAGAGCCAGGAGCAAGCAAAATCTCTTTCTCAAAGGAGAGTAGCTATCAGCACAGGATGACAGAGCTTTGTTCTGCAATTCCAGCGGTTTGTGCTGTGATTAACCTACCAGTCCCAACCAAGGCTCCAGAAAGCTTGCCTATCTGCCACTGCCACTTCAGTTATCATTGGATCTGCTAGAAAATGTGGCACAATGAGCAGAGCAGGTTGCACGGCGGCCGGGACCTGTTGCTGAGCCTTCCACTGTCCTGGGTCCCACTCATAAGTAGCAGCACTTTAGGTCAAAAGAAAGTGGGCTGGATCATACCCAGATGAGAAATATGTTTACCATGAAAGTCCTAAGAGTCTACTAGGCAATGTGCCTCCTTTTTGATTGCAGGAGGGACCAGATGTTACAGCTTGTAATTCACCTTAGAAGAGATATTTAGACATGCCCCACACCACCGGATTTCTAGAAATTTCGTGGCCATAGAAGGGACCTGAATTTCTCTTGGGCTTATTTCCCATCTGTCTTAGTCCATTTTGTGGACTATAACAGAAACACTAAAGACTGAGTGACTTATAAAGAATAGAAATTTATTTTCCCACAGTTGTGGTGGCTGAGAGTCGAAGATCAGGACACCAGCAGTCAGTGTCTGGTGGAGGCTGGGTCTCTGTGTCCAAGTGGCACCTTGAACATTGCATCGTCTGGAGGGGAGGAACAATGTGTCCTCACATGGTAGACGTCAGAGGGCATAAGGGCGACGAAATCCCCTCTGCCAAGCCCCTTTACAAGGGGACCTAATCCCATTCATGAGGGTGGAGCCCGCATTGCCTAACCATCTCTCAAAGGCCCCAGCTCTTAATACTATCAAATCGGCGACAACTGGATTTTGGAGGGGACACATTCAAATCACAGCAGCACACTTTCATACAAATGTCTCTTTTTTAATGATTATACTTTAAGTTCTAGGGTGCATGTGCACAACGTGCAGGTTTGTTACCTATGTATACATGTGCCATGTTGGCGTGCTGCACCCGTTAACTCGTCATTTACATTAGGTATATCTCCTAATGCTATCCCTCCCCACTACCCCCACCCCGTGACAGGCCCCGGTGTGTTTTCACACAAATGTCTTAATAATCAGTCTAGAACAATTGGTATGTCTTGCTTCTAGGTCTAATTAGCATTATGTTGTAAATGTAATCCATCAGCGTGACATCTTTCAGAAAGGAAAGGTGATCCTTACAAAGTGAATTATGACAAGATCCCTACAAATTAAATTATAACAAGGCTGGAGAGTTAATAGATCCCTGAGGAGGACAGCGAAGGTATACTGCTAACCTTGCCAGCTGAAAGCAAACTGCTTCTGGTGTTTGTTGCTGGTAGAAATGGAGAAAAGTGCATTTGTCAGCTCGGTAGCTACACACTATGTACCAGGCATGCATTCATTTGCTGCAATGAAACCACATCTGGTACAGTAACTGCAATTGGAGTGGTGGCTTGGTTAATCTTATAAAAATCCGCCTTTCTCCAGGATTCATCTGTCTTCTGCACAGGCAAAACAGGAGAGTCAAATGCGGATGTGGCAGGAATCTTCACCTGTGCGCTTTTCAGGTTCTGACTGGTAGCACTCATCTCTGCCACTCTTCTAGGAATGCTACTGCTTTTGGTTGACTATTTTTCTTGGTAGATGCAGTTCTAATGGCTTCTACTTGGTCTTTTCCACCATAATATCCCTCACTGCATAGAAGAGGGAACCAGTGTGGGGATTCTGCCAGTTGTTGAGTATAAATATTCCAATTATGCTTGAATTGTGACGATAACCACAGGATGGATCCTGCAGGAGGATACTTGGAGGATCATCTGCTTTACTCAAAACCTACTTATTTAAATGATGGTACAACCTAAAAATACCTTTCCACCAAAATCCAGACTAGTGTTTGACCAAAACTATACCATAGCTTAGTTAATGACATATAAAATTAACCATCACAACTATTATATCAATATATAATGACCTTCTTTGTCTTTTGTAACATTTTTTACATAAAGGCTATTTTGTCTCATGTGAGCATGGCCATCTAAGCTCTCTGGTTACTATTCCCATGAAATATCATTTTTCTACCCTTCACTTTCAACTTATTTGCATCTTTGGATATGATGTAAATCTGTTGAAGACAGCATGCAGTGGATCACAATTTTTATCCATTTTGCCTTTTCAATGGAGAGTTTGAACCATTTATGTATAAAGCAAGTACTAATAAATAAGACAACTTCTATAATTTTTCTATTTGTTTTCTCTGGGTCTTCTACTTTTTATTTCTACCACAGAAATACAAAGGATTATAAGGCAATAGTGGAGACTATTTCTTTAGCTTGCATTAATCTGATGTTTTGACAAATTTGAGAGAGATTTTCTCCTTGGACACCAGGAGGAAAAGAAAAGAAAGAAAAAAAAAAAAAAAAGAAAAGAAGGGGGAAAATTAAAAAGACAAGAAAAATAATCGTACTGCCTTTGTCTTTGCAGTTTGGGTCTGTGTTTGAGGCACTCCTGGGAAGACAGCCAGGATGATTATAATTAGACACTGTCTTAGCATGTGTCCTGCCCTGGAGCTTGTGGTTTTTCCAGATTTCCTAGTACAGGTTGGCATTTCAAATCCTTTAGTTTCTCAAAGAAACACTCTTCCAAGCTTTTTCTTCTAGTGTTTTGACAAATTTTTTTTTCTTTCCTCAATTTGAACCTTTTTCCTTTGATGATATCAGGTTACTCAGCTGCCTTACAGTATTTTTGATAGCTACAATATTTTAGCTACTTTTCCACTTGAATAAATTCCAAGTTAGGCAAAACAAAGGCAAGGTCCTTGCATCAGTTCCTCAGGTAGTTCACAGAAAGGTTAGAACAAATAATGACAATTTTGGGGAATAAGCGCTGCCCTGATCCTTCTGTATCCAGACCTCAGCATCCCACACTGGTAGCTTGAGCTGCCATCTTCAAAGACAGCCACTGATCTGGGGTGGGCAAACTCAGGGCAAGTAAAAATATGGCAAAGCTTCTCTACAATATGAGTTGTCACTTTCTTCATGTAGCATTTACATGGTTGCTCGAAACAATTAATTATTTTCCAGAGCCCTGACAAAGTTAATTTGTGCAGTTTTTGCTTGATTTTTCAGTGTTACTCTGGTGGGTCACACATTTAGAGATACCCACTGCTTTTTTGCTGAAGTCTTGGATTTCTTTGGAGATGACAGAAATTTCTAAAATTGGAGGTAGTGATAGTTGTACATATTTGTGACTATACTACCAACATTTAATCATATACTTTCAGTAAGTGAATTATTTGGTATGTGAATAACTTCTCGATAAAGCTCTTTACAAATAGAATCAGGCCAGGCGTGGTAGGTCACCCCTGTAATCCCAGCACTTTGGGAGGCTGAGGTGGGACTTCAATACAACACTTTTAGGAATAAACAGATCATCCAGACATAAAATCAATAAGGAGAAATCAGAATTGAATACATTTTAGACCGACTGAATCTAACAGACATCTACAAAACATTCCATCCAACAGTAGCACAGTACCCCTTCTTCTCAAGTGCACACAGATCATCATCCTACGTAGGTAATATGTTAGATGAATGAACAAGTCTTAAATTTAGGATGATTAAAATCATATCAAGTATCTTTTCTGGCAACAATGATACAAAACTAAAAAATCAATAACAGTAAGAATTACAGAAAATTCACAAATATATAAAAATTAAACAACATGAACAACCAATGGGTCAAAGAAATTTAAATAAAAAATTTAAAATATGTTGAGACAAATGAAAATGAAAACGCAATATAGCAAAATGTATGTAATGCAGCAAAAGCAGTTCTAAGAGGAATGTTTATAGCAACAAATGCCTGCACGAAAAAAGGAGAGAAATCTCAAATAAACAATGTAACATTACACCCAAAGGAACCAGATTAAAAAAAACAAAACAAAACAAAAACAAAAACAACGTTAGCAGAAGGAAGGAAACAGAAAAGATCAGAGCAGAAGTAAACAAAATAAAGATTCCAAAAGCAATACAAAAAATCATCAAAACTAAGAGTTGGTTGTTTGTAAAGATAAACAAAATCAACAATCCTTTAGCTACATCAAATAAGAAAAAAAGAAAACTGAGGGTAAAATCAGAAGTAAAGGCTCAGAAGTAAAATCAGAAATGAAAGAAAAGACATTGTAACTGAAACCACAGAAATGCAAAGGATTATAAGATTCTACTATGAATTATTGATTGACAACACATTATAGAATAGATAAATTCTTAGACACATACAACCTACCAAGGCTTCATTATGAAGAAACACAAAATCTGAACAGACCAGTAACAAGTAAGGAGATTTAATTGGTGATTTAAAATTTCCCATTAAAGAAAAGCTCAGAACCTGATGGCTTCATTGCTAAATTCTACCAGACCTTAAAAACAACAATAACAACAACAAACTTCTCAAACTCTTCCAAAAAATTGAAGAGGAGATAATATTTCCAAACTCATTTACAAGGCCAGCATTACCTTACTACCAAAGCTCAACAAAGACATCAAAGAAAATAAAATTTCAAGCCAATGTCCCCGATGGACATAGATGCAAAATTCCTCAACAAAATGCTAGCAAATTGAGTTCAACTGCATATTAAAGGGATCATTCACTATGATTAACTGAGATTTATTTCAGTGATGCAAGAATTGTTCAACATGTGCAAATCAACAAATGTGATTCACTACATTAAGAAAATGAATGGCCTTAGGATCATCTCAATAGATGCAGAAAAACACTTGATAAAGTTCACATCCTTTCACGATAGAAACTCCCAGCAAATTCGGTATAGAAGGAATGTACCTCAACACAATAAAGGCCATATATAGAAATCTCTCAGCTAATATCATACTCAATGGTGAAAATATGAAGGCTTTTCCTGAAAGATGAGGAATAAAACAAGAATGTCCATTCTTGCAGTTTCTATTCAACACAGTGCTGGAAGTACTACATAGAGCAATTAGGTAAGAGAAAGAAGTAAAAAGCACGTAAATTAAAAGGGAAGAAATTAAACTGTCCTCATTTGCAGATGGCAGTGATCTTATAAACAGAAACCCTAAAGACAGCAACCAAAAAAAAAAAAAAACAAAAAAAAACCTGATAGAACTAAAATAAATTCAATAAAGTTGCAGGATTAAAAAAGTCAACAGACAAAAATTCATAGCATTTCTGCATACTAGTAACAAACTATCCCCCCCGCCAAAAAAAAAAAAAAAGAAATGGAAAAAAAACAATTTTCCCGGGCACAGTGACTCATGCCTGTTATGCCAGTTACTCAGGGAGTTAGGGGGTGGGGCTGAGGTGGAAGAATCATTTGAGCCCAGGAGTTCAAGGCTGTAATGAGCTGTAATCGTGCCACTGCACTACAGCCTGGGTGACAGAGCAAGATCCCATCTCTTAAAAAAAAAAGGAAAAAATCCCATTAATAATAGCTACAAAATTTTTAAAACTTAGGAATAAATTTAACCAAGGAGGTGAAATACCTGTGCACTGAAAACTATAAAACCTTATTAAAAGCAATTGGGGAGAGGAGGTGAAGCAAGATGGTGGAATAGAAAGCTGAGCCAATTGTCCACCTGACAGCAGTGGTGTGATGTGGAGTGCATTTCAGTGCACTGGGGGAGGGAGAGTGCAGCAATTGTGAGGCATTCAACTCAGTGCTACCCTACTAGAGCAGAAAGCAAAACCAGACCAAACTCAGCGGATGCCTGCCCATGGAGGGAGCATTAAACCAGCCCTAGTTCACAGGTTCTGAGGGTTAGTAACAAAACAACCAAACAAGCAAAAACAAAACAAAACGAAACAAAAAACCCAGCCCTAGCCAGAGGAAAATTGCTGATCCCAGTGGTACAAAATGGAGTTGCCTCAAGCCTCATTACCACAGACTAGAGTTTCAAGTTTATTTAGAGCACCTCTAAATAAAGGGGACCTCAGGACTTCGGAGGTCCCCTTTAAAGTACCTTTAAATAAACTTGAAAGGCAGTCTAGGCCACAAGAACTGCAACTCCTGCTGTTGAACTGGGCCCAGTGCCAGTGGACTGGTGGGCACGTGAGATACTTAGGCAATAGCTGGGGCAGTTAAGGGAGTGCTGGCATTACACCCCTCCCCTAACCAGAGACTGCACAGCTTGCAGCTCGAAAGGATACCTCTTCCTTCTACTTGAGGAGAAGAGAGAAGAGAGTGGGGAGGACATTGTCTTACATCTTGGATACCAGCTTTAGCCACAGCAGGACAGGGCACTGGTCAGAGTCCTGAGGTCCCCTTTGCAGGCCCTAGCTCTCAGATGACATTACCAGACACACCTTGGGCCAGAAGGGAACCTGCTGCCTTGAAGGGAAGAACCAAGTCTGGCAGGATTCATCACTTGCTAACCGAAGAGATCTTGGAACTTAAATAACAAGCAGCCATACCCAGGTTCTTCATCAAGGGTTTTAGGTGAGAATCTGAGACTTGCTGGCTTCAGGTGAAGCTTAGCAGATTCCCAAATGTGGTGAGAGAGAGAGACCCCCAATACAATAGTAAATGGAGACCTCAATACCTCACTTTGACTATCAGACAGATCTTTCAGACAGAAAATCAACAAAGGAACATCAGACTTAATCTGCACTATAAACCAAATGGACCTAATAGATATTTGCAGAATATTTTATCCAATAGCTACAGAATACACATTCGTTTCCTCAGCACGTGGATCATTCTCAAGGATAGACCATAGGTTAGGTCACAAAACAAATCTTAAAACATTCAGAAAAACTGAAATAATCTTGAGCATCTTCTATGGCCACATGAAATAAAACTAGAAATCAATAACAAGAAGAATTTTGGAAACTATAAAAGTATATGGAAGTTAAACAATATCCTCCTGAATGACCAGTGGGTCAATGAAAAAATTAAGAAGAAAATTGAAAAATTTCTTGAAACAAATGGTAACAGGAAAAAAAATAAAAAAATTTATGGGATACAGCAAAAGCAGTACTAAGAGGGAACTTTATAGCTGTAAGTGCCTATCTCAAAAAAGAAGAAAAACTTCAAATAAAACCTAAGGAACATAAATAAATGAAATTGAAGAAAATGATACAAAAGATTGGGGTTTTTTTTTCGAAAAGATAAACAAAATTGACAAAACTTTAGTCCAACTAAGAAAAAAGAGAGAAGATTCAAATAAATAAAATCAGAAACGATAAAAGAGATATTACAACTGATGCTGGAGAAATTCAAAGGATAATTAGTGGCTACCATGAGCAACTACATGCCAATAAATTGGAAAATCTAGAAGAAATGGACACATTTCAAGACATAAAAACCTACCAAGATTAAACCTTGAAAAAATAAAAAACCTGAACAGACAAATAGCAAGTAATGAGATTTACTCCATAATAAAATGTCTCCAAGTAAAGAGAAGCCCTGGACTCAATGGCTTCACCGCTGAATTCTACCAAACATTTAAAGAAAAGCTAATACCAATCCTACTGAAACTATTCCAAAAAACAAAGGAGGAAGGAATACTTCTGAACTCATTGTGCAAGACCAGTATTACCCAGATACCAAAACCAGACAAAGACACATTAAAAAAATTAAAGGCCAATATCTCTGATAAATATTGATGCAAAAATCCTCAACAAAATACTATCAAATTGAATTCAACAATACATTAAAAAGACCATTCATCACGACCAAGTGAGATTTATCTCTGGGATGCAAGGATGGTTCAACAAATGCAAATCAATCAGTGTGATACATCCTATCGACAGAATGAAGGACAAAAACTGTATGATCATTTCCACTAATGCTGAAAAACATTTAATAAAATTTAACATCCCTTCATGATAAAAACAAACCCTCAAAAAACTGGGCATAGAAGGAGTATATTTTAATATAATAAAAGCCATCTATTACAGACCCACAGCTAGTATCATACTGAATGGGCAAAAACTGAAAGCCCGTCCTCCAAGATCTAAAGAATGACAAGGATGCCCACTATCACCACTGTTATTCAGCATAGTACTGGAAGTCCTAGCTAGAGCAATCAGACAAGATAAAGATATAAACAGCATCCACATTAGAAAAGATGCAGTGAAATTATCCTTGTTTGTAGATTATATAATCTTATATTTGGAAGAACATAAAGACTCCACAAAAAAAAATTATTAGAACTTATAAACAAATTCAGTAAAGTTGCAGAATACAAAATCAACTTACAAAAATCAGTAGCATTTTCATATGCCAACAGTGAACAATTTGAAAAAGAAATAAAAAGTAATTCCATTTACAATAACCACAAATAAAATTAAATACCTGAGATTAACTAAAGAAATGAAAAATCTCTGTAAGGAAAGCTATTAAACAGTGGTGAAAGAAATTGAAGAGGGCACCAAAAAATGGGAAGATATTCCATGTTCGTCGATTGGAAGGATTGATATTGTTAAAATGTCCATACTACCCAAAGCAATCTACAGATTCAATGCAGTCCTTCTCAAAATACCAATGACATGCCTCACAGAAATAGAAAAAACAATTCTAAAATCTATATGGAACCACAAAAGACCTGGAATAGCCAAAGTTACCCTAAGTAAAGGAACAAAACTAGAGAAATCACATTACTTGACTTTAAATTATACTACAGAAGTATAGTAAGCAAAACAGCAGGGTACTGGCATTAAAACAGACACATAGATCAATGGAATAGAATAGAGAGCTAAGAAAAAAATCCATACACAACAGTGAACTCATTTTTGACAAAGGTGCCAAGGAAAAGACAGTCTCTTCAATAAATGGTGCTGAGAAAACTGGATATCCATATGCAGAAGAATGAAATTAGACCCCTGTTTCTCACCATATACAAAAATCAAATCAAAATGGATTAAAGTCATAAATATAAAACTTCATACTGTGAAACTACTACGAGAAAACATTGGGGAAACTTTCCAGGACACTGATCTGGGCAAAGATTTCCTGAGTAATACCCCACAAACACATGCAACCAAAATAAAAATGGATAAATAAGATTACATCAAGTTAAAAAACTTCTGCACAGCAAACGAAATGATTGCCAAGATGAAGTGACAACCAACAGAATGGGAGAAAATATGTGCAAGCTACCCATCTGACAAGGGAGTAATATTCAGAATATATAAGGAGATCAAACAACTCTATAGGAAAAAAAATCTAATAATCCAATTTAAAAATGGGCAAAATATTCGAATAGACATTTCTCAAAAGAAGACATACAAACAGCAAACAGGCATATGAAAAGCTGCTCAACATCATTATCATCAGAGAAATGCAAATAAAAACTACAATGAGATATTATCTAACCCCAGTTAAAATGGCTTATATTCAAAAGACAGACAATAACAAATGTTAACAAGGATGTGGAGAAAAGGGAATCTTTCTACACTGTCGGTGGGAATGTAAATTAGTGCAATCACTATAGAAAACAGTGTGGTGATTCCTCAAAAAACTAAAAATAGAGCTACCATACAATCCAGCAATCTCATTGCTAGGTATATACCCAAAAGAAAGGAAATTGGTATATGGGATCTGCACTTGCATGTTTATTGCAGCACTGTCCACAACAGCCAAGATTTGGAAGCAACCTAAGTGTGAATCAACAGATAAAAGGATAAAGAAAATGTGGGAAATATACACAATGGAGTACTATTCAGCCATGAAAAAGAATTTGATCCTGTCATTTATACCAACATGGATGGAACTGCAGATTATTACATTAATTGAAATAAGCCAGGCACAGAAAGACAAGCATTGCATGTTCTCACTTATTTGTGGGATCTAAAAATGGAAACAATTGAACTCATGGAGATAGAGAGTAAGATGATTACCAGAGGCTGGGAATGGTAGTGAGGTAAGAATGGTTAAAATATAGAAAGAATGAACAAGACCTACTATTTGATAGCACAACAGGGTGATTATAGTCAATGACAATTTAATTGTACATTTAAAAGTCACTAAAAGAGTATAATTGTGAGATGGTTTGGCTGTGTGTCCCCATCCAAATCTCATGTCAAACTGTAATTCCCACGTGTTGGAAAAGGGTCCTGGTGGGAGGTGCTTGGATCACAGAGGGGTGGTTTCTAATGGTTTAGCACCATCCGCCTTGTGCTGTTTCGTGATAGAGTTCTCATGAGATTTGGTTGTTTGAAAGTATGTAGCACCTCCCCCTTCACTCTCCCTCTCTCCTGCTCTGTCATGGTGAGATGTGCCTGCTTTCTCTTCATCATCTGCCATGAATGTAAGTTTCCTGAGGTCTCCCAGCTATGCTCCCTGTACAGCCTGCAGAACTGTGAGTCAACCAAACCTCTTTTCTTTATAAATTACCCAGTCTCAGATAATTCCTTATAGCAGTGTGAGAATAGACTAACACAGAAAATTGGTACCAGAGAAATGGGGCATTGCTATAAAGATAACTGAAAAGGTGGAAATGACTTTGGAACTGGGTAATAGGCAGAGGTTGGAACAGTTTGGAGGAATCAGAAGAATACAGGAAGATGAGAGAAAGTTTGGAACTTCCTAGATACTTGTTGAATGGTTTTGACCAAAATGCTGATAGTGATATGGACAGAGATGGTCAGGCAGATGAGGTCTTAGATGGAGATGAGGAACTTATTGGGAACTGGCATAAAGGTCACTCTTGCTATGCTTTAGCAAAGAGACTGGTGGCATTATGCCCCTGCTCTAGAGATCTGTGGAACTTTGAACTTGAGAGGAATAATTTAGGGTATCTGGCAGAAGAAATGTCTAAGCAGCAATGCATTCAAGAGGTTACCCAGCTGTTTCTAAAAGCGTATTCTCATATGCATGAAGAAAGAGATTATCTGAAACTGGAACTTATATTTAAAAGAGAAGGAGAATATGAAAGCTTGGAAAACTTGCAGCTCGACCATGCGGTAGAAAAGAAAACCCATTTTCCAGGGAGGAATTCAAGGCTGCAGAAATTTGCATAAGTAAAGGACAGCCAAATGTTAATAGTCAAATGCATTCATCTTTTCTTATGCTGCTATAAGGACATACCTGAGACTGGGTGATTTTTAGAGAAAAGAGATTTAACTGACCCACAGTTCTGCAGGGCTGGGGAGGCCTCAAGAAACTTACAATCATGGCAGAAGGGGAAACAAATACATCCTTCTTCACACAGCTGCAGCAAGGAGAAATGCACAGTGAAGGGTGGGGGTGGGGAGCCCCTTATAAAACCACTAGATCTTGTGAGAACTCACTCACTATCACAAGAACAGCATGGAGGTAACTCCCTCCATGATTCGATTACCTTCCACTGAGTCCTTGCCATGATACATGGGGATTATGGAAGCTACAGTTCAAGATGAGATTTGGGTGGGGACACAGCCAAACCATATCACCAAGACAATGGGGGCAATGCCTTCAGGGCATTTCAGAGACCTTCGTGGCAGTCCCTCCCATCATAGGCCTGGAGACCTAGGAAGGAAAAATGGTTTTGTGGGCCAGGCCCAGGACCTCGATGATCTGTGCAGCCTCAGAACATTGTGTTCTCCAACCCAGTGACTCCAGCTCCAGCCATGGCTAAAAAAGGGGCCAAGGTACATCTCAGGCCATTGCTTAAGAGGATGCAAGCCCCAAACCTTTGCGAGTTTTAATCAGTGAGGCCCTGTGGGTGTGCAGAAGGCAAGAGTTGAGGTTTGGGGGCCTCTGTCTAGATTTCAGAGGATGTATGGAAACACCTGGATGTCTAGGCAGAAGTCTGCTGCAGGAGCAGAGACCTGATGGAGAACCTCTACTAAGGCAGTGCAGAGGGGAAATGTGGGGTTGGAGCCCCCACACAGAGTTCCCACTGGGACACTACTCAGTGGAGCTCTAAGAATAGGGCCACTATCCTCCAGATCCTAGAATGGTAGATCCACTGAGAGTTTGCATCATGCACCTGGAAAAGCCATAGGCACTCCACGCCAGCTTGTGAAAACAGTCACCTTGTAGATCCACAAAGTTGGAGCTGCTCAAGGCCTTGGGAGCCCAGCTCTTGCATTAGCATGAGACATAGAGTCAAAAGAGAATATTTTGGAGCTTTGAGATTTAATAACTGCCTTGCTGGATTTGGGACTTGCATAGGTCCAGTAGCCCCTTTGTTTTGGCCAATTTCTCCCATTTGGAATGAGAGCATTTACTCAATGCCTGTATACCCCAAAGTAACTAATTTGTTTTTTATTTTATAGGCTCATAGGTGGAAGGAACTTGCCTTGTCTCAGATGAGACGTTGGACTTTTGGGTTAAAGATGGAGCGAGTTAAGACTTTGGGAGACTGCTGAGAAGGGATTATTGTATTTTGAAATGTAAGAAGGACATGAGATTTGAGAGAGGCCGGGACAAAATGGTATGGTTTGCCTCTACATCCCCACCCAAATCTCATGTCTAATTTTAATACCCATGATTGACAGTCCCCAAAATTGAAAAGTGTTAGTGAGGATGTGGACAAAGGGGAACTCTTGTACCCTGTTGATGGAAATGTAAATTATCATAAATTATTGCAGGAGGGGCTTGGTGGGAGGTGACTGGATCATGAAGGTGTTTCTAATGGTTTAGCATCATTCCCCCAGTGCTGTCTCGTGATAGAGTTCTCATGACATCTGGTTGTTTGAAAGTGTGTAGCACCTCCCCCTTCTCTCTCTCTCTCCCCCCGCCTCCCTCCCCATCTCTCTCTCTTTCTCTCTCTCTCCCTCCCTCCCTCCCTCCTGCTCTGCCATGGTAAGACGTGCTTGCTTCCCCCTCACTTCCCACCATGATTGTAAAGTTTCCTGAGGCCTCCCAGCCATGCTTCCTGTACAGCATGCAGAACTGTCAGTCAATTAAACTTCTTTTCTTCATAAACTACCCAGTCTCACGTAGTTCTTTATAGCAATGTGACAATGGACTAATACAAATTGGATTGCTTGTAACAGAAAGGATAAATGCTTGAGGAGATGGATACCTCATCCTCTATGATGTGATTCTTACACATTGCATACTTGTATCAAAGCATATATCCCATGATATGGGTTGGCTCTCTGTCCCCACCCAAATCTCACTTTGAATTGTAATCCCCGTAATCCCCAAATGTGAAGGGCAGGACCAAGTGGAGGTAATTGAATCATGGGGGCAGTTTCCCTCATGCTGTTCTCATGATAATGAGTTAGTCTCATGGGATTTGATGGTTTTATAAGTGTCTGGTATTTCCCCTGCTTGCACTCATTCTCTCTTCTGCCACCCTGTGAAGAGGTGCCTTCCACCATGATTGTATTATTTGTAAATTACCCAGTCTCAGGTATTTCTTCATAGCAGCATGAGAACGGACTAATACACCCAATAAATATATACACCTACTATGTATTCACAAAAATTAAACACGAAAAATAAAAATAAAGAAATTGAAGAAGACACAAAAAATGTAAAGAAATCCAGTATTCATTGACTGGAAGAATTAATATTGTTAAAATGTCCATACACCCCGCAAAATCTACAGATTTAATACAATTCTGATTAAAATTCCAAAGACAGTTTTCAAAGAACTAGAAAAAACAATCCCAAAATTGTTGGAGAATCACAAAATAATCCTGAATTAGCCAAAGCAATTTTGAGCAACAATGAACAAAGCTGAGGGGCATCACACTACTTGACTTTGAAATATACTACAAAGTTATAGTAACCAACACAGATTGGTATTGACATAAAAACAGACACATAGACTAATGGAACAGAATGCAGAGCCCAGAAATTAATCCATGCATTTAAGGTCAATTGATTTTTGACAAAGATGCCAAGAACATACAGCGGGGAAAGGACAGGCTCTTCAACACATGGTGTTGAGAAAACTGGAGATCCATGGGCAAAGAATAAAATTAGACCCTTATTGCACTAGACTGTTCTTGCATTGCTATAAAGAAATATCTGAGACTGGGAATTTCTGGGTAATTCATAAAGAAAAGCGGTTTAACTGGCTACGGTCCTGCAGGCTATAAAGGAAGCATGGCGCTGGCATCTAATCAGCTTCTGGAGAGACCTGAGGAAGCTTACAATCATGGAGGAAGGCAAAGGGGGAGCTGGTGTACCAGATGATGAGAGTGGGCATGAGAAAGCGAGGGGGAAAGTGCCAAATTCTTTTGAACAACAGATCTCGTGTGAACTCAGATGACTTATTCTCTACTAAGGGGACACTCTCAGCCATTCATGAGGGATCTGCCCCCACGATCTAATACCTTCCACCAGGTCCCACCTCCAACACTGGTGGTCACATTCCAACATGAGATTTGGAGGGGATATACATCCAAACCATATTTAAAATTTTTAAGATATCACTTACTTCCCACCATATAGAAAAATCAACTCAAAATGAATTAAAGACTTAAATGTGAAATCTGAAACTGTAAAAATCATGGAAGAAAACACGGAGGAAAAAATCCATAACACTGGTCTTAGCAAAATTTTTTTTTTTTTTTTTTGGGTATTAACACAAAACCATAGGTGACAAAAGCAATGATAGACAAATAGAATACATCAAACAAAAAAAAATCTTCTGGGCAACCAAGAAAGCAATCCACAGAGTGAAGAGAAATGGGGGCTAAGTACCTGCAAATCTATAACTGATAAGGGTTTAATATACAAAATATATAAGGCACTCAACTCAATAGCAAGAAAACAAGTAACTGGACTAAAAAATGGGCAAAGGACCTGAATGATCTGTTTCTCAATCTATTTCTCAAATTCCCAGTCTCAGATATTTCTTTATAGCAATGCAAGAACAGTCTAGTGCAATAAGGGTCTAATTTTATTCTTTGCCTGTGGATACCCAGTTTTCTCAACACCATGTGTTGAAGAGACTGTCCTTTTCCCTGTGTATGTTCTTGGCATCTTTGTCAAAAATCAATTGACCTTAAATGCATGGATTAATTTCTGGGCTCTGCGTTCTGTTCCATTAATCTATGTGTCTGTTTTTACGCCAATACCCATCTGTGTTGGTTACTATAGCTTTGTAGTATATTTCAAAGTCAAGTATATTTCTCAAAAGAGGATGTATGAATGGCTGACAGGTATGTGAAAAGGTGCTCAACATTAGTAATCATCAGAGAAATGCAAATTAAAACCACAGTGAAATATCACTGGCTCACGCCTATAATCCCACTACTTTGGGAGGCCAAGGCAGGCAGATCATGAGGTCAGGAGTTCGAGATCAGCTTGGTCATCGCAGTGAAACACTGTCTCTACTAAAAATACAAAAATTAGCCAGGCATGGTGGCACGTGCCTGTAGTCTCAGCTACTCAGGAGGCTGAGGCAGGAGAATCACTTGAACCTGGGAGGCACAGGTTGTGGTGAGCCAAGATCACACCACTAAACTCCAGCCTGGGCAACAGAGTGAGACTCTGTCTCAAAAAAAAAAGAAAAAGAAAAAGAGGAAGTATCACCTGACACTGGTTAGAATGGCCTCTACAAAAAAGGGGGAAGATGACAGTGTTGTGAGGATGTGGACAAAGGGGATTCTAGTATCCTGTTGATGAGAATGTAAATTATCACAGCCATTAGGGAAAACAGAATGGAAGTCTCTTAAAACTTAAAAATAAAATTACCATATGACCCACCCATATCATGGTGAGTCTATACAGATAACGGAAATGAAATCAGTATGCTGAAGAGGTGCCTGCACTCCCATGTTGATTGCAGCACTGTTCACCATAGGCAAGACATGGAATCACCGTAAGTGTCCATCCACAGATGAATCAAGAAAATGTGGAATATAGACACAAAGGTTTTAATTCAGCCTTAAAAAATAAGGAAATCTATTATTTGTGACAACATGGGTGAACCTGGAAAACGGTTATGTGAAATAAGCCAGGCACAAAAAAGGCAAACGGCAACACACAATCTCACTTATATGTGGAATCTAAAAAAGTAGAACCCACAGAAGCAGAGAGTGGAACGGTGGCTACCAGCGGTTGCCGGCAGGGAGGCAGAGGTGCGTGGAGGGCTGCGGTGGGGAGGCACTGGTCAGCAGGTGAAAGGATACAAAGTTTCAGTTAGCCAGGGGGAAAAAGGCCAAGACATTGATGATGCCACAAGGGAACCATGGTTAATAACCATGGACTTGAAAATCTCTAAGGGAGTAGACTTGATGTATTCTAAACACACAAAAAAGTATCTGAGCTAATAAACGTATTATTTAGTTTGATTGTGGCTGAAATTATATTTCAGCTTTTATATATGTGGGGAAAAAAGAGAGATCAGACTGTTACTGTGTCTATATAGAAAGCAGTAGACATAAGAGGCTCCACTTTGTTCTGTATTTGAGATGCTGTTAATCTGTGACCCAACCCCCAACCCTGTCTTTGCAAGAGACATGTGCTGTGGTGACTCAAGGTTTAACGGATTTTGGGCTGTGCAGGGTGTGCTTTGTTAAACAAGTGCCTGAAGGCAGCTTGCTGGTTAAAAGTCATCACCATTTTCTTAATCTCAAGTACCCAGGGACACGCACACTGCCAAAGGTCACAGGGACCTCTGCCTAGGAAAGTTAGGTATTGTCCAAGGTTTCTCCCCATGTGATAGTCTGAAATATGGCCTCGTGGGAAGGGAAAGACCTGATCGTTCCCCAGCCTGACACCCGTGAAGGGTCTGTGCTGAGGAGGATTAGTACAAGAGGAAAGAAGGCCTCTTGGCAGTTGAGATAGAGAAAAGCATCTGTTTCCTGACAGCCCCTGGGCAATGGAACATCTCGGTGTAAAACCCGATTGTATGTTCTGTTTACTGAGAAAGGAGAAAACCGCCTTAGGGCTGAAGGTGGGACGTGCTAGCAGCAATGCTGCTCTTTATGCACTAGAAAGGTTTATGGAGATGTTTTCATATGCATATCAAGGCACAGCACTTTTCCTTAAACTTATTCATATCACAGAGACCTTTATTCATATGTCTTACTGCTGACCTTCTCCCTGCGATCTTCCTATTATCCTGCCACTTCCCTTTTCTAAGATGGTAAAGATAATGATCAATAAATAGTGAGGAAACTCAGAGACCGGTGCCGGCGTGGGTCCTCTGTATGCTGAGCGCCGGTCCCCTGGGCCCACTTTTTCTTTCTCTATACTTTGTCTCTGTGTCTCATTTCTTTTCTTTTTATTTTATTTTATTTATTTTTTATTATACTTTTAAGTTCTAGGGTACATGTGCATAATGTGCAGGTTTGTTACTTATGTATACTTGTGCCATGTTGGTGTGCTGCACCCATCAACTCGTCAGCACCCATCAACTCGTCATTTACATCAGGTATAACTCCCAATGCAATCCCTCCCCCCTCCCCCTCCCCACGATAGGCCCCGGTGTGTGATGTTCCCCTTCCTGAGTCCAAGTGATCTCATTGTTCAGTTCCCACCTATGAGTGAGAACATGCGGTGTTTGGTTTTCTGTTCTTGCGATAGTTTGCTGGGAATGATGGTTTCCAGCTGCATCCATGTCCCTACAAAGGGCACAAACTCATCCTTTTTTATGGCTGCATAGTATTCCATGGTGTATATGTGCCACATTTGCTTAATCCAGTCTGTCACTGATGGACATTTGGGTTGATTCCAAGTCTTTGCTATTGTGAATAGTGCCACAATAAACATACGTGTGCATGTGTCTTTATAGCAACATGATTTATAATCCTTTGGGTATATACCCAGTAATGGGATGGCTGGGTCAAACGGTATTTCTAGTTTTAGATCCTTGAGGAATCGCCACACTTGTCTTCCACAATGGTTGAACTAGTTTACAATCCCACCAACAGTGTAAAAGTGTTCCTGTTTCTCCACATCCTCTCCAGCACCTGTTGTTTCCTGACTTTTTAATGATTGCCATTCTAACTGGTGTGAGAAAACCTAGGTAGTACCATTCAGGACATAGGCATGGGCAAGGACTTCATGTCTAAAACACCAAAAGCAACGGCAACAAAAGCCAAAATTGACAAATGGGATCTAATTAAACTAAAGAGCTTCTGCACAGCAAAAGAAACTACCGTCAGAGTGAACAGGCAACCTACAGAATGGGAGAAAACTTTTGCAATCTGCTCATCTGACAAAGGGCTAATATCCAGAACCTACAAAGAACTCAAACAAATTTACAAGAAAAAACAAACAACCCCATCAAAAAGTGGGCAAAGGATATGAACAGACATTTCTCAAAAGAAGACATGCATACAGCCAAGAGACACATGAAAAAATGCTCGTCATCACTGGCCATCAGAGAAATGTGTCTCATTTCTTTTCTCAAGTCTCTCGTTCCACCTAACAAGAAACGCCCACAGGTATGGAGGGGCAGGGCACCCCTTCAATATACATATTTCAAAACATCATGTTGTACAGGATAGATGCATGCAACTTTAATTGTCAACTAAAAGTTAATGAAATAAAAATTTTAAAAAGTAAAAAAATACATATGGTTTAATACAATTAATGTCAACTCATTCCCTTGTTTTTTGCTATGAACCTTGCAAGGAGATGAATAATCCAAGGCTCTTGGATAAGATAAAGGCCCCATCCATCTTGCTCCTCTCAGCCCTGGAGGAGGAGGGAGAGTCCTTCCTCCCCTCTCCCCCCTGCTCCGCCCCCCGCTCCGTCTACCCTCAGGCACCCTCAATCAGTCCCCGCCTCCAGCCCTGACCTCTGCCCTCGGTTTCTCAGGCAGGTCCAGGGCCAGTTCTCCCATGACGTGATCCCTCTCTGATGCAGGGCACCAGCAAGATAAAGGACTGGGGCTGAACAGGGTGCAGGGAGCATTGGAATGGCACTTAGGGCAAAGGCAGAGGTGTGCATGGCAGCACCCTGGCTGTCCCTACAAAGGGCACGGGCACTGGGCACCAGAGCCACCCGGGTCTCCAGGACAGTGCTGCCCTTTGAAGCCATGCCCCGGCGTCCAGGCAGCAGGTGGCTGAGGCTGCTGCAGATCTGGAGGGAGCAGGGCTATGAGCACCTGCACCTGGAGGTGCACCAGACCTTCCAGGAACTGGGGCCCATTTTCAGGTAAAGCCCTCCCTGGCCCTCGCCGGGAACACCCAGAGCCCTGCCCCTGCTGCCCAGGACCCTGCCGGGCACACAGCACTGCTGTTCCCAGCAGGCCCCGGCACTCTGCATCCTTTGGAGGATGGGGAGGGAGTGCTGCACGTGCTGGTCTGTGGTTCTGCCAGTGCAGAGGATGGTGCAGAGCAAACCCCAGCTCGCTGCAGAGAGGGCAGGACTCAGAGGCACTAAAGTTGGGAGGTTCCGAGGAGCCAGCCGGAGGGCTTCAGCTGTGAAGCTGCTAATCCCGGAGCGGGGAGGGTGGACAGGAGACACTTTGGATTGGGAATGCAGAGTGGGGCTGGGGGGACATGACCCCGTCCAGCAGGGCCTTGTGCTTGGCCCCACAGGTATGACTTGGGAGGAGCACGCATGGTGTGTGTGATGCTTCCGGAAGACGTGGAGAAGCTGCAGCAGGTGGATAGCCTGCATCCCCACAGGATGAGCTTGGAGCCCTGGGTGGCCTACAGACAACATCGTGGGCACAAATGTGGCGTGTTCTTGCTGTGAGGGGCGAGTCGGGAGCTGAGAGCTGGGAGCAGGGTGGGCAGCCTGGGCACGGAGAGGATGCAAGAGAGGCAGGACGTGAAAACATATCCGCCCTGGGCCTCTGTGGTGGGCCGTGAGGGTGAGCACCCAGCCCGGAGGATGGCCATCCCATGGGGTCACGTCTGCCCTGCAGCTGCGGGAAGCAGGACAGTGGTGGAGAAATGGGCACGGGCACCTCCGCAGAGGAGAGAACGCAGAGCAATGAGCCATTCTGTGTAGTGAGAACCCGCTCTGCACCGACCTCGGCGGCTTCTTTCTCTTGCGGGCTGAGGACTCTCCTTCCCACGGGTCAGAAAACTGAGGCCCTGAGAAGGGGACTCCCACTGGCCCAGGTCACAGGCTGTGAGTGCTGAGCCTGGTGTTCACCGGGGCTGCAGCCTGCCTCAGGGCACTCGTGGTCCCTGCTGTCCCAGCAAACTTTCTTGATGGGGACAGCCCTGGGCAGGAGGCAGGTGGGGACACAGGTGGCTGGTGGCTCCATTGTTCTCAGAAGCAAGGCACGAAGTGGGGCGGTTGATGGCACTGACCCATGGAGAGGGCCATCCTCTCTTGGCCCGTGGAGAGGATGGTGCCTGGTCAGGTGGACAGGGAGAGGCTGGTGCTTGGAGTGGGTCACCTGCAGGGATGTTGCCATTAGGACGGGGAAAGGACTGGACGAGGATGTCACAGTGGCAAGAGCCCCCACTCCACGGCAGGAGGATAATGCTCTTGGGAATAGCGGGATTTAGGTAAAAGGGCACCCTGGGTAGGAACCTTCACTGAGGCTGGCCTATAGACAACATCTGGGAGGGAGTCAGGACCCAGGAAGGCAGGTCCAGGAGGCTGGGTGCGCATAACAGAAGGAAGGAGAGTGCTCCTGTGTGTGTGCGTGTCTTGCATCTGTGCACATGCTGTGTGTTCCTCTGTACCTGCATATGCACATGTGCTGTGTGTGCATGTGCGTGTACACAAGTGTTTGTGTGTGCATGTATGATGTGTGGTGTGTGTGCACGGTTGTCTCTGTGTGTGCATGTGCAGGTGCCGGCATGGGTGTAGTGTGTGTGCACACATGTACATGTGTCTCTTCACACATGTGTGTTGAGGTCTTGCACGGGCACACGTGTACATGTGCGTCTTCTGCCTGTCATCACTGTCAACTTGGGACAGCAGCCAGCTGGACATAAAGGAGTTTTGTAGAAAGTTGGCTGACAGGGGAAATTCTACCTCACCATTCCCTGGGGGCATCCATGGAGACCCAACGCATTCTGGGCTGTGGGTGAGGATGGTGTGAAGCACAGAGCTCGGTTCCTGCCCTGCAGAAGATGCAGACACTTCACAGGAGCTGTTGCCCCAGAGGCACTGTGCCCAGGACAGGGAAGGGCGGAGAGGAGAGGGCAGCCAGAGTCTCTCCCCTCAGGACACGGTGTGGGTGAGGAGGGCAAGCTTGACAACAGGGGTCAGTTCCTTTCTTGCAGAAAATCCCTCCCCCCTACCACAGGGAGGGCCTGCATGGGTGAGGTGGTGCCCAACTCGGGGTGCCAGGTCCCAGGAATGACCTCAGTTACCCCATCAGCACCTGCAGGCAAAAGCTACCATCTCACCACTGCTTAGACCTGAGTGGCCTTTGCCCAGCACCTGGAGGCTGCCCTAAGAAAAGGCTGCAGCTCGAACACAAACAGGCAGCTTCCACCAGGGCCCCCAGTCAGCTCCCTGCAGGCCGATTCCCTTCGGGGACAAGGAGGATGGGATATGGGTCAGGGACTGTGTCTTGCTGGGGCGGCCTCACAAGCTCTGCCCTGGACTCTGTAGGAACGGGCCTGAATGGCGCTTCAATCGATTGCGGCTGAACCCAGATGTGCTGTCGCCCAAGGCCGTGCAGAGGTTCCTCCCGATGGTGGATGCAGTGGCCAGGGACTTCTCCCAGGCCCTGAGGAATAAGGTGGTGCAGAACGCTCGGGGGAGCCTGACCCTGGACGTCCAGCCCAGCATCTTCCACTACACCATAGAAGGTGTGGGCCAGGTGGGAAGGTCCAGCCTCAGAGACCCTGGAGTGGCCAGGGATGGGGACGGGGACAGGGGGCTGGAGGGAGTGAGGGGAGGCAGCCAGGAGGCCTCCCCAGGAGGCTTCCTTGTGCTCAGCAGTGCATCCTCCCCACAGCCAGCAACTTAGCTCTTTTTGGAGAGCGGCTGGGCCTGGTTGGTCACAGCCCCAGCTCTGCCAGCCTGAGCTTCCTCCATGCCCTGGAGGTCATGTTCAAATCCACCGTCCAGCTCATGTTCATGCCCAGGAGCCTGTCTCGCTGGACCAGCCCCAAGGTGTGGAAGGAGCACTTTGAGGCCTGGGACTGCATCTTCCAGTACGGTGAGGCCAGGGACCCAGGCAGTGCTATGGGGAAGGGACACCATGGGGGCCCAATTTCTCCCTCTCCACCACCCAGCGGGGAATGGAGGTCACAGGGAGGGGCCAGGGGTTCCTCACAGTCCTGCCAGGGAGATTGGTGTGAGTCTGGGGCTGGGCTGGGCCGATTCGGAGAATTTGGTGTGAGAGCAGGGAGACTCGTGTGTTGGGGCAGGCTGGGCAGGAGGAGGACACTGAAGGACGCTTCCCAGCACCAAGGTCTGAGGGCTGTGTCCCGCTCCCCGGACAGGCGACAACTGTATCCAGAAAATCTACCAGGAACTGGCCTTGAGCCGCCCTCAGCAGTACACCAGCATCGTGGCGGAACTCCTGTTGAATGCGGAACTGTCGCCAGATGCCATCAAGGCCAACTCTATGGAACTCACTGCAGGGAGCGTGGACACGGTCAGGCCGGCAACCAGCCCCACCCAGAGAGGGTGATGCCAAGTCTGGTTCCCAGGCAGTGCCTGCCAATGCCACACGGCACCCACGTGCCCCATCCCCAGGCTACGGGCCCCACATTTCTTCCTTGATATTGTGATGTGATAAACACATCTGCAGGTTGCCTTGGTTGGAATGGGGGTTCCTTTCTCTGGAGGACTCAGGGAAAGGGGTTTGGATGGGAACTGGGATTTGAAGTCTTGGGCCCCAGGGCTCTGTCGTGCTCAGGGCATGCATGTCTCCAGCCCTCACAGGGAGGTTGTCCTGGGAGGGGTGTCCTGGGGGCTGAGTCCCCCTGTGCAAGGTCTGATCCTGCAGCTGTGGCTCCCGCAGACTGTGTTTCCCTTGTTGATGACACTCTTTGAGCTGGCTCGGAACCCCAACGTGCAGCAGGCCCTGCGCCAGGAGAGCCTGGCCGCCGCCGCCAGCATCAGTGAACATCCCCAGAAGGCAACCACCGAGCTGCCCTTGCTGCGGGCGGCCCTCAAGGAGACCTTGAGGTGGGTGCTAGCTGAGCCTTCCCTGTGGCCCTGGCCCCTGCTGGAGAGCAGCCCCCACTGGGTGGTGGCAGACAGAAGCGGGGCTGATAAGCAGCGTCACCCAGCAGCCCATTCCCCCTGCACCTGCTCTTCCTCTCCCTCAAGGACAGGGAGCTCTTCTTCCTCTGGGATCTCTCTTCAATGCCCTGGGATTAACGTGGGGCATGTCCTTCTGGGCTTGGGTGTCAGCTTCAAATGGTTGTTTCTTCATGTCCTTGGGGCTGCTCAAGTTAGGGGAGGTTTGGCCGGGCTCAGCAGGTGCCAGGAAGCACTTCCTCACGACCTGGGCTTCCCGTGGGCCGGGGACTTCTAGTGGTGGGTCTCGGGTAGGAAGGCTGCAGAGGGCACGGGAAGCCCCGTCCAGCTGAGGACCCTTTCTGTGGATGCCCCCACCTCCAGGCTCTACCCTGTGGGTCTGTTTTTGGAGCGAGTGGTGAGCTCAGACTTGGTGCTTCAGAACTACCACATCCCACCTGGGGTGAGTGAGCCCCACACCCCTTCAGCTGAGAACCTCCCTCCCCAGTCACTCCCTGATCCCTGCTCTGCACCTTCCGCAGACACTGGTGCGCGTGTTCCTCTACTCGCTGGGTCGCAACCCCGCCTTGTTCCCGAGGCCTGAGCGCTATAACCCCCAGCGTTGGTTAGACATCAGGGGCTCCGGCAGGAACTTCTACCATGTTCCCTTTGGCTTTGGCATGCGCCAGTGCCTGGGGCGGCGCCTGGCAGAAGCGGAGATGCTGCTGCTGCTGCACCATGTGAGCAGGCCGGGGCTGGGGAGGGGCCTGGGAGGGGTCTGGGCAACATGGGCGGGGTTTGAGCAATGTGGAAGTGGCCTCGGCAGAGTGGGCGTGGCCTGCATGTTTCCTGGACCGGGCAGGGGGGTTACTGGGAGAACCTGGGCGAGGTTGAGGCTGTGTAAGGTCCTGGGCAGAAGTTAGTATGGTGAGGAGGGTACCATCTGGGTGAGGCTGCTGCTAGACAGAGTCAGGTGGGAACTGGGGAAGTTGGGTGGAGCCTGTACAGGATAGTGGGGCTGGGGCAATACTTGGGCTGGATACATTCTGGGTCTGGGCTGTAAGATGGGACTGGTCAGGAATGAAACAGGTTGGGGCCCAGGCTGCTGTTCCCCCTTCAGCATAATCCCTGCAACTCTGCGGGTCTGAGGAGGCTGCACCACGTCTATGGGCTGTGCAACACGCCAGATGGCAACCCGGCTTCTGTCCTAGGTGCTGAAACACCTCCAGGTGGAGACACTAACCCAAGAGGATATAAAGATGGTCTACAGCTTCATATTGAGGCCCAGCACGTTCCCCCTCCTCACCTTCAGGGCCATCAATTAATCACATCTCTGCATCCAGGGTCCCAGCCTGGCCACCAGCCTCCCTCTCTGCCTGACCCCAGGCCACCCCTCTTCTCTCCCACACACACAGCATCCTGAGCCACCCCTCTGTCTAACCAGCCCCAGCACAAATGGAACTCCTGAGGGCCTCCAGGACCAGAGTTTTCCAGGTTAAGCAGCAATGCCAGGGCCCAGCTGGGGAGGATCTTTCTGACAGGGCCTGACCTTGTTCCCAGCCCCACCTGGCCCCTTCTCCAGCAAGCAGTGTCCTCTGGGCAGTGTGCCCCCATCCCTCCCAACGCTGGCTCCAGGCTCCTCGTGTGGCCATGCAAGGGCACCGTGATTCTGTCCCTTGCCCTCCTGCCTACTCTCACATGTCCCTGTTCCTCTCCCCCGGCCACGGCCTCTGTGCAGACTGTGTCAGAGTCATTAAGCGGGATCCCAGCACCTCAGAGTGCAGTCAAGCTCCCTCCTGCAGCCTGCCTCCCAGGCAGCTCGAGCCTGCCCTGAGCTCTCTGAAAGTTGTCACCTGGAGCAGGGTCCTGCTGGGTAGAGTAGAAAGGCCCCTGTGGTCACTTGTCCTGACACATCCCTACTTTCAGTGATACGACTGAGTCTCGAGGGACGTGTGTTCCCCAGCTGATCGTGTCAACCTCATGCCCCAGGCCTCGTCTTTCACGGACCAGGCCTCGTTCCAGCAGCGAGTGTTGGGGCCTCTGCTTCCCGTGCTGTCCCCTGGGGAAGGTCCTGAGGATGCTGTGAGGAGACGGAAGGGTCATGTGGGGTGGGAATCTTGGGTGTGGTTCCAGAAATGTTTCTGGCAACAGGAGAGACAGAATTGGGCCAACAAGGACTCAGATGCCTTTTATTCACTCATTCCTCTGGTTGACATGGAGCCATGCCACGTGCCACGACCTGCGGTGGGCACAGGGAGGCTGCAGTTCCCAACATGAACCTGCCTCGGGCCTCATGTGCTCCTAACCCAGCAGAGAGAGCTGACCCCTCCTGAACGGGCCACTCCACAGTGCTCCCGTGCAGGGAGAGGAAGCGCCCAGGTTGAGTGCGCGCCCAGCCAGACTGTCTTTATCTCCAAGGATTTTCATCAGGGTAAAGATAACCGCAGCCAGCTCCTGGTGGCTGATGAGGATCAGAGCGTTTGTTCCCCCATGAAAGGGGAAACCCCTATGGCATCATTCCAGTGGTGATCTGTAGTTCCAGGACGCCCTGCAGGACTCAGCCAGTACAGGGAGAGGAAGTGCCCCAAGTTGGGAGCACACCTAGGTAGAATTCTTGGTGTTAATGTATTCAGGCTGCTCTAAGAAAATGCCATAGACTGGGTTGCTGACAAATATTAGAATTCTATTTCTCTTGGTTCTGAAGGCTTAGAAAGCTAAAATCAAGGTATCAGCAGGTTCTGTGTCTGGTGAGGACCCACCTCTTGTTTCACAGGTGAAACCTTCTTGCTGTTTCCTCACATGGTGGAAAAGGGCAAGACAGTTCCGGGAGACCTCTTTTATAAGGATGCCAATTCCATTCAAGAGGCCACTGCCTGCATTCCATTACCCTCTCAATGGCCCTGCCCTGCTATTACCATCACCTTGGTGACTAGATTTCAGCCTATGGATTCTGGAGGCAGACCCAAAAATTCAGATTAAACTATTCTGCTTCTGGTTCTCTAAAATCTACATCCTTCTCATATACAAAATACATGCATTTCTCCCCCATAACCCCAAATAATCTTAACTCATTTTAGCATCAACTTTAAAGTTGTAGTCCAAAGTGTAATTTAAATGTTATCTGAGTCAAATACGGATAAGACCCAAGGTACAATTTATCCTGAGTCCAACTGTTCTTGCTGTGAACCTATGAAATCAAACATGTTACGTGCTTCCAAAATACAGTGGTTGGAGAGGCATAGGATAAACATTTCCATTCCAGAAAGGAGAAACAGGAAAGAAGAAAGGAGTAACAAGTTTCAAGCAACTCCAACATTGAATGTGACCAACAGCATTAAACCTTAAGCCTCAAGAATAATCTCCTTTGACTGGATTTTCCATCTTCTGAACATAGTGGTGAAGGGATTGTTTCTCCCGGGGCTTCAGGATGCTCTGCCCCCACAGCTTTGCTGGGTGCAGCCTGGATTGCAGCTCTCATGAATTGGAGTTGCATTCCTGCAGGTCTCCCAGACTGGAATCAGGCACGGGTAGCTCCACCTGCCTGGGATCCTAGGTTGTCCTGCTCCGCTGGCTCCACTAGGCATGGCTTTCAGAGCAGCCCTCTGCCTCAGTCTTGTGCCTGAAGTTCTGGGCCACTCTATCCCTTGATATCCAGGTGAAGGCTTCCACACCCCACAGCTCATGCAACCTTCACTCCAGCAGAAATGACCCTATGCTGACACCACCAATGTTTACTACCTGTGCCCTCTGGAGGGGCAGCCACTGTGGCAACATGACAGACATAAGCTCACTGGAGCCCACCTGGGGTGGTCAATGAGCAGAACTCCAGCATCTGGGGAGCAGAGTCTTGAGGTAGCACAAGGGAGTGAGTGCCAAGGTTTTACAGAAAAATGCAGTCCATCCTTTAAAAGTATTCTGTCCCCCCAGACTCTTGCGCTTTGGGTGTGTGGTGAGAGTGGCAGCCCCAGTTATTTCTAAAATGACTCCAGGGTCATTCTTCCATTGTCTTGGTGAACAACACTTGGTTGATCTATAATAATCTTATCAAATGGTCCCTTGGCCACACCCTTGGTGCTCTCTCCAGAACATGCTTTCTCATATTTTGCAATATGGACAGACTGGCAATTTCCCAAATCTTTAAGTTCTGCTTCCCTTTTGATTATAAAAAAAATCCATCTTCAATTTATTTTTCACTTCTTCTATTTTACTATAAACATTCAAGAGCATCAAGTTGCACCTTAAACACTTGGCTTAGAAATTTCTTCAGCCAAATATCTTATTTAATTACTCACCAGTTCTACTCTACATAAAACACTATGACATAAAGTCAATTCAGCCAAGTTCTTTGCCACTTTATAACAAGGACTACCTTTCCTCCAGTTTCTAATAACATGTTCCTTATTTCTGTTTGAGACCCCATAAGAATAGCTTTTATCATATATATTTCTAGTAATATTCTGTCGCTAACCACTTAGATATTCTCTAAGAAGATGGAGGCTTTCTCTACAGCCCTCCTCCTCTTGTTCTGAGCCCTTACCAGAAGCATCCTTCAGGGCCTGCTCATGGTGACATAGGCTTTCTCCAGCATGCACTTCAAAACCCTTCTAGCCTCTACCCAATTACCCAGCAGCACCCCCATTTTTCAGTACCAATCTTCTGTCTTAGTTTATTCAAGTTGCTATAACAAACTACCACAGACTGGGTGGCTCGGAAACAACAGAGATTCGTTGCTCCCAGATCTGGAGCCTGAGACATCCAAGATCAAGGTGCTGGCAGATTTGGTCTCTGGGGAGGGTCTATTTCGTGATTCACAGATAGGACATTCTTACTGTGTCCTCACATGATGGAAAGAAATAAAGAAGCTCTCTGGGGACTCTTTGGTATGGGTGCTTTCACTTTCAATAGCATTTTGCAGTTTTCCTTGCACATATTCTGAAAGTTTTCCTGTACATGTATCCAGCAGTGGAATTTCTAAAAAAAAAAAAAAAAAAAGGATTGGCAATAGGGTTTGGAGGAGCCAGGACCCAGATATCCAACATAGCAGGCAGGGTCTTTTTTGGAAAAGAGCACAGTCTTTTTTGGAAAAGAGCCCTGCTCACATATCTCAGCCCTTTTACTGATAGAGAGGGACTGTTGGGCTCTCTTCTTCCTTAAGAGTTATCCTTGGAGACGTCCACCTCTGGCTAGAAAAGAATTCCCCAGCTCCAGCCTTCTCACTCTCCTAGGTAAAGGTGTGTGAGTGTTGTGTGGAGAAGAGCACAAGCCTGAGGCAGCACAGGGGAACATGTCCCTGAGGATTGCAGAAAATCTGCTTTGCCTGAAGAACTTGTAACGGCGTCCCTGAGGGAGCTGCCTTGTAAGACACTGTTGATTTGTCTCAGAACCTACTCCACCATCTCTCTTTCCTTCTAGACCTAAAGCTTCACTTAAGTACCAGCAGGCCCCAAAAGATGAGGTAAAAGTGTGACCCAGGAGGAGCTGTGCTATACTCTAAAACAACCATGTGCCATTTCCAAACATGCAGATGCATCAGGGGAACACAAATGGAAATGAATATTAAGTGGGTGGGATCATGGTTGAACAAAAGAAAAGTTAGATTCAGGCTGAATTAATTGATATGGACCATCCAAGCAGAGCTTCTGGATAGCTTGAGAGTTAGAAATGGGCTCTAATAGTTTGGTTGGTTGGCTGAAATATGAACAAAAGATGGCCCACACGAAATGAATGCCAGGACAATCTTAGTTCACCATAGAAGAACATATCCAAAGCCTGAAGGAGATGGAAATGATAAAGCAGACTGATCATACAAGATCTGCGCCAATCCACGGAGGTCACCAATCCCTGGAGGCCCAAGGACACATCTTTCACCATGACTGTCAGAAATAAATTTGGGAAGGGAGTATTTTTTTTTATCCTTGAAGAGCTCTGTGGGCACTCTTCTCTGTAGATCAGGCATTATAGTGAGAACTGCTGTCGCTTAACTCGGATCCATCAAGGCAGTGGAAATAATTGCAGTGGGAGGGGTGCAGCAGGGCCATGTGGCAAGCCTTAATAACCAGATAAGCTGGTATGGCTGCAGTAATGAACAGCATGGTCAAAGCTGCACTCAGAAGAGTCTGCCTGGCAGAGGCAAATGGCATTGTCTAGTTGATCACGGTGTTCCTAGATGCCAAATAAATAGATATGGAGTCCACTAAATCCTTATTTGATCTGTATAAGCACAGGAGTTCTGAGTCAAGTGGACAGAAGTTGAGCCAGAATCATAAAAGCAGAGTCATGGTCCCTGAATCAATTCCCACACTGAGCCAGTTTACATACCCAGAACCGCTTGAATGAAAGGGTAGGCCAGTTCCTCTTGAGGAAAGACCCCACGACACTGCCAATAATTTCTACTGTTACTCTTTCCCACATCCTGCCCCAAAGAGACTCACAGCCTTTTACCAGAGTGACTTTGCACTGGGGAAAGGGCAATTGTCAGACTTCTCAGGAATTTCTAAATACAGGCTCTGAACTGACACTAATGTCAGGAGAGCCCAAATAAAAGGGATTATAGAACTCAGATGATTAATGGAATTTTAGCTCAGGTCCATCTCACTGTGGATCCAATGGGTCCTGAAACCCATCCAGTGCTTATTTCCCTCAGTTCAGAATGCATTATTGGAATAGACATACTCAGGTCCTGAACAAAATCCCACAAGGGTCTCTTGACCTGTGAAGCAAGGGTTATTACTGTAGGAGGAGCCAAATGGAAGCTACTAGAATTGCTTCTGCCCAGGAGAACAGTAAATAAAAAGCAATATTGCGTTTGCAGAAAAAATTACAAATGGTGGTGTCACTATCAAGGACTTGAAGAGTGGAGGGATGATGATTCCCACCATACTCCCATTCAACTAGATTATTTGGACTGTGCAGAAGACAGACGGATCTTCTAGAATGACAATAAAGTACGGTAAAGCTAGCCAGATGGTGACTCCAAGTGCAGTTTCTGTGCCCGATATCATTTCATTATTATAGTAAATTAATATGTCTCCTGGTACCTGGTTGCTATGATTTCAATGTCCCCTCCAGAATTCATGTTGAAACATAACCCAGAAGTGGCAGTGTTTATTTGTGGTGCCTTTGGGAGGTGATTAGACTATGAAGGGTTTTGCCCCCATTAATATATTAATCTATTCCTGGATTAATGGGCTGTCATGCAAGGGAAGTTGGTGACTTTATAAGAAGAGGAAGAGAGACCTGAGCTAGCACACACAATCACACTTAGCCCCTCGCTGTGTGATGCCCTATGCCACCCTGGGACCCTTCAGAGAGTCTCTACCAGCAATAAGACTCTCACCAGATTCACCTCGAGCTGACAGTTTCTCAGACCCCATAACTGTGAAAAATAAATCTCTTTTTATTTACAAATTACCCAGTTTCAGGTATTCTGTTATAAACAACAGAAAATAGACTAAGACACTATTATGCAGGTATTGACTGACAAATGCTTTTTTTTCTAAATTTCTATTAGTAATGACCACCAGAAGTAATTTGCTTTCAGCTGGCAAAATCAGCAATACAACTTTTCTGTCCTAATGGCTATGATAATCGTATATGTTAACTTAAGTAGGATACAGTATCCAGTAACTCAATCAAACATGATTTATGAGTATTGGTTTGTTGTTACCTTCCTATAAAGAAATACCCGAGACTGTGTAATTTATTTTAAAAAGAGGTTTAATTGCCTCATGGTGTTGCAGGCTGTACAGAAAGGATAGAAGCTTCTGCTCAGCTTCTGGAGGGGCCTCAGGAAACTTACAATCATGGCGAAAGGTAAAAAGGAGGCAGGCAAGTCTTACATGGCTGGAGCAGGAGTAAGAGAGCATGGAGAGGTGCTACACACTTTTAAGCAACCAGATCTCATGAGAACTCACTCATTGTCCAGTACCAAGGGGTGATGGTGTCAAACCATTCATGGGAACTCTGCTCCCATGATCCAGTCACCTCCCACCAGGCCCCGCCTCCAACAGGGGGGATCACAACTGAAAGCGAGATTTGGATGGGAAAACAGCCACACCATATCACTCTGTGTTGTGAAGGTATTTTCAGATGTGGTTAACATCAACAGTAAATTGACTTTGAGTAAAGAAGATTAGGATCATTCTAAAAAATGCGGTGGATCTTATCCAATCAGTTGAAAGGGCTTAAAAGCCAAATTAATGTTTTCTGGAGAAGAAGAAATTCTACCTCAAGACTGCAGCATCAACTCCTGCCCAAGAGGTTCCAACCTACTGACTGGGCCTACAGATTTTGAACTTACCAGCCCCCCAAATCATGTACAAACACACACACACACAAACACACACACACACAAATAGTATATATTTAGAGAGAGAGAGAGAGAGAGAGAGAGGGAGATCCATTGGAACTAATGCTTCTGTTTCTCTAGAGGACTTTCACTAATACATTTGGTGATATGGTTTGGCTGTGTCCCATCCAAATCTTATTTCAAATTGTAATCCAAATATGTCAAGGGAGGGACCTGGTGGGAGGTGATTAAATCATGAAAGCAGTTTCTCCCATGCTGTTCTCGTGACAGTGAGTGAGTTCTCACAAGATGCAGGTGTTGATAGTGTCTGGCGCTGCCACCTTGTTTCTCTCCCTCTCCTGCTGGTTTGCGAAGAAGGTCCTTGCTTCCCCTTCACCTTTCACCATGATTGTAAGTTTCCTGAGACCTCCCCAGCCACGCAGAACTGTAAGTCAATTAAACCTCTTTATAAATTACCCAGTCTCAGGTAGTTCTTTATAGCAGTGTGAAAACAAATTAATACACTTGGGTATAGGAAAAGGCTTTTCAATAAATAAAAGCTTGATAAATCTGACAACACAAAAAAGTCTCTTGCATGGCAAAAATGTAAACAAATCAAAAGACAACTGATGAACTAGTAGAAAATATTTGCAAAATACATAACAGATAAAGTGCTAATGTCCTCAAAATATAAAGTGCTTAAAGATGACTGACTGCAATCAGCCACTGGGCACTTCTCTCCCAGAGAGGAATCAAAATCATGAGTAAACATTTACACTTCAAGTAGATCATCTAAGAGAGAACACTGAAATTCAACAGAGAAATGACAGGAATCACAGACAGGCTAGGAGAGCGAAGATGGCACCCTCCGAGCTGGCAAGGGCAGAGTTGGGAGAGGCTCCCTAATGTGGGGCAAGTAGTGGGCAAGTGAGAGACCCAGGTGTCCACACCTCTGCCATGGACCTTTAAAATACTAGACATGGGAAAGCCCACTCAAGTCCCCCAGACCTCCAGGGAGCTGCCTGGAGACAGCACAGAGGCACCCCTCAAACCTGTGTGGATTCCCACAGGCTTTTGATCCCTGAACAGTTTAATACCAGCTGCTGCCATGCCAGAGAGGGAGGCTGGGCACTTTTGCATTCCCCAAAGACAGATGCTGCAACCGTGCTATGGAGGAGCAGGCAGACTATGCATTGCATGGCTTCCGCTCCCCACCAAATGGGGTGTGCCTGCATTGGCAACAGGGTCCCAGCACAGCCACCCCATAGCTCAGCATTTTCCTGAGATCCCAAACCCCAGAAACCACTGATAAGCCCTGTGGATCATGCAGTAGTCACTGCCACAACTGCCTCCACCCCTGCCTCCCATGGTCCAGGGAGGGAGCAGGGAGGCCAGGCACCTGCACATGCCCCAAACAGCAAAATCCAGCACCGCTTCTGTGGGAGGGAAGTGCGATGGGTCACGCACTCTGCAGTTGCCAGTCTCCAGTGTCCCAGCTTGGGGGGTCTGCCTTCCCTAGTGAAAGAGCCACAGCACAAGCATCAGCTCTCGCTTGACCTTCTCAGCTGCAGCTTGGCGCCCTTCTGACAGCCCCCACAGGCCTATTATCTGCCCTCAGGCTCACTGCCTCAGCATTCTGCCTGCTCGCACCTGACAGTTTGGCTAGTGACCAGGGACCAGTCTACCCCTCCCTCTCACGTCCAGCACCTGAACTCTGGGCCGGCCAGATCCTGGTCCAGTCCTGTCAGCACTCGCATACGCCATTCACTGGCCATCTAGGGATCTAGGAATTAGATAATTACCTAGCCTATTGTGGCACTGCTGGTACCTGACCACTCCCCCAGGGCCTGAGATGGGCTGACCCAACCAGCTGACATCACTGCAACTGAAACCCACCCACACAGGCTGAAAGGCAGAGGCCCTCCCCACCTGCCTGCCCATCTCTATGTGGAAGAGCAGCAGTTACCACCCTGGGGAACAGGTGAGTCACAAAGCTGTCTGTATCGGGCTGAGTGGAGGTTTTATCCCAAAACCACTCCCGCAGAGAGCCGTGGGACAGGCATTTCTGTGGCTGTTAAGCTGTGGCCTGGAGATAGACAACAGTGTGCATCTGCACTGAAAGTCATGAGCCCTGGCACAGGGCTATGATAGGGAAACAGATTGCATTCCTGCCTATCTAGGACATACAGCTGGTACAATCCCCCAGGTGCCTGTGCTTGTCATTGGGGTATTTATGGGCAAGCCAGGGGATCCACCTCTGCCTAGCTGTGTCCCCCATCCACTGAACAGATAGTTCAGGGCGCCAGGCACTCCACTGTCCGGCCCATCACCTGAAACAACAGAGAGTGCCTCACAGTAGACAAAGGTCTGGTTCATACCCATCCACTTGTGCTGCAGCTGATTCTTACCCATAACTACCACCTACTGGCCTGCAGGTCAAACTGCACAGCTCACTATAAAACCTGCTGACCAAGGTGCAGAGATACCTTGGTCAGCCAAAGACCAGAAGGGAAGCCAAAAGACCCTGCCCAATGCACTCCACAGTCACGCCCCCAAGAGTTGGGAGGAATAATACAGAAAAAAAATCAGAATGAAAATAAATTCAAAAATAAGAAGTGTCAGCTTCTCCAAATGAGAAGGAACCAGCATAAGAACTCTAGCACCATGAAAAATCAGAATGTTGTGACCAAAGGATCACACTAGCTCTTTATCAATGGACCCCAACCAAAATGAGAACTCATAAATGACAGGTAAAGAATTCAAAGTATAGGCTGTAAGGATGCTCAATGAGATCCAAGAGAAGGTTAAAAACCAACAGAAAGGAACCATGAAAGCCAAAGCCTTCCAGGAAATGAAGAAAAAGGTAAATATCTTAGAAACAAAAACCCAACAGAACTTGTGGAAAAGGAAAGGTCATTTAAGGAATTTCAAAGTACATTTGGAAGCTTTAACAATAGAGTACACCAAGCAGAAGTAAGAATATCCAAGCTTGAAGACAGGACATTTGAATTAATCCAGTCAGACAAAAATAAAGAAAAAAGAATTATAAAAAATGAACAATGCCCTTGAGAAATATGAGATTATGTAAAGTGACCAAGCCTACAGCTTATAGGCATTCCTGAAAGACAAGAGAAGCTAAGCAACCTGGAAGACATATTTGAGGGAATAATTCAGGAACATTTCCCTAAACTTGCTAAAGAGGTAGACATCCAGATACAAAAAATTAAGAGAACACTTGTGAGATGTTATACAAGACAAACATCACCAAGGCATATAGTCATCAGACTATCCAATGCCAATACCAGAAAAAAACTCTTAAGGGCAGCTAGAAAAATGGGTCAAATCACCTGTAAAGAAAAATCCATAAGACTAATAGCAGAATTCTCAGCAGAAATCCTATAAGCCAGAAGAGATTGGGGGCCTATTTTTAGCTTCCTTAATGAAAAAAAAAAATGCCAGCCAAGGATTGTATAACTCTGGCTAGTTAAGCTTCATAAATGAAGGAGAAATAAGGTCTTTTCCAGACAAGCAAATGCTAAGGGAATTTGTTACCACTAGACTACAATGAATACTCAAAGGAGTTCTAAACATGGAGACAAAAGGACAATACTTGCCATCATAGAAGGACACATGAGTGCAAAACTCACAGATTCCATAGAGCAGTTACACAGTTTAAACTCCAACACAACTAGCTAACAACACTATGATAGGAATAAAACCTCACATACCGATATTAACTTTGAATGTAAATGGACTAAGTGCTCTACTTAAAAGATAAAGAGTGGCAAATTGGATGAAAAAAAATAAGACCCAATCATTTGCTGCCTACAAGAGACCCGCCTACTGGCTAAAGACACCTTCATACTCAAAGTTAAAAGGTGGAAAAAGATATGTCATGCAAATGAAAAGCAAAAGCAACCGGGAATAGCCATTCTTATATCAGATAAAACAAACTTTAAACCAAAAACAGTTTAAAAAAAGTCAAAGAGGGCATTATGTAAGATAAAGCATTTAACTCTCCTAAATATATATGTACCCAACACCAGAGCACCTAGATTCATACAAGAAATACTAGTAGACCTAAAAAAACAGGTTGATAGCAATACAATAATAGTGGGGACTTCAACACCTCATTGACACCACTGGACAGATTATTGAGACAGAAAATCAAGAAACACTGGACTTGAATTGGACTATAGACTAAATGAACCTAACAGATATCAGCAGAACATTCTACCCAATAATCACAGAATGTACATTCTCATCTATGCATGGAATATTCTCCAAAATCAACCATATGCTTGGCCATGAAGCAAGTCTCAACATTAAAAAAATCATTTCAAGTATCCTCAGAACACAGTAGAATAAAATTAGAAATCAATACCCAGAGGAACTCTCAAAACTACATAAGTACATAGAAACTAAACAATTTGTTCAAGAATGATTCCTGGGTAAACAACAAAATTAAGACAGAAATAAAACAATTCTTTGAAACAAATGAAAGTAGAGATAAAACATATCAAAACCTCTGTGGTACAGCAAAAACAGAGCTATGATGAAACTTTATAGAATTAAACACCTACATTGAAAAGAAAGATCTCAAATTAACATCGTAACATCACACCTCAAGGAACTAGAACAACAAGAGTCTGAGTCCGAGAACACTTCTAAGGGGCTGCCCAGGCACACTGGGTGCAGGATCTACCTAGCTCTTTTCTGCAGCTCCCCTGGCTGCTTGCCCAAACTAAAATCTAGCAGAAGAGAAGAAATAACAAGAATCAGAGCAGAATTAAGTGAGACTGAGACCAAACAGAATGACACATAGGATCAGTGAAAAGTTAGTTCTTTGAAATGATAAACTAAATTAATGACCACTAGCTAGACTAACCAAGAAAAAAAGAAGATTCAAATAAGCACAATCAGAAATGATAAAGCTGACATCACCACTGATACCACAAAAAACCCCAAAAGATCATCAGAGAGTACTTTGAGTACTCTATGCACATAAACTAGAAAATGTAGAGGAAATGGATAAATTCCTAGAAAATGTAGAGGAAATGGATAAATTCCTAGAAACACACAATCTCCCAAGATTAAACCAGAAAGAAATAGAACTACTGAACAGACCAAGAAGGAGTAGTAACAATGAACCTATAATAAAAAAAAAAATCTTCCAACAACAACAGAAAAGCACAGGATCAGGCATATTCACAGCGAAATATTACCAGATGTACAAAGAACAGCTAGGACCAAAGTAACTGAAACTGTTCCAAACAATCTAGAAGGAGAGATTTTATGGAATGCTTTTTCTGCATCTATTGAGATGATTACATGGTTTTCATTCTTAGTTCTGTTTATGTGGTGAGTCACATTTATTGATTTGTGTATGTTGAGCCATCCTTCCAACCCTGGAATAAAATCCACTTAATTGTGATAAATTGTCTTTTTGATGCACTGTTGAATTTTGGTGTCATAGAATGAGTTAGGGAGGAATCAGGCAAGCACACAACAAAGAAAACTATGGGCCAGCAACACTCAACACAGAAGCCAAAATTCTCAACAAAATACTAGCAAACTGAATCCAAAAGCACATCAAAAAGATAATTCGTCCCTTTATTACAGGGACGCAATGATGGCTCAACATATGCAAATCAATAAATGTGATTCACCACATAAACAGAACTAAGAACAAAAAACATATGATTATCTCAATACATGCAGAAAAAATCATTTGATAGAAGCCAACATCCCTTCATGATAAAAACTGTCAACAAACTAGGCATTTAAAAATACCTCAAAGTAATAACAGCCATATATGACAAACCCACAGCCACTGAATGGGGAATATATATGATGAACCCACAGCCACTAAACATCATGGGGAATGGGGAAAGGTTGACAGCATTTCCCCTAAGAATTGGAACAAGGATGCCCGTTCCTTGTTCCATGTCTTGGAATGGATATCCATTCCTTGTTCCACCACTCCTATTCAACATAATACTGAAAGTCCTAGCCAGAGCAATCAGGCAAGAGAAAGAAAGAAAAAAGAAAAGAGGAAGTCAAATTATCTCTGTTCACTGATTACATAGTCGTGTACCTAGAAAGCCCTAAAGACTCCTCCAAAAGACTCCTAGACTTGATAAACAACTTCTGTAAAGTTTCAAGATACAAAATCAACATACAAATATCAGTAGCATTTTTATACATCAGTAACATTTAAGCCAGGAATCAATTCAAGAACTCATTCCCATTTACAATAGACCACACACACACACACACACACACACACACACACACACACACACAACCTACCAATATATTTAACCAAGGAGGTGAAAGATTTCTACAAGGAGAACTACAGAACACTAATGAAAGAAATCATAGATGACACAAACAAATGGTAAAACATTTCATGCTCATGCATTGGAAGAACCAACATTGTTAAAATGACCATATTGCCCAAAGCAATCTGTAGATTCAACACAGTTCTTATCAAATTACCAATGCCATTTTTTACAAAATAAGAAAAAAAATTTCTATAGTTCATATGCAGCAACAACGAAAAGCCCAAACAGCCACAGCAATCCTAAGCAAAAGGAAAAATCTGGAGGCATCATATTGCCTGACTTTAAATTGTGCTACAAGACTATAGTGACCAAACAGCATGGAACTAGCACAAAAATCGACACGTAGATCTATTAAAAAGAATAGAAAACCTAGAAATAAAGCCACATTCTTACAACCAACTAATCTTTGACAAAATTGACAAAAATAAACAATGGGAAAAAGACACTCTATTCAATAAATGGTACTGGGAAAATTGGATAGCCACATACAGAATAATAATACTGGACCCCAACTCTCACCATGTGTATTGAGACGGAGTTTTACTCTTGTTGCCCAGGCTGGAGTGCGATGGCATGATCCCGGCTCACTGCAATCTCTGTCTCCTGGATTCAAGCAACTCTCTTGCCTTAGCCTCCCAAGTAGCTGGGATTACAGAAGCCTGCCACCACGCCCGGCTAATTTTTTATATTTTTAGTAGAGACGGGGTTTTGCCATGTTGTCCAGGCTGGTCTGGAGCTCCTGACCTCAGGTGATCCATCCACCTCAGCCTCCCAAAGTGCTGGGATTACAGGCATGAGCCACTGCGCCCAGCTCTCTCACCATATACTCTAAAGAAATTAAATTAAGATGAATTAAAGACTAAATGTAATACCTGAAACTATAAAGACCTTAGGAAAAACCCTAGAAAAACCCTTCTGGATATGCCTACGCAAATAATTTATGATGGAGACCCCAAAAGCAAATGCAACAAAAACAAAACAAAACAAATGAGACTTACCTCAACTAAAAAGCTTCTGCACAGCAAAAGAAACAATCAACAGAGTAAATAGACAACCTACAAAATGAGAGAAAATATTTGTAAATTATGCCTCTGACAAAGGAGTAATATTTACAAGAAACTCAAACAACCCAACAAGAAAAAAACCAAACACCACCATTGAAAACTGGGCAAAGGACATGGACAGACATTTCTCAAAAGAAGAAATACAAATGGCCAATGAACACATGAAAAAAATGCTGAAAATTCCTAATCATCAGAGAAATGCAAATTAAAACCACAATGAGACACTGTCTCATACCAGTCAGAATGCCTATTATGAAAATATCAGAAAACAACAGATATTGGCATGGACGTGGAGAAAAGGGAGTATTTATACACTGTTGGAGGGAATGTAAATTAGTTCAATCTTTATGGAAAAACAGTATGGAGATGTCTCAAGGAAATAAGAATAGAACTACCACTTGAGCCAGCAATCCCGCTACTGGGTATCTACCCAAAGGAAAAGAAATTATTATATAAAAAAGACACCTGCACTCATATGTTTATGGTAGCACTATTTACAACAGCAGTCATGGGACCAACCTAAGTGTCCATCAACAGTTGATTAGATAAAGAAAATGTGATATATTTGCACCAGGAAATACTACAAAGCCATAAAAAGAATGAAATCATGTTATTTGTAGCAACATGGATGGAGGTAGACACCACTATGCTAAGTGAAGTAACTGAGAGATAGAAAATCAAATACTGCATGTTCTCACTTACACGTCGGGGCTAAACAATGGATGCACATGAATATAAAGAGAAATAATAGACAATAGGAATTTCAAAAGGGAGGAGGGTAGGGGGCTGAGTGTTTAAAAATAACCTGTAGGTACAATGTCCAATAGCTGGGTGACGGGTAGACTAGAAGCCTAACCCCCACAATTACATAACATACCCATGTACCAAACATGCACACATGACCCCTGATGTGGTTTGGCTCTGTGCCCCCACCCAAATCTCATCTTGAATCGTAATCCGAATTGTAATCCCCAAGTGCTGAGGGAGGGTCCTGGTGGGAGCTGATTGGATCGTGGGGGCAGTATTCCCCATGCTGTTCTCCTGATAGTGAGTGAATTCTCATGAGAGCTGATTTTTTAAAAAAAAATTTTTTCCTGGCACGAGGCATTTTTTTCTAACAGCACTGGGTGGGCCCAACCCACCTGCCAGACAGTTCTTGGGAGTGAGGCTGGTCTTTCCTGGCAAGTAAGACACAGTTTTGTTGGGTGAGTGAGCAGCTGCTCCCTTAGTCCAGGGAGAGCCCCGCTCCACTGGGTGATGAAACTCTGGCTTTTTGGAGGCCTGGCAATGCACAAGGCTCTTCCTCTCCAGGAATGCCCAGGCTCACATGGTCCACTTCAGACATCTGGTCTCCTGGTGGGTCCCCAGACAACACACGGTGCAATACCAGGCACCACAGCTGACACAGGTGTAGGAGAGGGGAAGACGCAAGACAGGGCAGAAGGAGCACTGCAGCCACAACGGGGACCCTGCACAGGCTGTCAGGTAGTTGGGGCCCTTGGCCACACTCAAGTTCTGCTCCTCCAGCAGGGCCTGAAAGTTTTTTTGGAAGCAACGTTGAAAATGATCACTTCAGGTTTTCTTCTTTTACTGTCTGGTATCTGCATCATCGAACTGAGGCAGTCTCTTGCCAAGCTGAGGGAGTCCCACATGGGGGTCATCCTGGAAGTTGTCATTCTCCAGAGTCTCCAGCTGCCAGTTGATGCGACACTGCCAGGTGGCCCAATCCAGCACCCACTGCTGCCCAGGGTCCTGGGAGTGGACTTCACTGAATAGAAAGAGACCCTTTGCTTACTTCCTTGACAAGATTCCAGACCTTCTCCATGTCCAGCAATGCTGTTCAGGCTCCAGCTTGGCTCCTCTCCCTGCCTCTACAGAGGTGGCTGGCCCTCTTCTCTGCTCAGTCTATGCACTCTTCCTGAAGTTTTCTCCTTCACCATTCGCACAACCCAACTGATCTGATGGTTTTATAAATGACAGTTTTCCCTGCTCTCTCTCCCTGCTGCCACCATGTAAGACATGCCTTGCTTCCCCTTTGCCTTCCACCATGATTGTAAGTTTCCCAAGGTCTCCCCAGCCATGCAGAACTGTGAGTCAATTAAATCTCTTTTGTTTACAAATTACCCAGTCTCCAGTGGTATTCTTTATAGCAATGTAAAAATGGACCAATACAACTCCCAAATCTAAAATAAAATAAAATTTTAAACGCTCAGAAATTGAGAGAAAACTTTAAAACCTGATAAAAAGGTAAAAATTCATGAACAGAGAATTCACACACACACGTGCCCTTAGGTCTTCGCCTCTATGGTATTCTTCCCTAAGATATGTAACTTCAGGCTAATCATGAGAAAACATCAGATAATCCAAATTGATTGGCATGCTGCAAAACAGCTGACCAGAATTCAAAGTATCAAGGTCATGTAAAACAAGGGAAGACTGAGAAATAGTTATGGGTCAAAGGAGACTAAGGAGACATATTCACCAAATGCAACGTGGTGTCACGAATTGTTCCTCGAAACAAACACGAGAAAGGACATTAATGTAAAGCTGGTAAAATACAAACACATTCTGTGCTTTAGTTAATATCGCTGTAATAAAGTAGTTACTTAGTTTTGAGAAATGTGTTGTGATTATGTAAGATGCTAACTCAAAGGAAGATAAGTGAAGTGGATAAAGGAACTCTGCACTCTTCTGACACTCCTGGATAACCCTAAATTATTTCAAAATATATATGGAAATATAAATATACGAGACTACTCAGTGAAGCATTGTTTGTAATTGCAAAACATTGGAAACAAGCTGAATGTTCACATACACAGTAGTGGTTGAGTAAACTATGGTACATCCATACAAAGGACAACTGTGTAGTTATAAAAAGAAGGAAGAAAACTCCTGTGATTATCATCAGAGCAAATTCCAGGATCTATTAAAAATTGTGTATACAATTTTTGCCTTTTGTGTAAGAAAGAAGAAAGAAAAAGAAAGAAAAAGAGGAAGGCTAAACCAGAACTATTGAGATTGTTTACATACGGGGTGTGGGTATGGGACGGGAAGGAGAGAGCGAATGGTGTGACGCCACTTCTGACACTTCCCTGAATATACATCGCTTTGTATAGTTCCTACTTCTGTAACCATTTCACTTACACAACTGGAAAATAAAACAAAAAGGAGGTGTTGTCAGCAAGATGGAGGAGCAGGAAGCTCCAAGTCCTTGCTTCTCCACCGAAACGCTAAATAAACATTATATGGACTAAAATAGATTTCTGAGAACTCTGGAAACAAGAAGTTGCAAGCAACCAAGTAAATGCCCAATTAAGAAAAAGTCACTTGGCCGGGGGCAGTGGCTCACGCCTCTAATCCCAACACTTCGGGAGGCCAAGGCGGGTGGATCACAAAGTGCAGAGGAACACACAGCATGTGCACAGATGCAAGACACGCACACACACAGGTGTGCTCCTCTTCCTTCCGTTATGCGCACACAGCCTCCTGGACCTGTCTTCCTGGGTCCTGACTCCCTCTCAGATGTCTATAGGCCAGCCTCAGTGAAGACCCCCACCCTTGGGTGCCCTTTTACCTAAATCCCACTATTCCCAAGATAATTCCTTTCTTGCCATGGAGTGGGGGCTGTCGCCACTGTGACATCCTCGTCCAGTCCTTCCCCCATCATAATGGCAACATCCCTGCAGGTGACCCACTCCAAGCACCAGCCTCTCCCTGTCCACCTGACCAGGCACCATCCTCTCCACGGGCCAGGAAACATCCTCCCCAGTGCCATCAACCGCCCCACCTCATGCCTTGCTTCTGAGAACAATGGAGCCACCAGCCACCTGCGTCCCCACCTGCCTCCTGCCCGGGACTGTCCCCATCACGAAAGTTTGCTGGGACAGCAGGGACCACGAGCGCCCTGAGGCAGGCTGCAGCCCCGGTGAACACCAGGCTCAGCACTCACAGCCTGTGACCTGGGTCAGTGGGAGTCCCCTTCTCAGGGCCTCAGTTTTCTGACCCGTGGGAAGGAGAGTCCTCAGCCCGCAAGAGAAAGAAGCTGCCACCACGGTCGGTGCAGAGCGGGTTCTCACTACACAGAAGGGTTCATTGCTCTGCATCTTCTCCTCTATAGAGGTGTCTGTGCCCATTTCTCCATCACTGTCCTGCTTCTCCAACCCCCAGGGCAGACGTGACCCCATGGGATGGCCATCCTCCGGGCTGGGTGCTCACCCTCACAACCCACCACACATGCCCGGGGTGGATGTGTGTGCATGTGTGTGTACCCAAGTGTCTGTGTGTGCATGGGGCAATTCGGTGAGTCCCCAAGGGCAAAAGGTGGCACAGAAGGAGATGAAAACATGTCCGAGGCCGGGTCTGGGCTGACCTCGCTGGTCCAGCTAAGGAGCTGGGAATACCCAGGAGACCATGAGAGGCCGGGTGCTGGGAGCCACACCCAGGCTGGAAGATGAGCAGCGCTTGCCTGTGTCTGTCCTCGTCCAGGCAGGGGCCCTGTGACAGCGGCTCACATCCCCCTGTTCCGTCCTAAAACGTGTTGTCCGTAGTTCAGATTCATAGAGCCATGAGGGGCCTATCATGACTGAGTTGAGTTGGGTAGGGGAACACGCCTGGTCGCTTCCCCTGCCAGGCCTGAAGCTGCCCGTCCCCCTCGCTGATGCTGTCCGGCAGGGCCCCCGCCTTCCCTTGGGAGGACAGATCAGTGGGACCCGGCACTGCCTGTCCACCCTCCCTTGGAAAGGCACTCACTCCAAGTCTAGGGGGGTGGCACCTGGCCATGGGGGAGGACAACAGGGTTCCTGATGCCCTGGGAATGGCGCCCTGGGGCACCCTGAGGCAGGTCAGAGCCCTCACAGCCACACCAGCCAAGGCCAGAGTGAGGCTGGACTGCCCTGTGGTAGCTGTGGCCTGGGGCCAGCCTAGAGGAAGGGGCCTTTCATTCTCACTGCTCACACCGCCACGCATCCCCAGGACTCCACGGGCCCAGGGAGGGTGTGCATCCCACCCCACACAGCACTGCAGAGTTCCCAGGCAAAGCTCTCACAAACAAGACAGTGTCTGCGTGGACCCCATCATCTCGCCTGTGTCCGATGAAGTGGGACCGAGTTAGGAAACCTTTCAACTTGCACCATCCCACAGGCAGAAAGGGCCGACCGCAGTGGGAGACTTCCAGCCGAGTGGGCGATGCCACCTGGCCGCCGCCACCTTCTGGCCCGGAAACCAGAGAGGAGCAAGTGCGGCGTCTGTCCCCTCACGGGCAGTCACTCCTCAGCATTCTCGTCAGGGCTGCAGAGTTTGCAGGCTAACTGGGGGACCGCCGGTTGGCTCCTTTTCTCTGGGTTGTGCTCAAAGGGACGTCCAGAGGCCCCCTTGTGCATTTTGCCGGTGTCTGGAGCCAGGGTGTGAGGACATGAAGACGGCTTGAGTTTTAGCGGGTGCCTATCGGTGGCTGCTTGGGGAATGTGTAGGCTGTGGCCTCTGCCTTCTGATTATGTTTTTAACACCAAGTCAAGTCCTTCCAACTGCAGGAGGGGCCGCGGCGGGCACCGCAAGGCTGAGTGGGGAATTGACTGGAGATGAAGCTGAAGGGGAAGCCGGGGGCAGCCGAAGTGTAGTTGGGGGAAGGGGTTTCCAGCCCGGGACACAGGAGGGCAGGCCTGGCCAGGAGTGGGCAGCAAGGGGGCGTGAGGCCTGGGCTGGGGGCTGCGGGGAGCCAGGTGAGGTGCTGGGAGGGTTTTCACAGGGGAGGGCAAAGATCCATTTGTTATTTTTCATTTTACTTTAATCAGTTCCCTACTCCCCATTCTTCCTCAGGAATCTCAAAGGCCTCGGCCCCTCAGCGGCTGTGATGTGCTGTGTGTCCCCGTGCGCCTCCCGCTGTCGTGTCAGAGCTGGCCTTGGGCAGGCTGATGCCATTGGACTTCCCAGCATGTCCTTGGTGTGGTGGTGCAATCTGCCCGGGCACGCTGGACAGTGCTCCTGCCTGACCCTGCCTGTGTGCACCCTCCCCTCTCCCATTGGCTGGGTCTGTTCTCATCTGTTCTGGGAGTTTCTGGGCCTGTGGCCATGAACCAGCGTTTCCTGTCCCTCCTCAGCCCACCTGCAAGGAGGCTGGGGCCCCAGAGGACCCCAGAAGGCCCCTCCCATCCAGAAGGAACTGTCGGTGCAGCTGAGGCATGGAGGTACCAGAACAAGCACCCTGGACTTGCTCTAGACTCTGCGGCTTCCCACATGTCCTGACCTTGAAACCTGGAAGCAAATCCCGTAACTCACTTCCTGCAAGGCCTCGGTCATGTCACCTTGTGACACAGGGAAGAGGTGCAGGTCCCAAGGGCCTCTCCCCACCTCGCCTCCGGGCCCCTCTCTCTGCCCATAGGTCTGGTCGCACCCCGCTGGAGTGTGCCTCCTGGTGAGGAAATGGTTCGACAGGGCTGACTTGGGACATTTCCTCTAACTCAGCCGTAGGGTGAGGTCCCAGCCAAGCCCCAGAGGCAGCAGAGAGGGGCAGGCAGAGGGCACCCTGGCAGTGCGGGAGCCCCCACCCTGATGTTCTTCCCCGGATGGGGGGGTGGCAGGGCTGCCTGGAGATCCTGGGGCTGCAGTCATGGGGCAAGGTCAGAGCAACTGTCCTCGAATAGGCTGGACACCCCCAAGGTGCACTGTGAAGGAAGAGGGGCACCCTCTCTGGGGACAGACCAGGCCCCCGCTTTCAGGGTCTCCTGTGAACCAGGCTGGGCCAGCCCTCAGGCCTGCAGCAGAACAGTCCACCTCCCCTGGGTCTATGGGTCCTGCTCATTACAATGCTTTCTGGCCCCAAACCCAGTGTCCAAGCCTGCACCCCATGATAGTTTGAAAAGTTCTCAGGTTCCTCTCGAGCTCTGAGAAGCAACTCAAACCTCAGCCCTGACCCAGCACGCTCCATCCGCTTACCCTGGGCTAAGTTCCAGTAGCCCTTGGCCAGAAGCCTGTGTGCCCAGCAGTCGCTGGAGCAGCGGGGCTGTCCACCTGCAGCTGTGTCTCCTGATCCCAGCCAAGAGGACCGTGAGTGTTAGGGCTGGTGCAGAAAGCAGCAGTCCCTCGTCTGTAGCCTTGCACATAATATCTCCTTTACTGCACCGATTTTACTCCTAGGGCCTTGGCATTAGTGACAGCGGTGTCACTAACACAAACAGAAAAACGCAACACAAACAGAGCAATGGGTGGGCGCGGCGGCTCACACCTGTAATCCCTGCCATTTGGGAGGCTGAGGCAGAAGATCACTTGAAGGCAAGCGTTCCAGACCAGTCTGGGCAACAAAACAAGGCCCCATCGTTACCAAAAATTAAAAATTAGCCAGACGCGGTGGTGGCACCTATAGTCCCAGCTACTCGGGAGGCCAAGGCGAGAGAAACGCTTGAGCCCAGGAGTTCGAGGCTGCAGTGAGCTGTGATCACCACTGCACTCCAGCCTGGGTGACAGACTGAGACCAAAAACCCATACAAAGCAGCAAAAGGAAGAAACCAAAAATGGAGGAAACGGCAACCAAGATGCCTGTTGACTGGAGAACGTTTTTGCCCACGTGGTCCATGCACACGCGAGGTGAGTTTTCGCCACTGTGGAAACGAATTATTTCAGGCTCACAAGAAGATGAGGGTGATCAACAGTACAGGGACTCACGGTGCAGCCTTGAAGGGAAAGAGGGAATGTCGGGAGACTGTGTCCCACGTGGTTCACATGCATTCAGTGAACCGCTTACAGAAGCAGCAAAGGCCAGAGAGAGAACACTGGGTGTGGGTGCCTGTGCTGGGGAGGTGGGAAGGTTGGTCTCTGTGAACGTGGAGGAGGTGGGACTTACTGCCTGTGTGGCGGGGCTTGGGTTGGGTGGAGTGTTTGTGACGTCTCAAAGATAGGGTCTAGGAAAAGGCAGCAGGATGCCAAGTCTGGAGGCCTCCGATCAGTGGTGTGGCACAGCGATGTGTGGACAACCTGGTTGCTCCAACAGACTTGGTTCCAGTAGTGCTGATCAGTGGGCGTGGCCTCCCCCACCTCCACTGTGGGGTGCTGCAGACGAGAGGGTGCTTGCCAGCTCGTCAGTGTCTGTGAGGACCAAGAGGGAGATCCAGCAGGGCTCAGAGCAGACACGCAAAGGAAAAATCAAATGCAGAGGGGATCTGAAGACTTCCTGCCACATCTGCAAGGAGTCAGGACTGTGGGAGCTGCCCAGAGGCAGTGGTGTGGACTAGAAGAAGGTCAAAATTCACAGAGGTGCATCTCATGGAGGCACATGAGGTGGTGTGTGTCAATACGGCTAGGAGGACACTTTGTCAGCAAGCAAACCTTCCTTGAGAGAAACCAAGCCAGGGCCAGCAAGGTGGAGTGGCTGCCAGGCAGGGCAGGCCAATGACGGGGAGACACTGACGGAGCACAGAATGTGGGGAATGCAAACGCCACTCCTCGGGGGAGTCTCTGCAGGAATATCCCTCCTGTGTGTTCATACCTTGAGGACGGTGGGGAAAGTGGGAGTCCTCTTCTGGTGCCTTGCATTGTCCCAGCCCCATCTCCTCTGCCCTGGCAAATTCTCTGGGCCTACACAGACCCCACCCCGCCATCAGCTTCCTTCAAAGACCCTTAGTAAAACACTAGTGAACGGAATCCAGCAATATATAAACAGAAGTCTACACCACGGACAAGTGAGGTTTATTCCAGGAAGAAAAGTTGGTTTAACCTTCAAAATTAATGATTGCAATAAACCGTATCAGCAGAATAAAGAAACAAAAATCACATTCTCATCTCAATAGATGCAGAAAGTTCGTCTGAAAAATCTACCACCAATTTCATTTTAAAATACTAAACAAACTACAAATAGAAAGGAGCTTCTTCAACCTCATAAAATACATTTATGAAAACCTCACAGCTAACTTCCCCCTTAATTGTAAAAGCTAACTGCTTTCCTCCTAAGTTAGATCAGGAGCAAGGACATCTGCTCACCACTGCTATTCGACACTGTATTAGAGGTTCTAACCAGAACAAGCTGGCAATAAAAATAAACAGAGATCAGCCAGATGGAAAAAGAAAAAGTAAAACTGCCTCTCTTCAAACTTCACATGATCTTTTATATAGAATATCCTAAGAAGCCCAGTAAAAACAGTACTATTTCTAACAAAAGTAGTTCAGCAAGATTTCAGGATACAAGCTCAATATGCAAAAATCATTTGTATTTTCTCTATTTGTAATGAAGAATCTGAAAAAGGAATTAAGAAAATAATTCCATTTTCAATACCATCAAAAGGAATAGAATACTTAGGAACGCATTTAACAAAAGAAGTTCAACACTTACGCTCTGAAAACTACAGAACACTATTGAAGAAAATTGAAGATCTAAATAACTGAAAAAGCATCCCATCCATGTTCATGGGTCAGAAGACATGATGTTGCTGAGATGACAATGCTCCTCACATCAATCTACAGATCCAATGCAATCCCTATCACAGTCTCAAAGAATCCCCAAAGAATCTCTTCTTTGTAGAAATTGGTAAGCTGATTATAAAATTCATATGGAATTGCAAGAGACCCACAAATGCCAAAATAGTTTTGAAAAAGAATAAAGTAGAAAGACTCACACTTCCCAATTTAAAAATTTACTACAAAGTAGTAATAATCAAAACAGTGAAATACTGGCACAACGACAGATATATAGATCAATAGAACACAATTGTGAGTCCAGAAATAAAACCATACATCTATGGTCACCTGACCTTTTTTAAAATTGTACTTTGAGTTCTAGGGTACAGGTGCACAACGTGCAGGTTTCTTACATATGTATACATGTGCCATGTTTGTTTACTGTACCCATTAATTCGTCATTTACATTAGGTATTTCTCCTAATGCTATCCCTCTCCCAGCCCCTCACCCCATGACAGGCCCCGGGGTGTGATGTTCCCTGCCTTGTGTCCAAGGGTTCTCATTGCTCGGTTCCCACCTATGAGAGAGAACATGCAGTATTTGGTTTTCTGTCCTTGCGATAGTTTGCTCAGAATGATGATTTCCAGCTTCATCCATGCCGCTACAAAGGACATGAACTCATCCTTTTTTATGGCTGCATAGTATTCCATGGTGTATATGTGCCATATTTTCTTAAGCCAGTCTATCATTGATGGACATTTGGGTTGGTTCCAAGTCTTTGCTATTGTGAATAGTGCCACAATAAACATACGTGTGCATGTATCTTTATAGCAGCAGGATTTATAACCCTTTGGGTATATACCCAATAATGTGATGGCTGGGTCAAATGGTATTTCTAGTTCTAGATCCTTGAGGAATCGCCACACTTGTCTTCCACAATGGTTGAACTAGTTTACAGTCCCACCAACAATGTAAAAGTGTCCTATTTCTCCACATCCTCTCCAGCACCTGTTGTTTCCTGACTTTTTAATGATCACCATTCTAACTGGTGTGAGATGGTATCTCATTGTGGTTTTGATTTGCATTTCTCTGATGACCAGAGATGATGAGCATTTTTTCATGTGTCTGTTGGCTGCATAAATGTCTTCTTTTGAGAAGTGTCTGTTCATATCCTTTGCCCACTTTCTGATGTGATTGTTTGATTTTTTTTTTTTTTTTTTTTTTTTTTTTTGTAAATTTAACTTCTTTGTAGATTCTGCATATTAGCCCTTTGTCAGATGGGTAGATTGCAAAAATTTTTTCCCTTTCTGTAGGTTGCCTGTTCACTCTGATGGTAGTTTCTTTTGCTATGCAGAAGCTCTTTAGTTTAATTAGATCCTATTTGTCTGTTCTGGCTTTTGTTGCCATTGCTTTTGGTGTTTTAGTCATGAAGTCCTTGCCCATGCCTATGTCCTGAATGGTATTGCCTAGGTTTTCTTCTAGGGTTTTTATGGTTTTAGGTCTAACATTTAAGTCTTTCATCCATCTTGAGTTAATTTTTGTATAAGGTGTAAGGAAGGGATCCAGTTTCAGTTTTCTACATATGGCTAGCCAGTTTTCCCAGCACCATTTATTAAACAGGGAATCCTTTCCCCATTTCTTGTTTTTGTCAGGTTTGTCAAAGATCAGATGGCTGTAGATGTGTGGTATTATTTCTGAGGGCTCTGTTCTGTTCCATTGGTCTATATCTCTGTTTTGGTACCAGTACCATGCTGTTTTGGTTACTGTAGCCTTGTAGTACAGTTTGAAGTCAGGTAGCGTGATGCCTCCAGCTTTGTTCTTTTGGCTTAGGATTGTCTTGGCAATGTAGGCTCTTTTTTGGTTCCATATGAACTTTACAGTTGTTTTTTCCAATTCTGTGAAGAAAGTCATTAGTAGCTTGATGGGGATGGTATTGAATCTATAAATTACCTTGGGCAGTATGGCCATTTTCACGATATTGATTCTTCCTATCCATGAGCATGGAATGTTCTTCCATTTGTTTGTATCCTCTTTTATTTCATTGAGCAGTGTTTTGCAGTTCTCCTTGAAGAGGTCCTTCACGTCCCTTGTAAGTTGGATTCCTAGGTATTTTATTTTCTTTGAAGCAATTGAGAATGGGAGTTCACTCATGATTTGGCTCTCTGTCTGTTATTGGTGTATAAGAATGCTCGTGATTTTCGTGCATTGATTTTGCATCCTGAGACTTTGCTGAAGTTGCTTATCAGCTTAAGGAGATTTTGGGCTGATGCGGTGGGGTTTTCTAAATATACAATCATGTCATCTGCAAACAGGGACAATTTGACTTCCTCTTTTCCTAACTGAATACCCTTTATTTCCTTCTATTGCCTGATTGCCCTGGCCAAAACTTCCAACACTATGTTAAATAGGAGTGGTAAGAGAGGGTATCCCTGTCTTATGCCAGTTTACAAACAGAATGCTTCCAATTTTTGACCATTCAGTATGATACTGGTTGTGGGTTTGTCATAAATAGCTCTTATTATTTTGAGATACGTTCCATTAATACCTAGTTTATTCAGAATTTTTAGCAAAAAGAGCTGTTGAATTTTGTCAAAGACCTTTTCTGCATCTATTGAGATAATCATGTGGTTTTTGTCTTTGGTTCTGTTTACGTGATGGATTACATTTATTGATTTGTGTATGTTGAACCAGCCTTGCATCCTAGGGATGAAGACAACTTGATCTTAGTGGATAAGCTTTTTGATGTGCTGCTGGATTCGGTTTGCCAATATTTTACTGAGGATTTTCGCATTGATGTTCATCAGGGAAATTGGTCTAAATATTCCCTTTTTTTGTTGTGTCCCTACCAGGCTTTGATATCAGGATGATGCTGGCCTCATAAAATGAGTTAGGGAGGATTCCCTCTTTTTCTATTGATTGGAATAGTTTCAGAAGGAATGGTACCAGCTTTTCTTTGTACCTCTGGTAGAATTCGGCTGTGAATCCATCTGGTCCTGGACTATTTTTGGTTGGTAGGCTATTAATTATTGCTTCGATTTCAGAGCCTGTTATTGGTCTATTCAGCGACTCAACTTCTTCCTGGTTTAGTCTTGTGAGGGTGTTATGTGTCCAGGAATTTATCCATTTCTTCTAGATTTTCTAGTTTATTTGCATAGAAGTGTTTATAATATTCTCTGATGGTAGTTTGTATTTCTGTGGGACTGGTGGTGATATCCCCTTTATCATTTTTTATTGCGTCTATTTTATTCTTCTCTATTTTCTTCTTTATTAGTCTTGCTAGCAATCTATCCATTTTGTTGATCTTTTCAAAAAAGTGGCTCCTGGATTCATTGATTTTTTGAAGGGTTTTTTTTTATATGTGTGTGTCTCTATCTCCTTCAGTTCTGCTCTGATCTTAGTTATTTCTTGCCTTCTGCTAGCTTTTGAATTTGTTTGCTCTTGCTTCTCTAGTTCTTTTAATTGTGATGTTAGGATATCAACCTTAGATCTTTCCTGCTTTCTCTTGTGGGCATTCAGTGCTACAAATTTCCCTCTACACACTGCATTAAATGTGTCCCAGAGATCCTAGAACACTGTGTCTTTGTTCTCATTGGCTTCAAAGAACATCTTTATTTCTGCCTTCATTTTGTTATTTATTCAGTAGTCATTCAGGAGCAGGTTGTTCAGTTTCCATGTAGTTGTGCAGTTTTGAGTGAGTTTCTTAATCCTGGGTTCTAACTTGATTGCACTGTGGTCTGAGAGACAGTTTGTTGTGATTTCTGTTCTTTTACATTTGCTGAGGAGTGCTTTACCTCCAACAATGTGGTCAATTTTGGAATAAGTGTGATGTGGTGCTGAGAAGAATGTATATTCTGTTGATTTGGGGTGGAGAGCTCTGTAGATGTCTATTAGGTCTGCTTGGTGCAGAGCTGAGTTCAAGTCCTGGATATCCTTGTTAACCTTCTGTCTCGTTGATCTGTCTAATATTGACAGTGGGGTGTTAAAGTCTCCCATTATTATTGTGTGGGAGTCTAAGTCTCATTTTAGGTCTCTAAGAACTTGCTTTATGAATCTGGGTGCTCCTGTATTGGGTGCATACATATTTAGGATAGTTAGCTCTTCTTGTTGAATTGATCCCTTTACCATTATGTAATGGCCTTCTTTGTCTCTTTTGATCTTTGTTGGTTTAAAGTCTATTTTATCAGAAACTAGGATTGCAACCCCTGTTTTTTTGGGGTTTTTTTTTTGTTTTTTTTGCTTTCCATTTGCTTGGTAGATCTTCCTCCACCCCTTAATTTTGAACCTATGTGTGTCGCTGCACATGAGATGGGTCTCCTGAATATAGCACACTGATGGTCTTGACTCTTTATCCAATTTGCCAGTCTGGGTCTTTTAATTGGGGCATTTAGTCCATTTACATTTAAGGTTAATATTGTTATGTACGAATTTGATTATGTCATCATGATGCTAGCTGGTTATTTTGCCCATTAGTTGACGCAGTTTTTTCCTAGCTTCAATGGTCTTTACAATTTGGCATGTTTTTGCAGTGGTTGGTACTGGTTGTTCCTTTCCATATTTAGTACCTCCTTCAGGAGTTCTTGTAGGGGAGGCCTGGTGGTGACAAAATCTCTCAGCATTTGCTTGTCTGTAAAGGATTTTATTTCTCCTTCACTTATGAAGTTTAGTTTGGCTGGATATGAAATTCTGGGTTGAAAATTATTTTCTTTAAGAATGTTGAGCCGGGCGTGGTGGCTCAAGCCTGTAATCCCAGCACTTTGGGAGGCCGAGACGGGCGGATCACGAGGTCAGGAGATCGAGACCATCCTGGCAACATGGTGAAATCCCGTCTCTACTAAAAAATACAAAAAACTAGCTGGGCGAGGTGGCGGGCGCCTGTAGTCCCAGCTACTCGGGAGGCTGAGGCAGGAGAATGGCGTAAACCTGGGAGGCGGAGCTTGCAGTGAGCTGAGATCCGGCCACTGCACTCCAGCCTGGGCGACAGAGCGAGACTCTGTCTCAAAAAAAAAAAAAAAAAAAAAAAAAAAGAATGTTGAATACTGGCCCCCACTCTCTTCTGGCTTACAGAGTTTCTGCTGAGAGATCCACTGTTAGTCTGATGAGCTTCCCTTTGTGGGTAACACGACCTTTCTCTCTGGCTGCCCTTAACATTTTTTCCTTCATTTCAACCTTGGTGAATGTGACAATTATGTATCTTGGGGTTGCTCTTCTCGAGGAGTATCTTTGTGGTGTTCTCTGTATTTCCTGAATTTGAATGTTGGCCTGCCTTGCTAGGTTGGGGAAGTTCTCCTGGATAATATCCTGAAGAGTGTTTTCCAGCTTGGTTCCATTCTCCCTGTCACTTTCAGGTACACCAATCAAACACAGATTTGGTCTTTTCACATAGTCCTGTATTTCTTGGAGGCCCTGTTTCTTTTTACTCTAAACTTCTTTTCTCACTTCATTTCATTAATTTGATCTTCAGTCACTGATATCCTTTCTTCCACTTGATCGAATCGGCTACTGAAGCTTGTGCATGCGTCACGTAGTTCTCGTGCCATGGCTTTCAGCTCCATCAGGTCATTTAAAGTCTTCTCTACACTGTTTATTCCAGTTAGCCATTCATCTAATCTTTTTTCAAGGTTTTTAGTTTCCTTGCAATGAGTTCGAACATCCTCCTTTAGCTCGGAGGAGTTTATTACTGACTTTCTGAAGCCTACTTCTGCCAACTCATCAAAGTCATTCTCCGTTCAGCTTTGTTCCATTGCTGGCGAGGCGCTGCAGTCCTTTGGAGGAGAAGGAGAGCTCTGGTTTTTAGAATTTTCAGCTTTTCTGCTCTGGTTTCTCCCCATCTTTGTGGTTTTATCTACCTTTGGTCTTTGATGATGGTGACCTACAGATGGGGTTTTGGTGATGCTTTTTTGTTGATGCTGATGCTATTCCTTTCTGTTTGTTAGTTTCCCTTCTAAGAGTCAGGTCCCTCAGCTGCAGGTCTGTCAGAGTTTGCTGAAGGTCCACTCCAGACCCTGTTTGCCTGGGTATCACCAGTAGTGGCTGTGGAACAGCAAATATTGCTGCCTGATCCTTCCTCTGGAAGCTTCATCTCAGAGGGGCACCCAGCTGTATGAGGTGTCAGTTGGCCCCTACTGGGAGGTGTCTCCAAGTTAGGCTACACGGGGGTCAGGGACCCACTTGAGGAGGCAGTCTGTCTGTTCTCAGAGCTTAAACACCATGCTGGGAGAACCACTGCTCTCTTCAGAGTTGTCAGACAGGGACTTTTAAGTCTGCAGAAGTTTCTGCTGTCTTTTGTTCACTATGCCTTGCCCCCAGAGGTGGAATCTACAGAAGCAGGTGGGCCTCATTGAGCTACAGTGGGCTCCACCCAGTTTGAGCTTCCTGGCCACTTTGTTTACCTACTCAAGCCTCAGCAATGGCAGACGCCCCTCCCCCAGCCAAGTTTGCTGCCTCGCAGTTCGATTTTGGACTAGCAGTGAGCAAGGCTCTGAGGGCATGGGGCTTGCTGAGCCAGTACCGGATATAATCTCCTACCATTTGATAAGACTGTTGGAAAAGCTCATTGTTTAGGTGGCAGTGTCCCGATTTTCCAGGTACAGTCTGTCACAGCTTCCCTTGGCTAAGAAAGGGAAATCCCCCGACCTCTTGTGCTTCCCAGGTGAGGTGATGCCCCGTCCTGCTTCGGCTCACCTCCATGGGCTGCACCCACTGTCCGATCGGTCCCAGTGAGGTGAACCAGGTACCTCAGTTGGAAATGCAGAAATCACCCATATTCTGCATCGATCACCCTGGGAGCTGCAGACCGGAGCTGTTTCTATTCAGCCATCTTGGAATGCACCACCCCTGTCACCTGACTTTTTTACAAAGGTGCCAAGACCATCCATTGGGGTCAGAATAATCTTTCAAACAAATGGTATTGAAACTTTATAACTATGTGGAAAAGAATGAAGTTGGGTCCTTACCTCAGACCACATATGAAAATTAATCTGAAATTGATCAAAGATCTAATCATAAGAGCAAAAAATAACAGTCTTACAAGGAAACATAGAGGTAATCCTTACTGACCTTGGGTTTGGCAAAGGTCATGGCACCAAGAATATTAGCAACAAAAGAAAAAATAGATAGTTTTGACTTCACCAAAATTGAAAGCGTGTGCTTCAAAGGACACTCTCAAAAGTGAAAGAACAACCCACAGAATGGGAGACAGTATTTGCCACTCATCTATATGATAAGGGATTTGTATCATGAGTATATAAAATTCTCTTACAATCAAGGAAGATAAACAAATGGCAAAAAAACACAGGCAAAGATACTCAATGTCATCAGTCATATGGGAAATGCAAATCAAAACCACGATGAGATGGCACTTCACATCTACTAGAAAGACTAAAATAAAAAACATCGGAGAATAACAAGTGCTAGAACCCTCATACATGGCTGGTGGGGCAGTAAAATGGTGCAGCCACTCTGGAAAACAGTCTCAGTCTCTTAAATAATTACATAGAGAGTTACCATAGAACCCAACAATTCCACTACTAGGAATATACCTAAGAGAACACAAGTCCAAGTTTCCATGATGGCAGTGTACAAGCAAGCTGACTTCCCTCCCATCTCAAAGAAAACCAAAACCAAATACACAGCACTGAGATTATCACCAGCAATATCCCAGAACTAAAATATGAGGATGAAAGAGTTCCTGGGGCCACAGAAAAGTAAAAAACTCCTAGACCAGATGTAAGGAAACGGGATTTACATGCCCACAATGCCCCTCTCCCCAGTCTGCTCAGCACCAAATGTGCAGAACATTTCTCCCTGACTCCCAATTTCTACACTGGACAAAGCAACATGGAGGCAGACAACCAGCTTCTTTCTCATGTTGGGTTTCCTGGCAGGAGACCTGCCCCTGCTTCAACCCAGGGGTATCATCAGGAGTGCCTGAAGGGAAAAATATCTCTGAGGAAAGTCAGAGACAAAAGGGGAAATGGGACTCCCATCCCACCCTTGAAAACTCTACTGTGTAACTCAGCCAAAGGAGACACCAAATCAGAGTGACTGTTCACAGTGTTACGTTGTAGGAGGTAAGTCCCACAGGCTCCCAGGCATGCAGCCCTGGTCAGCCTTCCCACATGACCAGGATATCCCATTGGGGCCTCTCTCTTTGGGACTGGCAGCACTCTACTGTTGCCTAGAACCAAGGCAAAGTTGGGCTTAAGTTGCCACCTAGTGCAGAAAAGGAGGCAGCAACCTAGCAGGAAAAAAGCAAAAGAAAAGAAACAGATGAATTACAAAGACCTCTAATAAAACATATCCAGTAAAAAGGTTAGGTATGGTGGCTCACACCTGTAATCCCAGCACTTTGGGAGGTCAAAGTGGGAAGATCGCTTGAGCCCAGGAGTTTGAAAGCAGCTTGGGCAACACGGCAAAACCTCATCTCTACAAAAAAATACAAAAATTAGCTGAACTGAACTACTCAGGAGACTGAGGTAGGAGGATCACCTGAGCCTGGGAGGTGGAGTTGCAGTGAGCCATGATCACCACTACATTCCAGCCTGGGTGACAGAGTGAGACCCTATCTTTAAACACACACACACACACACACACACACACACAGACACACACAAACAAAAAAAGAAACAAAAAGAAGCCAGACAGAGAAGTCTAAAATAAATACATAATTCTTCTGTGCAAGGACATAAACATACATTCACAAGAAACAATAGCAAACAGGGAGCCATGACCTCCCCAACTGAACAAGGTAAGGAACCAGTAACTGACCCTAAAGAGACAGCAATATGTGAATTATCTGACCAAGAATTCAAAATAGTAGTTTTAAGGAAACTCAGTGATCTCCAAGATAACAAAGAAAAGCAATTCAGAAATTTATGAGAAATAATTAACAAAGACATTGAAATAATCTAAAAATTCAAACAGAAACCTTGGAACTGAGAGATATATTTGCTGAACTGAAAAATTCATTACAGGCTCTCAACAGCGAAATAAATGAAGCAGAGGTAAGAATCAGTGAGCCTGAGAGAGAAGAATGAAAAGGAATGAAGATAACCTATAAGATACAGAAAATTACCTTGAAAGACCAAATCTAAGAATTACTGGTGTTCAAGAGAGAGTTAAGCAAGCACCAGGGGTAGGAAGCTGATCAAAAAATAATAACAGAAAAATTTCCAAAACTTGAGGAAGAGATAAATATTCAGGTACAGGAAAGTTAGAGAACACCAAAGAGATCTGACCCAAAGAGGACTACCCTGACACATACAGTAATCCAACTCTCAAAGGTCAAGGACAAAGACGGGACCCTAAAAGTGGCAAGAGAAAATAGGCAGACACATAAAGGAGCTCCAGTTCATCTGGCAACAGAATTCTTAAAGGAAACTCTACAGACCAGGAGTGAGTGGTATGACATTTTGAAAGTGTTGAACAGAAAAAAAATCCTCAGCTGTCATCCCAGAATAATGTATCCAGCAAAACTGTACTTCAAATATGAAGGAGAAATAAAGTCTCTCCCAAACAAACAAAAGCTGAGAGAATTCACCACCACCACATCTGTCTTACAAGAAATGCTAAAGGGAGCTCTTCAAACGGAAAGAAAAAAACACTCATGTATAAAAAGAAAATATCTGAAAGTATAAAACCCAGGGTAAAATTAAGTACACAGACAAACCAAAATATCGCAACGCTATAATTGCAGTGTGCAACCCACTCATAACTTTAGTATGAAGCACAAAGACGAAACTACCAAAATCAATAATAGCTACAGCAACTGATACTATAACAAAACCACAGAGTAATCCCTGAATACAGAGCGAGGGAAGGAAGAACAGATATGAATGGAGACTCCACTATGAGTGCTCAAGTACATGCCGGCAAACAAATGCTCATGAACATCTTCACTAAACAATAATTTTTTTTTATTTTTCTCTTACAACAAACCATAAATGGGCCACCTAGAAGAGCAGTGGATAAGGGTCTCTGGCTTACAAGGGAATAATGGAAAGCAACATTTCTCTGTGGAATGGGTGAAGATGGTCAGACCCTCCAAGGAGGGGTCGTCATGGCAATATATTGCTGACTATGATAGAGGCAAAGCTCAGGAACAGTTTTGACTCCCCCAGCCTCACAGTTCCTTCTGGAAGCTCCTCTTCAATTACTTCATCGGGTAACATGTCCCTTTCAAGATTAGTAGGTCCTCCTGCATTGCAAACCATGGTATTACAACAACGAACCCAGTAGAAGCTATTAGTTTTGAAGATTTTTCTTGGGGCTTCAGGAGGCTGGTGAGCTGCATATAGAAACGTGCAGTTGTATGTACAGTTCTTATAAACAAGTAGCTCACGAGGGTTTATGCCTGAAAAAAAACAGCAGCAATGAAAATAACTGATTTCATATTTTCTGTTTGTAAATATTGAAGCACATACACCTCACATTCAACCATAATTAGCTCCATGTACACATTCTATACTCCCAGCTGTGACAACATTGTTTAGAATACTTGACTGAGAGAGAATATCCAAGTACACTAATGGGTCTCATCACTCCAAGAACAACTACTTCTGGAGATAGTTTTCTATCTAAGTTGCCATCTTTAGGCCTCTGCCCCTCCCAAAATAATATCATGGTACCTTGTCATGTAGCTACGCACAATGAAATGTCCTGTTCATTTTTTGTGGTAAGAATTCTAGAGCTCCAGAAATCAAATGCAGAACAGAAGTCATGTTTCACTTAGGGTCCAGAGATCACACGGACCTTTAACAGAGGTGTCCATATTAATGTAGCATTATCCAGATTTTCTGCAGTTGGCAAGACCCTTCTAGGGTAAACTCCTTCCTGGGACCCTCAGCCTGGTGTTTCAGTCTCCTGAGCCCTTGATGCCAACCTCCTCCCCAGCACAGACTTGATGCAGCATTCCAACTAGGTATATGTTATCCAATGGACAACCCCTCTGGTGAAGGTTATCAATAGCAACTAATGTGATCACGACTAATGTGATCAATAATCTTCACTACAGGGCTTGTCCAGTGGCCTCAGCTGACCAGTGCTACCTGATCAAAGCTCCACCTAACACCTCCTTCAAGAATCCCTGGGTTAAATACCTTGGTCCTCATCACTACTTCCATTCCCCTTGAAGTCTATCCAGTGTTTACACAAATACTTTATTCTGGAACTTACCATAATTGATTTATCTATTCATGGATCTGGGTCTTGTCTCCTCTATAACACCAGAAACAACTGATGAATACGAACCAGTCACTTGTTTTCTGTTATTTTCCACTAAAAAAGTTTATTGGAGTTCAACATTCTACAGAAATGTGCCTGACCATAAGTCCACAACTCAGTGGATTTTCCCTAAGTGCCCACAGCCAGTACTCAGCATGCAGCACCAGACACAGAGCTGCATGACAGCCCCATGACTCTTCACTCTGCTCCTCCACAGAGACACTGCTGTAAGCAGCCCAGGCCAAAGATAGGAAATGTATGGGCTTCTAAACCTATAGGTTAGTTCTGTTTGGTTTTGAACTTTATGAAAGGAAATTATACATTATGTCTGATTTTGTGGATGGCTGCTTTTGCTCTATTCTGTGTTTATGAAATTTATCCCTATTGTTGCACACTGTTGTATATTGTTCATTCTCATAATTGTATAGCATTATATTGATGAACATAGCACGATTTATTGTTGATGGACATTAAGGTTGTTTCTGGTTTTTGTTTACTCCAAACAATGCTGCAATGAATACTGTTATATTGTATTTGCCTTGAGGTGAGCCTGCATAAGCTTTTATTAAATTAGCTATGTACCTATTTAGAAGTGCTGAGTCTCAGTGTTTGATATGCAGCTTTAGCAGACAACGTCGAAGAGTTTTCTACACTGGGTTGAATTTATCTATAGTCTGAGGGATTGTGCACACTTCAGAACCCTGACAACACTTGGTATGATCATTTTAGGATACTGAGTCATTTCCTGTGGTGTTATCGTGTTGTGGTTTTAAGCTGCATTTCTTTCAAGAAGAATGACACTGAACAACTTTTCTTATATATGTTACACATTCAGACACCATTTTCTGGTAAATTCCATTTAAGCCTTTTGTTTAAAATTCCACTGGATGATCAGCTTTTTATTAATTCATAGGAAGAAGTTCATTATATTATGAATACAAGTATTTTAGTAGATACATGTTTTGAAATGCTTTGTCCTCATCTGTGGCTTGCGGTTTTACTATTTCACAGGTATCTTCTTAGGAACAGAAATTTTGAAGTTAAAGGTAAATCAACCTATCAATTTCATTCTTATGTGACTGGTACTATTTTGCTCAATTTTTAAAATTCTTAATTCCTAAAAGTCACAAATACAGCATTTTACATTTTTCTCTAAAAACTATATTGATTTAAAATTTACACTGAGATCTACAAACCACCTAAAACTGCTTCTTTTGTATGGTGCAAATATTGTGTACAAATATCTAACATATCCACCACTACTTAGTGCAGAGAAGTGTCTTTACCCACTGCACTGCACAGTCAACTTTGTCAGAGATCGAGAAACCAGATGTATGTGGCTTTTTCTGAATTATTTCTCTTCTAGTGTTGTATTTTTCAATCCTGACCACAGGATCCAACACCAAACTGTTTTAAGAAAACTATATGAATAATCTTGATAGTTCAAAGCACAAGTCCTCGAGCTTTTTTTCTTTTTCCCCAAGACTGCTTTGGCTTTCCTAGCCCTTCATATTTTCAAAAAGCATTAGTCACCAACTTGTCAAAACACACACACACCCCTGCTGAGACTCTGACTGAAATTCTTTTGGATTTGTAGGTTAATTGGAGAAAAGATCTCCTTACTCTGTTGAGTCTCATGATCCATAAGTATAGTGTACAATTCCATGTGTTTAAGTCTTTAATGGTGCTTTAAGTCTTCAATAGGTGTTTCTGTAGTTTGAGTGCTGAAATCTTGCACAAATCCAGTTAGATTTGTGGTACTTGATTTTGTGATACTTTAAAGAGCAGCATTCCTTGGATTTCATTTTCAATCTGTTTCTTGATGTACAAAAAGACAAGTGATTTTGTAAACTGATTTTTGAATACTTATCTTGTATCCAGGATCTTTCCTAAAGGTATTTGTTATTTGAAGTTTGTTATCTCTGATGAATAGTAAGCAGTATAAATTCTTTCTTTCTGCTCTCCATGAGACTTAATCCTTCCTCTTGGCTAACTGAACTACCTAAGAACTCCAGTTCCACTGGGAATAGAAGTGGTGATGGTAGACATTTCCCTCAGAGGTTTGGAAAGGGTGTTGGATTTTATCAAAACATTTCAGCATCTACAATAATCTCTGCCCTTTTCTTTGTTAATATGGTGAATTAAACTGATGGGTTTCAAATTGTAAACCACATTGCAATTCTGTTATTGAATCCACAAGGTAGTGGGGTTATGGAATGTGTGTGTGTGTGTGTGTGTGTGTGTGTGTGTAAATGAACCTTTTATTTTTAAAATAGTTCTAGGTTTTCAGAAAAGTTGCAGAGATAGTGCAGAGTTCCTATATGCCTCATACCCACGCCCCTTGTCTCAGCACACTGCCTACATTTCTTTCCGTAGAGGTCTTTCGCTTACCATCCTGCACAGCCCCAGAAATCAGCAAAACTCCTGAAGGAAAAATGTCCCAGTATTCCAGCATTCCCAATTTCTTTGTCCTAATATCCATCAGGGTTCATTCAAGAAAATGGAGCCCTTAAAACAGTCTAGGTCTAAGTTATTAAATACAAGTGTTACAGCTGCCATGGCCATGGGGAAGCCAAGAAAGGAAGTCAGTCAGGTGAGGCTGAAGATCAGAGGAACAGTCCAGAGCTAGGTCACTTACACTGGGGCAGGCTGGAACAGCCCAACTTTGCACGGCAATATCAAAGGCCATGTACCTTTATCCTCTCAAGTAAGGCTCTTGCAGAGATGTTTAAACTGCTCCACTGGAGTACCCATCACCTAGGCAGGCCAGTGGCCAAATACCTGCTGTCGTCTTAGGAATTGCTTTCAGTCAAAGGCTCAGAAGTAGAGAAGATGGGGTGGACATGAAGGAGGACAGATCGGAGTCCGCCAGTGTCCATTACCGCACAAAACCATCGTGACCTTCCAGAAGAGTGATCTCTGCTTCACCCATACCTTGCAAATCTCACTCAAGTTCCTCTTTTTGCCAACTATTACCCCATGAAGGATTCATGGGAAAGATAGTTTTCAGACTCATTTAGAGGCAGTAATAATGCCATCAAGGTCCCCAGCAGTGGCCACTCTGGAGACAAAGCCCAGATTCTCAGCCTCCTGCCCATGTCCCAAATCAGCAGTTGGTCTGAAGAAGAGATGCGCATGAATGTCTTCTCACACTGCTATAAAGAACTGGCTGAGACTGGGCAATTTATAAAGGAAAGAGGTTTAATTGACTCACAGTTCCGCATAGCTGGGGAGGCCTCAGGAAACTTACAATCATGGCAGAAGAGGTAGCAAACACATCCTTCATATGATGGCAGGAAGTAGTGCTGGGGAAAAGGCCTTTATAAAACCATCAGATCTTGTGAGAACTCACTTACTATCATGAGAACAGCATGAGGGTAACCACTCGCATGATTCAACTGCCTCCCACTAGGTGGTCCTTCCCATGACATGTGGGGGTTATGGGAGTTACAATTCGAGATGAGATCTGGGTGGGAACATAGCCAAATCACATCGAGGTGGTAATCAGGGGATTGTTTTTGCGCAAAGCTTAGAACACAGAATGACATGTGAAGTTGCAAGCACAACCACAGAAACTGGGGACAAAACGGCTAGAAGAAAGGCCCTGAGCAGGGCTCCAGGCAAGGCCTCCACCTGTACACCATGATGTACACTGGTTGCACCCTCCCTGCTTGCTCCATTGGTCACTGGGCCTCTGGCCATACATCTTCATCTTCTGCAGGTTAGCGCCCTGGGGAGACGGGGCACCTTCCTCAGAGCACCAGAGGGCTCTGAGGAAGAAGCAAGAGCATCCTGGAAGTGCAGGCTCTGCCCTGACCTCATGCTTGGCCTTCCCATCTGTGTCTGGTAGGCATTTCTCTGAGGGCAGTCCATGGCCCATCCACTGCTTTGACCTGCCGAGCTGGAAGCACTCTCTAGACTACCAGAAATTGAATGGCCAGTGAGGACTCGCCCAGGCAGCATGGGGTGTCAACACACACAACCAGGGACAGTAGAGGCTCTCAGGTCCGGCAATGCTCTTACCCTCTGGAGACACTGCAGATGTGTGGACAGATTGTACCACTTTGCAGAGTACCTGGCTCTACAAGATGATGCATGCTGGCCTATCATGAGGCTGAGACCAAGGCCTATGGAGACGCACTCAAGATGGGAAGACATGAGGGAAGGGGAAACAGCTGGGTTCAGAGAAGAAAGCAGACTGGCCCTGCCCCCAGAGACTATCCAGGTAGGAGACTAATCTACAATGTGTCAGAATGACAAAAAGGTACTTACGGATGGAGATTGTCATACAGCGCCTAACATGATACGGACATGTTCTAATGTCGGGACAGTTGAAGTCATTTATGACCGCACAGTCATGGCATCTCAAACTATAGGTCCCTGAGAGGGGAGAAAGCAGGCTTCAGGCTTCTGCTCCACCACGCCTTTTCCACCCATTACCAGCTCACTCTACCCTCCCTCAATGGCCAGCCCTTCCCCTCTGCTTCCAAGGACTTCTCCTAGCCTGCGCAGCTCAGCTCTCTATACAGTCTGAGTGTCGCTCAGGCTAGCTCCTGGAAGGGAGGCCAGGCACAAGGAGAGCTTTCCCTGCTCTCCAACACAGGCTCCAGGGAGCGCCACTGGTGGTCACATATGGGATTGCTATGCTCTGCAGACCTGGCCCACCTCACCAAGGAAGACTGGATACTCACAGGGGTCCAGATTCCTCCTGGATTTCCCTGGACACAACTCCTCCTGCCTGGCCCTGATGGGGAAGGGCCACATCAAGGTTCCCCTTTGGTCCCCGGTCAGCTGCTCTTCCATCCTAACCCTCTCCTTGCTCATGACTACTCCTGGACTGCCCTAGTGCCCACCCCTGATTACACAGCAAATGTAGGCCCCAGCTGGCTGAGACGTGCTCCACGTTGCAGCCAATCATTCCAGTTACCCCCAGCAGCCCCAGGTGAATTCTCGTCCTCTCTGGGACAGTGAGAGGGAATGATACTTACACTGAGCACCAATGGTAACATTGGCTGCCACCAGTGGGAGCCCCACGGCTAGGAGTAAGGCAAAGTGGAGCATCACTTCATGCAGGAGCCTGGACCTGAAGGTAAGAAGACCCAGACAACACATTAGTGAGCCGTGGCTCCTTGGCCAGCTCTATGTCCCTGGCGTCAATGGTCTCATGAGTCTCCCTGACTCTACCCACCTGAATGCCTCCCCCACTGGGCCAGCAGCTCCTTGGGTAAGGCACTGGGGTCGGGCAGGTCTGACTCACACACAAGTCTTTGCCAGGTCTGTGCCCTCACCTCAGACAAACTCGCCGTCACTCCTCGAGCCAGGGAGGTCCTGGGGCTGCTTCATGTGGCAGCTCACCTAAGGGTCCCCATGCTTCAAAATATTTCTCTGTATCTACTGGTTGATTCTGAACCTCAAAAGCGACTTGTGAAATGTTCTCAAATACTGCCCATTGACGCGCTTTCTGCTCTCACATGCAACTCAGCAACATGAGGGCTGAGGTGACTACAGGTGGGGAGCGAGGACAAAACATGCCAGAAGCCCAACTTGAAGGCATCCTCAGTGGCATTATGAGAGAACTCCCCTCCCAAAATCTAGTCTTCTTCCACCCTGGGCATCACCGAGCCATCAGTTAATTACTGGCAAGGGGAGGATCTGGGGCACCTCACACCTGAGTCCTGATGCCAGCACTGTGGGCTCAGAAACATCCCCCAGGTCACCAATCAGTTGCCACAACTGAGACATTTTCTCGCAGGGACACAACTGCACCCTTATTCCTGCAAATGCACTGTCTCCATCCCCTACCTGCCTTCAGCATCCTGACTCAAGGGGGAAGCTCCATCTCCCTGATTTGGAGCAGATCAGTCCTCAGTGCTCAGTGGGGCAACTCCCTGGGCACAGTTGCTGACGGCTGCTGACTCCCCTCATGCTGAGGCCCCACCTGGAGGGGGTCAGAGCCTAATGTGTAGCTCCCCCCACCGCAGGAGCAGCTGGGGCCACAGAACCAGAAGCTGACTGTGCAGCAAGAAGCCACACCCAGGGATAGGGATGATCAGGATCCAGTACCCACTTTGCCCCACCCTGTGTACTAAGTCCAGCTCCAGTGGGGAAGGCTGAGATTCAAAATGCCCCTAGCCCTAGGTCATCAAGTTTGGGAAGAAAGATGGGTTGGTACCTCTGGGATGCAGGAGACCAAGACTGAGGGCCTGTCAGTGTCCACCCTTGGAAGGGGCTCCTGACTCGCCTGGCCAGTCAGCCTCCCTGGGTGGATCTCCCACCCACCCCATGCCCATTCCCCTGAGATCCAGCAGCCCTGTCTCCACTCTGTCCTGCCTGCTCTCCCTCGATGCCTCCTTCACTCAAAACACTTGCTCCCAAAGCTGGGCTCAAGGGCACCTACTGACGCAGAGCATGTACACTGAGGCTGTCTTCCTCCATGAGGGCACAGCAGACATTCTGAACACCCTTCCACTGTCAATGCCCAGAGCACATGCAGGAAAACTCACATTAGATGTGTTCACTGATTTCCAGCTGGATCTTGCGGCAGATGGGAAAACACACAAGAGCTACAATGGAACACTAGAAGAAACCAAGCTGGAAAGTCCACAGTAACAGTATGATTTCCTGGGGCACAGGTTGACACCCAGAGCCCAGAGCTTTAGGATTTTGTAGTCGAACAGGTTCTGGAGACAGAGCCAGGGCCAAGGCGAGTGGGAAATGAGAGCTTGGATTCCTTCACAGAGCATGGATCCTCAAGACCAAAAGTGTCAGAGAAGCACAGTGGGCTAGAAAATGTGGATCGTCATCATCAGCAAACAGAGACCCTGGTAACTTTGGGCCCCATCTTCCAGAGGATGCATGAAAACAGTGTGTTTCCTGGGAATTCCTTACCCAGAGACTTTCTCAACAGTCAGGCTGGAGTTAGAACATATATGACTGTGTGATCGCAAACCCCAGACAGAAAAACCACTTGCAAGTGGCCATGAGTCATCTTCATCCTGGGAAGCCAACAGAAACCATCACTGGAGGGGGACATAGCTTCCACTCAGACCCCCAGCCTCCGGTTGACTAATGACAAATACAAATGTGCCACAGACAACCAGAGGCACAGAAGTGATTAAGCCCCCAGGAGCAACGGCAGAAGAAACAAAATCTCCAAGTTAGACTCCCAAGGAATTCCCATATAGGAATGATTGGATGCCAATGTAAACACACAGGCTTAAAAAGTCAGGAAAAAATCATGTCACTTCCACTTCTACATGGGATGCAGTAGGTTGTGGCTACTCAGAATGTGACAACTGGGCAAATCAATCCACAGAGTTAAAAGTCACATTTGAAAGGCCCTTGGACAGATATGGAAGCACTAAGGCTAACGTAAACCGAAATTCCAAAGAGGGCAAGCCCTTCCCAGGGTACCCTTTGTTATTCCAGATACATTTGTCAGTTTGGGCACCAGCTGAAAGCCAGGCTGGCTACAGGCAGGGACTCCAGCAGGGAATGCAAACCAGAGTGCTTGGCTCACAGTCTTGGCTTACAGGGGACCAAAGTGGCCCAGAATCTCCAGGTACCCTAAAGATCAAGCCAGTTTTCCCATGGAAGGGCCTCCAAGTGCCATGGTGGGAGGGACCCTGGGGAGTCAGAGAAGGCCAAATAGAATCCCCCCTAGTGTGGCAGATCCCAGGAGACAAAGTGCCCCTAGAAGGAGCCTGCCACAGCCACACCACTGGTCTCCATCATAAGCCAGTGGCCCGGGAGGAACAGGTGTGTGGGATGAGGTTCAAGGGGAAAGTCAAAGCCTAGAAAGGGACACCTGTCTGAGCTGAGGATTCGGTGTGAAAGCTGACCATACTAATTGGGTCATCCTTGTCACACCCAGCTACATTAGAGTGCCGGGTGGGGAGACCATTCAGCACTCAAGGTAGAAAACATTGCTCCAAGAATGTACTTCTCTGAGGCCTGGCTGCTGAAACTGCCTGCGGTAACCTGAAATCAGTTTTATCTGATGGCTACTGAGACCACCTGCTGCAACTCTAAGCCTCGGTTCACCCACTGCTGTCATTCATTCACTCATCAACCAGAGCTTGCCAGCTCCCCAAAATCCTACTAGTGCCAATGAAATTCAGACAGCAGACAGCAATATGCACTATTTCTCTTCTTTATAAAAAAGAGGCACAGTTTCTCTCTCTCTCTCTCTCTCTTTTTTTTTTTTTTTTTTTTTGGAGTCTCGCTCTGTTGTGCAGGTTGGAGTGCAATGGTGTGATCTTGGCTCACTACAACCTCCACCTTCCGGGTTGCCACATTCTGTGGGAGAAGGGGAAGGACACCGCTCAAGATGGCTTCAGTTAGGGTTAGAGACAGGGCTGGCTCCAGAGGTGGGCAGGGTCAGGTTGAAGCTGCAAGATCCCAACTGGCCTCCACCTTTGAGCAAGCCAGTAGGCCGGGCCTTCCCACAGGCTCCTGGAGAGAGGAGAGGGTGCACATCCCCAGTAGTAACATGCAACCATCTCCAATCTTTCCAGCTGTTTTGTACACAGTGCAAGACATTCAATAAAAACATCAGAGGATACGTAAGAATCAGGAATAAATTATTGCTAATCAATAAAACAACAATAGAAATAAACTCACACTTCACTCAAATGTTGACATTAGCATACAAGTGCTTTAAAAATTCTAATGAGAGCATGAAAGAGGAAAATATTACAAAATTGATTACTAAACTGATTTTTTAAAGATGAAAAAAATTTAAAAATAACTGGATGTGTAAGAGGCAGAAATAAGGGACTAGAGTATGAATTATTTCTATACCACCATACTTCTGACCCTAAATATGTGGGGTTTTACACAGAAACCAGTTCTCCAACTCTCTGGACACTAAGTGACTGTCCAACATTTCAATTCAATTCTGACACTGCCTTGAGTAGGGCAGACCACACAGGTGAAGGGCTCAGTCCCACCCTACTGCCCCCACTTCAGATGCCAATCACAAGTCTGGGCCACCTGTACTTCTGACTGTCCAGTTATAAATCAAGGGTTTCCAAGACCTCCTCCTCCTAGATGATTTGCTAGAACAGCTCACAGAGCAGAAGAAAACAGTTTACTTACGATTACCAGTTTATTACAAAGGTGACAACTCAGGAACCATCAAAGAGATGCATGGGGCAAATACAAGATAAGCTTAAGATGGCTTCACACAAAAAGAGTTGGAATATTTTATTACCAGCACACCCACTACAAGAAATATTGACTTTATAACATATATAGAAATAAAATATATGACAATATCCCAAAGCAAAGGAGGCTGTAGAACTGAAAGGCAGAAACAGTTATGTCAGCGTTGGCGAGCGCAGGCTTCTAGGCAAAAAACATTGCAAGAGGTAACAAGGACCGATACTTCAGAGCCAAATGCAGTTTCGGACACTCAGAGTCCATTTTCTGACTACGGTGGCATTAAGCAATAAGTCACCCCTAGAAGGATTAACTGGAAAATCCTCATCTGTCTGGAAATTAAGAACACACTTCCAAATAAGAAATGGACCCCCAAACCCTTCTCAATAGAAATCAAGAATATTTTGGGCCAAGTAATAATAAAGAATGAAAAATAGAAACCTGGCAGAAGCAGCCTGAAGGGACACGGAAGGAAAAGCAGGGCTCCATCAGAAAAGGAAAAAAGACTGGAAACGAAGGCCTCCTTCTCTCCTTCCAAAGCAAGGAGCCAGAAAAGAACGAGGAGCAGAACGTGGACAGGGCTGCGGTCCCGAGACCCCTGCCTTGGGGAATCACAGACAGTGTGGGGGTGGGGCGCCCCCGGGACACCCCGAGGGAGGGGGCTCACGAACTGAATGGGCCCCCACCCCCAGACTCTCGAGGGAAGCTGAGCTCTAAGGGGAGGGGGATCCTGGGACCCCTGAGGGAAGTGGAGTTGGGGTGCTGGCATCTCCCTGGGACCCCTGAGCATAGTTGGGGGGCCTCCCTGGGACCCTGATGGGAGTGGAGTTCGGGGCCTCTCTCTGATACCCCTGAAAGGAGTGGAGTTCGGGGAGTCTCCCTGGAACCCTGAGAGGAGGGGGGTTCGGGGGGTCTCCCCAGGACCCTGAGGGGAGTGGAGTTCGGGGGGTCCCCCGGGACCCTGACGGGAGTGGAGCTGGGAGTCCCCCCGGTACCCCTGAGAGTAGCTGATTTCAGGGGGTCTCCCTGGGACCGTGACAGGAGTGGAGTTGGGGGTCCCCCGGTACCCCTGAGAGAAGCTGGGTTCGGGGGTCTCCCTGGGACTCTGAGGGGGCGGAGTTCCCAGGGGGTTCCCCGGTACCCCTGAGAGAAGCTGAGTTCGGGGTTCCCCCTGGGACCATGACAGGAGTGGAGCAGGGAGTCCCCCGGTACCCCTGAAAGTAGCTGGGTTCGGGGGGTCCCCCTGGGACCCTGACGGGAGTGGAGTTGGGGGTCCCCCGGTACCCCTGAGAGTAGCTGATTTCAGGGGGTCTCCCTGGGACCGTGACAGGAGTGGAGCAGGGAGTCCCCCGGTACCCTGAGAGAAGCTGTGTTCGGGGTTCCCCCTGGGACCCTGATGGGAGTGAAGCAGGGAGTCCCCTGGTACCCCTGAGAGAAGCTGGGTTCGGGGGACCCCCGGGACTCTGAGGGGGCGGAGTTCCCAGGGGGTGGGGCGCCCCATCCAGGAAGCGCGGTGCACCCCCAGGCGGCGTCCGCGCGGCCCCAGCAGCTGCCGAGGAGGCTCCGGCCGGGCTGCCTCCGCTGGGCCCCGGGCAGACGTCGGTCTCACGCCTGGGTCCGGACCCGCCTCAGAAACTGACCTGTGTCCCTCGGGGCCTGCCCTGGTCGTGACCGCCGCCTCCAGCCAGCCGCCTCCGCCGCCGGCCGCCGCACCCCCTTTCTGGAACTTTCCGGGCCCTCCGCGGCCGCACAGCTCCGCCCTCCCGCCGGACCCTCGAAGCCCGTCCCCAGGCTCCAGGCCTCCAGCCCGTCCTCCCGTGTTCGAAGCCTGGCAGGGTCCCCCTGGGGACTCCGGGGGAAAACATTTCTCACAGAAATCTGCACGCCCGGGCTCCATCCACACTCCCTTCCGGAAAGCCACGGGGAATGTTCTAGAAGCCCACGCCCCTGGCTGCTGGAGAAACGGGACAGCAGCCACCCTTGGCAGCCTGTAGGCACCACCCAGGCCCACGCTGCCCTCACGGTCCCAGTCCACCCACCGCATTCCTGGGCCCTCCCTCTAGGGGGTCCTGCCACCACCATAACCCCTGGGGACCTGGGAGCCCCTCCGCTGGGGGCTCAGGGTGGGACCCCGTCGCCTCTGGAGCTGGTCCTGTCCCTAACCCTGACCGAAGCCAGCTGAGCGGTGCCCTTGCCCTTCAGCCCCGCCAGCGCCCACCTGTCCAGAGGTTTCAAGGGGGGACCTGCCTGGCTGTCGCTTGAGCTCCTGCCATTTTGCCTTCAAGCTGTGTGTGGCCAGTGGCCGCTGGCTTCACGGGAGCATCTCCTACACAGTGTGACTTGTCTCTTGTCGAAGTCACACAAAATAGATGAATTTCTGAAATTGAAATGTTTTATTTGGGAGAAAATAACTGCAATTAGGGGCATGGGGGCAGACTGGCTGGCCTTCAGTATGTCCGAAGAACAAAGAAAAGGCTTTTGTAAATTCACGGTGGCTCACGTCTGTGATCCCAGCACTTTGGGAGGTGGAGGCAGGCAGATCACTCGAGGTCGGGCGTTCAAGACCAGAATGGTCAACATAGTGAAACCCCGTCTCTACGAAAAATACAAAAATTAGCTGGGCGTGGTGGTGCATGCCTGTGTCCCAGCTACTCAGGAGGCTGAGGCAGGAGAACTGCTTGAACCCGGGAGGTGGAGGTTGTAGTGAGCAGAGATCACGCCGTTGCACTCCAACCTGCACAACAGAGCAGGACTCCGTCAAAAAAAAAAAAAAAAAAAAAGAGAGAGAGAGAAACTATGTCTCTTTTTTATGAAGAAGAAGAGAAACAGTACATATTGCTGTCTGAGTTTCATTGGCACTAGTAGGATTGGGGAGCTGGCAATCTCTGGTTGATGAGTGAATGAATGACAGCAGTGGGTAAACAGAGGCTCAGAGTTGCAGCAGGTGGTCTCAGTAGCCAGACCTCAGAGAAGTACATTCTTGGAGCAACGTTTTCTACCCTGAGTACTTAATGGTCTCCCCACCCGGCGCTCTAATTTAGTTGGGTGTGACAAGAGTGACCCAATATGTTTGGTCCCTCACACCGGTCACACCGAATCCTCAGCTCGGACGATTTTCCCATGCTAGGCTTTGACTTTCCCCTTGAACCCGTCCCACACACCTGTTCCTCCCGGGCCACTGGCTTATGATGGAGACCAGTGGTGTGACTGCGGCAGACTCCTTCTAGGGGCACTTTGTCTCCTGGGATCTGCCACACTTTTTGCCCTTTTCGGAATTTCAGTTCATGCAGGCCTTGGCGAGTTCATATCTGTCCAAAGGCCTTTCAAATATGACTTTTAACTATGTGGATTGATCTCTCTCCTTTCCCAGATCCACTCAGGCCTGGCCAGCAGGATCATTGTATGCTGAATGTCCATACCTGGCAATCCTAAAAAGTTCTGCATTCTACTGTCAGCCGGTGTCACTCACCCACATCATGGCAAAAGCCCTGAGAGTCCTGCACCAGGAGTGAGGGAATAGATACTGGTCCTCCAGAAACGTCCTTCAGATTCAATACCTTTAACCAAGAGACTCATCCACCACCCCACCCTTGGCCCACTTCCAGTATTCCCCAGTTGAAATTACGATCCATACTTGCAGTTTAGTTCCTCCAGGCTGGCACATATAATAAAGATCTGACCCTTTGAGGCTTGTGTTGGGGCTATAGAGGCCCCCTACCCTGCAGAGGTGGGTGCTGTGGCAGCTTTGGGGCCCCTGGCACATCTCCCTCTTCCATCTCCTTCTTCAGGAGCCGTGTCAACATCCTCATCCAGTTAGGTGAGTTGCCCTCTCCTGCCTCCTTATTTCTCCCATAGCTTCAGCTTTATCTAGAGGTGGGAAGCTTTCTTCCACCGTCTGGTCCATGTGCATAGTTGTTGGCTGTCTGACTGCCAGTGGTGACTGATGGCTGCCTCCTGAAGAGCTGCTATGACCAGGAACCTCCAGCCGTGCACATCTGCCACCATCTGGAACAACAGACCTGACTTGGTCTTCATAAACCCGGCCTTGGATTCCCATAACTGGGGCATGACCAGTGATTCTGGGGTTGTTCCATTCAGTGGTGAGCAGGGTGTGGCACAGGGCCAGCCGGTGGGCCCCTTGCCTTTACTCCACGCAACAGGCAGTCATCATGTCATCATGAAGGGTCACTCCAAATAGTTGGCAACTGATGCCAGTGAACCCCCACATTGGGGCTTAGCTTGGAAGGGTTCTTGTCTTTACCCAGGAAAGAATTCAAGAGTGAGCTGACAGTGAAAGAAAGTTTCCTAAAGCAACAGTGTACAGTGAAATGGATAGTAAAACTTATAAATTATAAATCCCTAGAAAGACTGATCATGACTAAGACAGAAGACACAAATTATCAATAGCAGGAATTAAAAAGATGACATCTCTAAATTTAAAAACATAAAAAGATAACATCTAAGGCTAGGCAAAAAGTTCTTAAAGTTACACCAAAAACCAAATCCATAAATGGAGCAATTGATAAACTGGACTTCACCAAAGTTAAAAGTTTTACTTCGCTATTGACTCTGTTATTAGGATGAAAAGAACAGCTACAGACTAGAAGAAAATATTTACAAGCCACAATCTGACAAAGAAGGTTTATCTAAAACATATAAAGAACTCTTAAAACTCCACAGTAAAAAAAAAAAAAATCAATGAAAATATGGGCCAGCCATATACATGGACATTTCATCAGCAAGCAGATATGGGTGGCAAATAAGCACATTAAAAAATATTCAACATCCTTGTCCTTCGTAAAATGCAAATTTAAGCCACAATGAGATATTGCTACATACCTATGAAAATGGCTAGAATAATAAATAGTGACCACACCAAATCCTGAAAAGGATGCAGAGTAACTGGATCACTCATACACAGCTGGTGAAAATTTAAAATGGTACAGCCACTACGGAAAACAGTTTGAAGGTTTCTTATAAAAATGAATACACAACTACCATACATTTCATAACCCAAGCTGCACCAGACATTTGGAGAAAGCAGAAACTGGAATCCTACCCCAAGACACCTCAGGTGACATGGATAGCAGAGGTCTTTAAAGTTTTTAACAGTAAGGACCAGGCAGAGGAGGAAAAAAAGGATGAGAGAATGAAAAAGAAGGCAAAAATTTTGGCTGCTATAATTACAAGTCTGCCTCAAGGTGACCCTAGGCAACAGAAACACTCCAGACAAGGGATGACCAGACCTCAACAAGCAGCAATAGGATTGAGGCACAATCAATGTGCTTATTATAAGAAGGAGGGGCACTGGAAAAGGGACTGTGCATTCCATCCTGGGAAGTCATGACAGAATGAATCTCCCCAACTCGCCCCTCTTGGTGCTAGAGTCTTGCATGAAAAGGCCACCCCCTCTGCTGGATGTAGCCCAAGTGCTCTCCCAGTTGCAGTCTTGAAGCGTTCTGTCAGCTCACCACTGCAAAGCCTCAGGTCACTCTCAATGTGGCAGGCAGGAAACTTAAATGACTATTGGATACTGGGACCACCTACTCTGTCGTGACCTAACCTGTGGGACCTCTGCAATGCCAACTGTATGGTGATGGGAATAGATGGCCAGGAGAAGGTAAAATGATTTGCCTTTCCTTTGACTTGTGAAATTGGATTTAAGGGTGTTACTCATTCTTTCCTATATGTCCCTGAGTGTCCCCTTCCTTTAATAGGTCATGATTTATTATCCAACCTGGGAGCCTCAGTTTCCCTCCAGGGGAATGCAATATAAATCTCAGTATCTCTGAGAAGAGAATCCATTTACTGGCCCTTTTGGCTCCCAGAGGTCAGAAGTTGCCTCCTGTCCTGGAAGAGATGTTATCTCAAGTGGCAAAGTTTATATGGGATGCCAGTACTCTGAGACAAGCCATCACTGCAGAGCCTATTAAGATAAAACTTAAGCCAAGCATACCCTACCCATGCAAGCCCCAATACCCTTTGAGGACAGAAGACCTGCAGGGAATACAGCTCCTTCTGGGAAAATTCCTACAGCATAGGCCTATTCAGCCCTGTCAGTTACCTTGTAATACCCCAATGCTGCCTGTGGAGAAATCAAAAGGGGAGTACTGGTTTATTCAAGATCTTAGGGCAGTGAATGACTCAGTTGTTCCCAGTCATCCTATAGTTCCCAATCTATCCGCACTCCTCTCTCAGATCCCTGGGCACACTCAGTTCTACATGGTGCTGGATCTAGAGGACACTTTCTGTTGTATTCCATTGAATCAGAAATTCTCCTACATTTTTGCCTTTGAATGGAAGTATCCAGAGACCAGACACTTCCCAATATACCTGGACAGTGCTACCCCAGGGGTTTCAGGATAATGCAATGTAAGTCTCAGTACCTCTAGATAAGGGAATCCATTTACTGACCCTTTTGGCTCCCCTTAAAGGCCCGGATCTCCTAGACACAGGTTAAACACCGAGGGTTCATACTTATCCCAGAAACCAGGATGCTTGCCCCAGACTGAAAGCAGGCCATTGTTTCACCACCAGTCCCTGGTAGTAGAAGACAGCTGCATGGATTTCTGCGGATAACTGGTTTCTGCCGGGTTTAGATCCTAAACTTTGGCCTCATGCTTAAACCCACTCAAGTGTGGAGAAAAACAACCATCCCACTGGGTAGAAGCCTGTCAGCAAGCGTATGAAACCCTAAAATCTGAGTGAGGAAGGCCTCTGCCCTAGGACTCCCAGATTTGTAGAAGCCTTTCTTCCTATCTGTGTATGAGAGGTTCAGGCCAGCCCTGGATGTCCTAATTCAGAATCTGGAGTCCATCCAATGGCCAGTGGTTACTTTTCAAAGCAATGACACCCAGTAGCCCAGGGGAGGCCCAGCCGACTTAGGGCAGTGGTGGCCACCAGCCTCCTGGTCAGAGAGGCCTCCCAACTCACATGAGGCCAACTCCTTCAGGCTGACACTCCTCACCGGGTCCCGAATGTGTTAGAAATAAAAGAGCCCCGCTGGCTGGGGAAGCCCAACTTTATAGCAGGCCCTGCTGCTAGACACCCTCGACTGAACCTTAAAGGTGTGTTAGACCTTGAATCCTGCCGTGCCGGTTCCCTCATCCACTTCAGAGATACAAACACACTTGTGTGGACACTTTAGACCAGACCTATTCTAGCCGAATGGACCTGCAGGACTCCCATTAGAAAATCCAGACAAAGAATTGTTTATATCTGAGAGCAGCTTTGTAGAAAATGGAGTCCGGAAGGCAAGCTATGCTGCTGTTGGCCTGAACCACATTGTAGAAGCAAAAGCCCTTGCCCCAAGCACTTCCACTTGGGAAGCAGAGCTCAGATCCCTAGTCAGGGCTCTAACTCAGGGAAGGAAAAAGACTTAATGTATATCTTGCCTCTGAGTATGGATTCCTAGTGCTCCATGCTCGTGCAGCTGTGTGGAAAGAGAGGAGATTGTGGAGTGCTAGGAGCTCCCCCACAAAACATAAAAAAGTGATTCTGTCCCTTCTTGAGGCAGTTCAGCTCCCTGCCCAGATAGCTGTCACGCACCGTGAAGGGCCCCAGCAGGCAATTATTTAACCAGCCGAGGAGACAGCTGAGCTGGTGAAGCTGCCAAACAGGCGGCTCAGACAGAGTGGCTTGGCCCCTTGGCTCCTGTAACCCATGTTCCTACTATAGGAAGGAGGGGCACTGGGAAAGGGACTGCTCACTCCATCCTGGGAAGCCAGGACAGAATAAATCTACCCAACCCGCTCCTCTTGTTACTAGCCTCTTCCTAGCCATTTTCTTAAATCAGGCTGTAAAATACATCATTAACTTGGGACAAGTTCAGCAGGCAATCTCCCGATATGATAATAAGACGTGACCTCAGCCAGGTCATGGAGCTTCAGATCATTTCCCTGCTAGCCCAAGTGCACATGTCCTACTCAAGACATGGTGAGAAGGAAGCCCAGAGGCTCAGTTCACTGAGAAATGAAAGGGTCCATACCAGGTTTCCTTGGCCACTCCAACAGCTATACAGTTGGAAGGACTTGTCTCTAGAATAAAATCTTTTGCTTCCGATGGACAACAGGCCTGCTTGGAGAAAACAGTCTACTCCTGTAAACCTGTAGAGGACCTCAAGTGTTTGTTCAAGAAGCTGCCTCTGGAAGACAGCAATGGTTAAGTAACATCCTTATATAAATGATATATACCATATATAAATGATATATGCCAGGGAATATGCAGACGATCCTCAGGACCCTGGCTTGCTGCCCACCAACTGCACAATTCATAACCTGAACCTCAAGATTCTCAGTGACACCTGGGGACATTCGAATTTGTGCTCCTCTTGGAATTGTTTTCCCTTGAGGCCACCCTAATAACCTCCCGTGGTCCACTGCCTGCTTTCCCTGTACTTTTCCTCTGTTGGCTCAGGCCTATTCTTGCAGAGACAATGTATGATTCACAGATTAATGTGCCTTGGGATCGATGGGGATAAATGGAGTAACCACAACTGCACCCCCCAACATCAGGCCTCTGTCTAAGCAAGACAAGGTCTTGGCATGGTGCTAGCAGGAATAGGCCTGGCTATTGGCCTAGCAGTCCCTTGGAGAGACCTGACATGACAGATTGGTCATGTGGTGGACCAGACTGGGCAGGCTCTAGAAGGTGTGAAGCCCTCCCTCAATTCTCTCAATAACGCGGTGTTGGATAACCATTGGCCCTGGGTTACCTACCGGCAGAACAAGGAGGTGTATGCATAGTCACGAACACCTCCTGCTGTGCTTAGATAAATACTACAGGGCAAGCAGAGGTGAACATCCAAGCAATCTACAACCAGACAACGGGGCCCAGCAGAGGAGTCAGTTCCAACTGCTGCCTCAGCACCTCTCTCTCTACAAGCTGGTTTCTTCCTTCCTTAGGACCATCAGCAGTTATCCTTCTTTTGATTTTTGGACCGTGCTTGTTTAACTTCCTGGGAAACCTTTTGTGTTCTAGATTGCAACAACTTTACTGACCGTGCATGCTTCCAGTGTGTTCCAGAAGCCCGCAGCCCTAGCACATTGACCCCTTAAGCTGCAGGAGAGTTCCACGCCTCTCAGATAAAGGTAAAGGTGTAGGAATGACACTCGCCTTCAGCAGGAAGTAGCTCCAGAAGAAGAGACGTTTGCCCAAAATCCCTTAAGATGAAGATGAAATCTCTCAGGGGAAATGAAGCAGGTTGGCTGACTTCCTGTGGTGACCTGGTCTAAGGGAGGAGAACAAAGCCCCTTACTCAAGTTCTAGCTCACCTGACTTTCAATCAATCAACCCCCTGAAGTAGGGGGCTAGGGACTTACCTGAAGCCCTGCATATGTAGTTAGACTTAAATTCCAACCTGGAGTTACCCCTTCCTCATTTTAATGCTAAAAATCGCACCCGGAGGTGGAGATTTAAATTGCTAATGCCACATGCCGTGTAAGAAGAAGCATGCCAGCCACCGCATCAGTGCTAGAAAAACACCCGCTCTACACACCCTGACACCCACCTACCTTGCTGGGAGAAAATGGAATCCAGGCCAAGAGCAAACTCCAGCCAAAGATGTGCAGCCTCCAACCAGGCTCGGCACAGGCATGAGGTAGCCAGGCAGGGGCGTGGAGGGTGACTGCTGGCATGGTTTTATTAGATCTGCATGAGTATTGCCAAGGTTGGCCGCCCAGGGCCCCTGTCGTAAGGAGGATGATGGTGACATGGACGGCGACGAAAGACCTCACACTGGGAGAGCACAGCCAGGCTCAGGAGCAGGATTCTGTTCCAACACTCATCAGTAGGTCTTCTAAGCTACCTGGGACTACGGGAAGCATGTCTTCTGTGCAGGAGCCATTTCCCACCATCTCAGGCCTACATTCTTATCACCCCCATGGCCCCCAGGCTGTGTGCCCTTCCTGTGAAAGCTGCTGGCCCTCTGGATGCCAGTCAAGGCCACTGTGGCGAATACCTAGCACACAGTGTCCAGCATGTAGGAAGTAAATAAATACTTGCAGAACAAATGAATAAATGAATGCTTTACCTTATACGACCTCATACAGGCTGTAGTGTAGGAGCCTTACCTGCTTCCTGCTTGCAACCCCAGAGACCTGCCAGGGTCCCAGTGTTAGGACAAGCCCCAGCCCACACGCCAGCCCAGCCTCTGCAGCAGAACCAGCAAGGCGGTGTTTCCCACAGGCATTCCAGCCTCCAGAGGCATCTGCAGGCCCCCTGGGCCCACACGGTCCCAGAGCCCTCCAAGCATCAGGCTCTGGGCTGAGTCCTGCAGGCTCAGGGAAAGTGCTTCCTTTCTGCTGAGTGGACTCAGCACGTTGGGAGTGGCCTTCCACTGCGAGAGGTGGAGCAGGGGGACCCGAGGCCACCAGTGTGTGTCCACTGAAAAGCGGCCTGCCTTCTCCCTCGCTGACTGGGATGGGTATCTGAGCTCACAGATGCAGAGCTCTGGAAATGGAGACCCTCAGAGCCATGCTGGTGATGCCACCTGAGGGCCTCCTCAACGCCGGCCCCTGCTGGCATCCTCCAAGCTGCAGGAGGAAGAGATCCAAGGGTAATCCCACACCTGCGTGACCCACTTTGTTCCCAGCCTACGCCCTCTCCCAACCTGGCAAAGGGGTGTGAACTCAAGGTCTAGGCCCAGCAGAGGAGCCCCACACCACCCGCAACTGTGACCTTGCCTGTCCCTCTGCTCTCCCAGGTCCCAGTGAGGCTCTGCACCTGGACTGGGCAGGAACGGCCTTCTGCAGGCTGGCTTTGCTCGATGGCCCCGCACCCTCCCTCTGGGCTTCTGCACCCTATGCTGCTGCCCCCACCTGGGCTGTAAGCCCAACCCCTTGTGCCTCAGCCGTCCCTTCTGACTGACTTTGCTGTGGGCAGGCTTTCACGGGGTCCTTCTGCACATGCGGGATTTGGCCCAGCCCCAGCACAGAGCCCAGCCAGCCTGTCTGTGACATGGAGCAGTGGAGAGGGGAGGGAATGAATGAATGACTGAACCAAGGGCCCACCATGGGCAGGACTAAGCTGTAGGGAGGCAGCACTGCCCTGCTTTGAGGGATCTTAGGCTCCAGAGTCAGGTGCAGAGCCTGCAGGGCATCTTGGTTTCTGATGCTAAGGGATGCAGGCATGGCTTCCCTTCATGGGTGAGGCTGTGTCTGGAAGATGCAGCAGAGGTTTGCAGGGTGGGCCCTAGGAAGGCCATTGGGGAGGCTGGGCACTGGCCCCGCTTGCACCTAAGGACATGACAGTTCCACACCCACTTATCCTCAAAGCCAAAAGAACCCCAGGAATTCAGGGACAAGAGGGCTCTGGGTGGTGTCATGGGAGGCTTCCTGGAGGAGGCAGAGGAGAGAATCCGAGGAGAGGGTAGAATGAGGGAGACCTGCAGGCAGGGCACAGTCAGTGGCAGTGGCAGGGGCCTGAGCTTGGCCAGCATCCAGGCATGGGTGTTGTGGGACTCACTGTAATAGGAGTGTGCTCTGGTTACCTGTGAGCCAGGCTTTCCTGGGGGTGGGCTGTAGGAGTGCCCGGAGGGTTCCCAAGGCCCATGAGAGCTGGAGGCTGGGGTAGGCAGGCTTTGCAGCGTGAGCTGGTGAAGAGGCACCCCTGCCAAGCTACTCACCGCTCCACACTACCTCCTGCCTCAGTTTCCCCAAGGTGCTCAGGACAGGAAGCACAATTGCTCAGAAGAAAGCCCTCCTGAGGGGATCCCTCTGTGAACAGACGTGCTGTCAGGCAGACCACCCCCTGCCCTCAGGGCCCTCAGCAGACAGGGCCGGCTCTCCAGCCTGCAGACCCAGCCCAGGTACCCACTTGCCGGCCCTGGTTCACACCCTTGGTCCAAGGGGTGTACACCTGGCCTCCCCTAGGTGTTTTGGCCTTGTCTACAGAAGTCACAGTCCCTTTGGGAAACTCCTGAATTTTTCGCAACTGGGTAGAGTCCATCTCTGTACTCTCCTCCCACCAGTGCGCAGTATCCTGCCTCTGCCCCTTCGGTGAGTTGTACCTCTGGCCTTCGGTGAGTTGTGGCCATGATCCAGCTGCCCATGTGGCCAGGGACATTCATTCAACAATGGTGACAGCTGTGTCAGGGTCCCACAGAACTGCAAGGTGGGATGCCACTCCAGGGGTCCCCAACAGGCAGCAAGAGTGGGTGGCCTCACAAAGCCTGTTCAGTTTAGGGAATTCTCTCCGGAATACTCCTAGAGAGGCCACAACCCCCACCCCATCTCTTAGCCACGTCCTCCTCCTGCCCACCTCCCTCAGGGCGTCCCCCAGCCAACCTGGAAACAAGGACTGCGACTCCTGTCTCCTGGCCCAGAAGGCAGCTGGGGTCTCTGGGGACAGCCTGCTGGGCTGTGCCTTGCCCTCCCCAGGCCTGTGAGGGGCACGGCGACTGTCCTGGCCCACCCTGGGCTGTGCCTCAGGCCCCAAGCCTGTGCAGCCTCTGTGGCTGCCTGCTGCCCTCAAGGGTCTTTCTTAGCTGAGCTGGGGGAACAGGACACTTGGCCATTTGCTTCCCAGAAGCCCAGCAGAGGCTTTGGGGCCCAGTGCTATCGGCAGCCTCCCCCTCAGTACAACTGCCCCTTGGCACCCAGGCCCTCTCTCTTCTCCCACTCCCTCTCGCTCCCAAACTGCTCAGCTCTTGGCACCCCCTTCTTACCGCCCCCAGCACTTGGCAAACACATCCAGAGGAGGCCTTTGCTAAAAGGAGTCTGGGCCATGGGTCGGCACGGCCCTGTGGCGTCCACCAGAGGAACCCTGGCTGCAGGCTCCTCTCCCTCTTGCTGCAGGGTCACTGACTTCTAGGCATCTGGAGTGAGGGTCTCCAGGGAGGTCACACCCTGGCAGGCCAGAAATTGGGAGCCTCGTGAGGGACTCTGAGAGGGTTGAGTGGTTCGCTCAGGCCCCACATCCACAGGGGTGGACTTAGACTTGAATCCACTGCCCTGGGCTTCACCAGGCAGTTCCCCTTCCGGAAGCAAGAGCCCCACCCCGAGACTGAGCCAATGAACTCAGGATCTGAGTGGACTTTGGGATCTGCCCTCCAGACTTGGGCCTTCAAATGTTTCAAACACTTTCCTGCCTATGGGCTCTCATTTCACGAACAGAAGCCCCCGGCTGGCCAGTAGAGCAGGCAGCATTAGCCTATTTTTCAGGCAAAGTGAGTCTGTGGAGAAGAGTGGAAGATGGGAGACTGGGGCCAGATCTGAAGCCTGTGGGCTCCGGAACCACCGAGACTGAGAACCACCAGTCAGGTCCCCAGGAGGACGGAGCGTGGCCATGTTGCAGGTTACTCTTGGATGATGCTCATGGTCCCCACGGTCTGCTGGGCCCCGTCACAGCCCCCACAGCCTGCCAGGGCCCGTGAGCTGCGCTACTCTTCTAGATGTGTTTTCTGGGTGCTGGGAGTGGGACGACGCGGGTGCCGAGAGCCGCGCAGTTTGGGAACGGGAGGGAGAGGCGAGCAGAGGCAGGTGGGATGGTCCCATCCTGCAGGCGAGGAAACTCGAGGTCCTGCGCAGTATCGGGGAGCAGCGGGTGGGCAGCAGAGGAGGCTCTGTCGGGTGCCCAGTGCAAGCCGGCTAGCCACAGACCTCCTCCTCCCCATCTTCCCGGCTCCGCGGCTCCCTGGGCCCGGGTCCCTCTTGCCCCCCATTGTCCTAGGTGACTTGGATCAGGCCCCCACAGCCAACACTTCCTCTTCACAGCACTGTCCCTCTGTTTCTCTGGGGTTTTCCTTGGTCCCAGGACTCTGCCAGACACACACATGCCCCTTTAATTCTGGGGACAACTTTGGGCTGGAGGGATCATGATCCCCACTTCATGGGTGCTAAGGAGAGGAAGAGTGCTAAGGAGAGGAAGGAGACGGCCACACAGCCCACACTGCAAAAACCTGGTCTGCCAGAGCCCAGAGCCAGGCATCTCAGCACACAGTGTGGCCATGGCAGGGGAGCCGCAGGCCCTACCCTCCTCCTGCCTGGTCCATTGAATCTGACCCCCGAAAGCCGCTGGGCCTCCCTGGCCCTGCTCTTGATGAGATGCAGCGGGGTGGCTAAGCTCTGGAATGGCCCTCATCTTCCCTCTGGGGGCAGGACAGCTTCCTCCCTCCCTCCCATACCAGCCTCGGTCAGTCGTGGCGGAAGCACTCGGGGGCTGGACCAAGCCTGGTGCACTCCGGGGTTGGTGTGTGAGTGCAGTCCGAATAGTGTGCAGGTGTGTGCACAAGTGTATATGTGCTTACAGGTGTATTCACATGCAAAAGTGTGAATGTGAGTGTGTGTGAGTAAATGTAAATGTGTGCGTGTGTGTGTGCAAATGTTTGAGTGTCAGTGTGTGCAAGAGGATGTGTTATGTGTGAGTGCACATGTGAGCCAGTGTGTCACTGTGATGTGTGCGTGTGCTTGTGTGTGTACATGTGTGAGTAGATGTATGTGTGAATATGCTTGTGTGAGTGCCTCTCTGTGTGTGAGTGTACTGTATGAATGCATTGCGTGTGTGAGTGTGCATGTGCAGGAATGTGTACCTGTGTGCGTGTGTATGTCTGTATTGTGAATGTGGCTGTGAGTGTGCACGTGAGTGCACTCTGTGTGTGTGTTGTGTGTGTGAGTGCGTGCGTGTGTGTCTGTGTGTGTATTTTGTGTGAGTGCACATCTGTAAGTGTGCATATGTGTGCACATGTATGCATATGCTTGTGAGTGCATGTCTGTGTGTGTGCATGTGTAGGAGTGTGTGTACATGTGCGCATGTGCTTGTGTAAGTAACGTCTATGTGTGTGAATGTGTGTCTGTGTGTGTTTTTTGTGTGAATGCGTGCGTGTGTGGGTATGTGTGTGCCTGTGCTTGTGTGTGAGTACATGTCTGTGTGTCTGGATTGTGTATGTGAGTGTATTGTGTGTGTGAGTGTGTATGTATTGTATATGTGTGTGAGACAGGAAGAGGAGGAAGAGGTGCAGGGCTGAAACCGGGGCGTCTGCAGAGCAGATGGGGCTGTGGTGTAGAGGGATTTTGGGTGTACTGGATGCTGTGGTTCACACCAGATGCCAAAGCAGGATTCCATGTGCAAGAACATTTTGCCAGAAACGCCTGTGAAGGATGAGAGGGAACAGGAGTGGGAGGCGAGAGCTGTGGGACACTGCATAGCTCTGACAGTCATGGAAGGAGGGGGGCCTCCTGGATGGCGGGGCCATTCTGAGATGTCGGCCAGCCTGAGACGTCCCAGCCAAAGCTGCCCTAAGAGGAGGCCACAGAGGAGCAGCCCCCGCCGTGCTCCATCATCAGCTAGGAGCACCGTAGGGCCGGCAGGTGGGGCCAGCTCCTCCTCTCGGCTGAAGGACCCTGAGAGTGCACTGCCCGGGCTGCCCAGCAGGGGTGCTGGTGGTTCAGTTATGAGTTTGGCTCCATTCCCACCCTCTGTGCTTGGTTTCAGACGCAACTCTGCAAGCCACATTTCCACTTTGCCAGCGGGGGCTGCAAGAGGCAGCCTGAGTGATGGTGAGCTGGAGGCTGTCCCTGGGCACCGCCTTAAACAGGGTAACTCATCTGTCTCACTGCCAGGCTGTGGTCGGGGGGGTGCTGAATTTCCATCCCACATCGTGGGCAGAGAACTTCAAGGCAGTGTGCTCAGAGACAGAAGCCCTTGCGGATGTTCCCTGCCTGGCTGGTGAGCTCCTAATGACCCTTCCGGGGCCACCTCCAGTGCCCCCAGTTGTAGGCCCTGCAGGAGCAAGCCGTGGCTCAGCCCCAGTCTGCAGGGAAGGCAAGCTGAGCTGTCCCAGGTGAGCCCTGAAGCCTGCTGGGAGCTGAGAGGGAAGCCTAGACACCCTTGTTTATCTAGTTTGCCACCTCCTTGCTCCTGGAAAATACCAGCCGCACCCCACACTCAGGAACAAACGCATCCCTGCCTCCTGCTCCTGGCTGACTAGATCGGGTGGAAACATGTGCACCTGCCTGCCTGGGAAGCCGGTGTGAATCATCTTTGTCCTCCACCTCCCCGCCCCAGTCTCTGCTCCCAAAGGAGCCAGCACAGCTCAGGGAGGGGCCGGCCTGGACATGCCTGGGCAAGCATTCATGGTGCAGCTGTGTACCACACTCAGTGAGCCTGGAGCCCAGAGGCTGGGATCCTTCAAAATGGGTTTCCGAAAGCTGGTGTACTCCCTGCTCCAGGAGGCCAGAGGCAGCAGGGAGAAAGGGGTTGCAGGGACAAGGTTCTTGGTGGGAAGGAAAGAGGGGAAGAAGCAGGGTGGCCAAGAGCAGGTGCTGGAACACCTTGCAATGCCCAACTTTTTCCTGGTGGCTCCCCAGCTCATGCCCCTGTAAGAACCCCGTAAGCCTGAGCCCCCAGCTGCTCTCTGATCCCTTTGTGAAGTGTTCTGTCTCCGAGCAAACTGGCATTCCTTTGCTTCCCCCAGACTCTGTCCCTAGATCCAAATACATCTTCCAATCACGATGACCAGGGCCAGGGCTCAGAATGTGAGCAGTGGCAGCCCGAAATAATGGAAAGGATCAGAATCCAGTCTAAATTTATTCAAGTGCAAAGCTGAGAATGACCATCTAGGTAACACAGACCCCAAAAGAATGAGGTCAATGCTCCGAAGCTGAAAAGTTAAGGTCTTGCTTTTATATACAGATAAAACAAAGGCATTTAACAGGCTTACTATTTTTTTTTTTTGGTCCAAGGCCAGTTTATGAGATACAGCAATTTGATTACAACTTGTTTTCCTTTTCCAGTTTAAAAGTATATTTAACATTCCATCTCAGACAATGTGATAGTCGTGAAGTGTTTGTCTAGGAGAAGTAAAAGGGAAGTCAGTCTATAATGGGATCAACAGTGAAGAGGGAAGTGGTCTTCTCTGGTACCCTGTTGTCTTTTACAACATACTGCAAAATGATGTAGGTAAAGGAGAGGCTAATATAACGAGAAGAACAAGGTTACCGCTGCCTGTTTACATGATTCAGGTCCTATAGTCACACTCCTTTAAGTCTCAAAATAATTTAAAGTTCCAACAGGTTTGATTTTCAATTACTTAATTTTTACAGCAGGATCAGCATTAATGTATGTCCAGAGTCAGGCCACAGTGTGGGGTCACACCGCAGACTCAGCCTGTGACCACAGTCAGAGATCAAAGTGTGTCCAGAGTCATGCATAGTGTGAGAGCATGACCCCAAGTGTGGGAACAGGCCTCAGTGTGTGATCAGAATCAGGGCTCAGTGTCAGATCCGGGCTCAGTGTGTGACCAGGATTGGGGCTCAACATGTATCCAGGATCAGGGCTCAATGTGTGTCCAGAGTCAAAACAGAATGGAAGCATGATCAGGGCTCAGCGTGTAGCCAGGGTCAGAGCTAAGTGTATGTCCAGGGTCAGGGCTCAGGGTGTGACCAGGGTCTAGGTTCAAGCCATGCCTGTGAGAACATCTACTGTGGAATGATGATTGACGGGCATGAACTGTGGCCTTAGCTTCATTATCTCGGCATTTTATCTCCTGAGACAAGCCATTCCCAGGTCTTCTTCAAGCTACCAAAGACAGAATGGTACTGCCTGCATGGCACAACAAGACCCAAGATGTGGTCTTCTGGGGACCAGGACAACAGCTGCTCTAAGCAAGACCAGCCCATGTGGCCTAGGAAGTGTGGCGATTGCCCTGAAGAGCTCTGCCAGCTCTGCCAGCCACACAAACCCCACCATCGAGCCCCTCACTTTTATAGGCATTGCCACATTTTTGATAGAAACTTATTACTTTTATAATTGTTTTAGATTTACAGAAAAGTTGCCAAAGATAGTACAGACAGTTCCTATATTCCCCACACCCAGATATCCCTATTTCTTTCTTCTCCTTCTCCTTCTTCTTCTCCTTTTCCTTCTTCTTCTTCTTCAATGAGGTCTTACTCTGTTGTCCAGGCTGGAGTGCAGTGGCGCAATCACAGCTCACTGCAGCCTCAACCTCCTGGGCTCAAGTGATCTTCCTGCCTCAGCTTGCCAAGTGGCTGGGACTACAGGCATGCCCCCCATGCCTGGTTAATTTGTTGTTGTTATTATTATTATTATTATTATTATTTTTAGAGACGGGATCTCACTATGTTGCCCAGGCTTGTCCCAAACTCCTGGGCTCAAGTAATCGTCCCACCTCAGCCACCCAAAGTGCTGGGATAATGGACGTGAGCCACCTCACCCAGCTGAAATCCCTGTTTCTTTCTTTGTTTTTTCTTTTCTTTTCTTTTTCTTTTTTTTTTTTTTTTTTTTTGAGTGCCCTAAACCCTGGAATGCTGCAACTCTTACAGACTCCTAGATACAAAACTTTGGTAGATCTGGGGGAAATAAAGGAGAATTCCCTGGGTTACCAGGTAAAAAGTGTCTCTCTCTTCCTTCTCTTTCTGGCAGAGGAAGTCTCTGCACCAGGATGCCTGGAGTTGGGGGAGGGATAAGGTGGTCACTCTAATGGCCATGACAGCTGGCACTGCACAGGGTCACATGTAAAGCCTTGCAGCCCAGCACTTTTTGGGGCTCACCCCACGCCTGTGGTCACTACTGCCTGGCTGTTGCTGAAGTTTATTCCAGGCCAAAGACATTTTATTCAGCAGAACGGGGTTTGTCCCATCAGGACAGTGGAGTCCCTGCTGGTCCAGGGTGGGTCTAGAAACACCGTCCAGAAACAAAGGCATGGAATCCAGGGGTTCAGGAGTCTCCCTGGGGCTTTGTTTTAGTGTGGCTGGGCTGATACCCAAGTCACATGACAAAGTCCTCTGCATTCTTCCTTCTCCTTTCTCCACGTGGAGCGAGTCCCTGAGCTGCGCTGCCTGGAATTGGGGGATGCGTGACACAGGCACACCCTTGGCCACCACAGCTGGTGCCACACCTGAAGTCTACACGTCTGTATTAGTCAGGGTTCTCTGGAGGCACAGAACTAATAGGATAGATGTGTATATAAAAGGGAGTCTGTTAGGAGAATTGATTCACACAATCACAAGGTAAAGTCCCACAATTAAGCCGTCTGCCAGCCGGGGAGCCAGGAAGCCAGTCTCAGTCCCAAAACCTCAAAAGTAGGAAAGCCGATAGTGCAGCCTTCAGTCTGTGGCCAAAGGTCTGAGAGCCCCTGGCAAATCACTGGTGTAGGTCCAAGAGTCCAAAAGATGAAGAACTTGGGGTCGGATGTTTGAGGGCAGGAAGCATCCAGCACAAGAGAAAGAGGGAGGCCAGAAGACTCAGCCACTCTCGTCCTTCCATGTTCCTCTGTCTGCTTTTATTCTGACCATGCTGGCAGTTGATTAGATGGTGCCCATCCAGATTGAGGATGGGTCTGCCTTTCCCAGTCCATTGACCCAAATGTTAATCTCCTTTGGCAACACCCTCACAGACACACACGGGAACAATACTTTACATCCTTCAATCCAACCAAATTGACTTTCAATATGAACTATCACAACCTCCAAGACCAGTGTGGCCCGAGGGCCTACCCAAGGACTACAGTCCATGTGTCCTGACTGCTACCTAAATTTACTCTGAGCCCCAAGCCACACTAGTCAGCCAATGGTGAGGCTGGTTGGGACTCAGTTTCCTCTTGCTGGGGTGGAGGAGTCCCCTCCAGCCCAGCACTGTCCTCAGTGCTCCTTCCATGGGCACTGGCAGAATTCTGCCCCGTGCTGTGTTCCACTGTGACAGGGCAGTGCTGAGCTCCGATGCAACGTTGCACACTCATTGTGCTCTCTCTTTCCCAAGCCCACAGATTCTTTCTCTATGCTGTGCTGCCTGGGGCTGGGGGAGAGGTGATGTAGATAATGCAAGACTGTCTTTCCTAGCTTTTCTTTTCTTTTTTTTTCTTTTTAAATTATTATACTTTAAGTTCTAGGGTGCATGTGCACAACGTGCAGGTTTGTTACATATGTATACGTGTGCCATGTTGGTGTGCTGCACCCATTAATTCATCATTTACATTAGGTATGTCTCCTAGTGCTATCCCTCCTCCCTCCCCCCACCCCACGACAGGCCCCGGTGTGTAATGTTCCCCACCCTGTGTCCAAAGGTTCTCATTGTTCAATTCCCACCTATGAGTGAGAACATGCGGTGTTTGGTTTTCTGTCTTTGCGATAGTTTGCTCAGAATGATGGTTTCCAGCTTCATCCATGTCCCTACAAAGGACATGAACTCATCCTTTTTTATGACTGCATAGTATTCCATGGTGTATATGTGCTACATTTTCTTAATCCAGTCTATCATTGATGGATATTTGAGTTGGTTCCGAGTCTTTGCTATTGTGAATAGTGCTGCAATAAACATACGTGTGTGTGTCTTTATAGCAGCATGATTTATAATCCTTTGGGTATATATCCAGTAACAGGATGGCTGGGCCAAATGGTATTTCTAGTTCTAGATCCTTGAGGAATTGCCACACTGTCTTCCACAATGGTTGAACTAGTTTACAGCCCCACCAACAGTGTAAAAGTGTTCCTATTTCTCCACATCCTCTCCAGCACCTGTTGTTTCCTGACTTTTTAATGATCACCATTCTAACTGGTGTGAGATGGTATCTCGTTGTGGTTTTGATTTGCATTTCTCTGATGGCCAGTGATGTTGAGCATTTTTTCATGTGTCTGTTGGCTGCATAAATGTCTTCTTTTGAGAAGTGTCTGTTCATATCCTTTGCCCACTTTTTGATGGGGTTGTTTGATTTTTTTCTTGTAAATTTTTTTAAGTTCTTTGTAGATTCTGCATATTAGCCCTTTGTCAGCTGGGTAGATTGTAAAAATTTTCTCCCATTCTGTAGGTTGCCTGTTCACTCTGATGGTAGTTTCTTTTGCTATGCAGAAGCTCTTTAGTTTAATTAGATTCCATTTGTCTATTTTGGCTTTTGTTGTCATTGGTGTTTTAGTCGTGAAGTCTTTGCCCATGCCTATGTCCTGAATGGTATTGCCTAGGTTTTCTTCTAAGGTTTTTACAGTTTTAGGTCTAACATTTAAATCTTTCGTCCATCTTGAATTAATTTTTGTATAAGGTGTAAGGAAGGGTTCCAGTTTCAACTTTCTACATATGGCTAGCCAGTTTTCCCAGCACCATTTATTAAATAGGGAATCCTTTCCCCATTTCTTGTTTTTGTCAGGTTTGTCAAAGATCAGATGGTTGTAGATGTGTGATGTTATTTCTGAGGGCTCTGTTCTATTCCATTGGTCTATATCTCTGTTTTGGAAACAGTATCATGCTATTTTGGTTACTGTAGGCTTGTAGTATAGTTTGAAGTCAGGTAGCGTGATGCCTCCAGCCTTGTTCTTTTGGTTTAGAACTGTCTTGGCAATGCGGGCTCTTTTTTGGTTCCATATGAACTTTACAGTTGTTTTTTCCAATTCTGTGAAGAAAGTCATTAGTAGCTTGATGGGGATGGTATTGAATCTATAAATCACCTTGGGCAGTATGGCCATTTTCACGATATTGATTCTTCCTATCCATGAGCATGGAATGTTCTTCCATTTGTTTGTTTCCTCTTTTATTTTGTTGAGCATTGGTTTGTAGTTCTCCTTGAAGAGGTCCTTCACATCCCTTGAAAGTTGGATTCCTAGGTATTTTATTCTTTTTGAAGCAATTGTGAATGGGAGTTCACTTATGATTTGGCTCTCTGTTTGTCTGTTATTGGTGTATAGGAATGCTTGTGATTTTTGCACATTGTGAAATCCCTATTTCAACATCTTATATTCCTGTGGTCCATTTGTCACAATTAATGAACCAATACTGACCCATTATTATGAGCTGAATCCACACTTAATTCAGATTGGCTTCATTCTCCCCTACTGTCTTTTTCTCATCCATTACACCCTCCTGTGTGACACATACTCATCGTGTATCCTGAGGCTCCTCTTGGCAGTGACAGTTTCCCAGACTTGCCTTGTTTTTCGTGACCTTGAAAGTTTTCAGAGGTACTGGTTGGCTATTTTGTGGAGTGTCTCTCAATTTTCCTGGTGTTTTCCTCATGGTTAGACTGAGATGGTCATTTTGAGAAGACTGAAGCAGAAATAAATCACTGTTTCTGTCACCACATCAAGGGTGCGCACTGACATTGGGATTCACCACTGTTGATGCTGACCTTGACTACTTCCATGGTGTTGTATCTGCCAGGTTTCTCTCCTGGTAATGTTTCTTCCCTGATATGGTTTGATTGTGTCCCCGCCCAAATCTCATCTTGAATTCCCACGTGTTGTGGGAGGGGCCTGGTGAGAGGTGATTGAATCATGGGGGCAGGTCTTTCCCATGCTGCTCTCATGATAGTGGATTAAGTCTCATGAAATCTGGTGGTTTTAAAAATGGGAGTTTCCTTGCACAAGGTCTCTCTCTTTGCCTGCTGCCATCCATGTAAGACCTGATTTGCTCCTCCTTGCCTTCCACCGTGATTGTGAGCCCTTCCCAGCCATGTGGAATTGTAAGTCCATTAAACTTCTTTCCTTTGTAAATTTGGCAGTCTCTGGTATGTCTTTCTAGCAGCGTGAAAACAAACTCATATATCCCCCACCCCATTTCCATGCTGTCATGGTTGGAAGGAAGTCACCAAGTGCAGTCACATCTGTGGGGTGGTGATTTAAGCTCCACCTTTTCAAGCAAAGTATCTATGTAAATTATTTGGAATTCTTATGCAGAAGATTGGTCTTCTCTCTCCAATATCTTTCTTTCTTCAATCCTTTATTGATATCATTATGAGCTTGTAAACATTTATTTTATGCACAGGATTATAATCCAATACTGTTATTTATTTTGCTGCTCAAATTGTTCCAGCTCTGGCCCTTGGAAGGGTTTTCAGCTGCCTGATCTATTCCTTCCACAATCCGCACCATTTGGGGTCTTATATTTTTAGTATTTTCTTCTTTTCTGGCCCCACATGGTCTTCCACAACCCGAATGTCCTTCAACTGATGAACTGGTTGACAAATGTGCTCTATTCACATGGAGTACATTCCGTGGAATCAAGCACTGACATAGGCGACAACAAGGTGAGCCTTGAGAACTTGGTGCTCAGGGAGAGAAGCCAGACACAGAGGCCACGTAGTATATGATCCCCTTTGCATGAAAAGTGCAGAACAGACAAATTCACGTGGAGAGAAACTGGAGCAGGGGTTATCAGGGGCTGGGAGCAGGGAAGCTGGCCCTGACTGCTGATGGGCACATGTTTCTTTTTGGAGTAAAAACATCCCAAAATTAGATCATGGTGGTGGTTGCACAACCCTGCGACTATGCTGTACTAAAACCACTGAACTGTTCACTTTAAATGGGTGAATTTCATGACATGAATTATATCTCAATAAAGAGGTTTGGTTTTGGTTTTGGTTTTGTTTTGTTTTTAAAGGTACTTCGGCCGGGCACGGTGACTCACACCTGTAATCCCAGCACTTTGGGAGGCCGAGGTGGGCGGATCACGAGGTCAGGAGATCAAGACCATCCTGGTTAACACGGTGAAACCCCATCTCTACTAAAAATACAAAAAAAATTAGCCAGGTGTGGTGGTGGCGCCTGTAGTCCCAGTTACTCAGGAGGCTGAGGCAAGAGAATGGCGGGAACCCAGGAGGCGGGGCTTGTAGTGAGCTGAAATCGTGCTACTACACTCCAGCCTGGGCGACAGAGCGAGACTCTGTCTCAAAAAAAAAAAAAAAGAAAGGAAAAAAAAAACTTCAGGCTCATATTGTGTTCCCCATCCCACCCCTAGAATCAGCCCTTTCTCCAGGTAGTGCTCGTTCCTGTGAGTGGAAGAGGATGTCAGGAGTCAAGATACAGGTGCTGGGTGGGCACCGCTGGTTGCTGGCTGGGTTTGGGCCTCCCCATCCACTGCTAAGCCCACCGCAGAGCAGCCTTCTGTGCTGGTCAGCATTGCTGTCAATCTTTTTCTTCAGACAACCAATTGCAGGCTTGGAGAGATTGGGGAGCTGGTCCAACACCCCACAGCATGGGCATGAGTGGGCTGAGACCTGAACCGGGTCTGGTGGCTGTAGATACCTTTCAAGATGCCCCCGTCTCTCCCTGTGGAAGGAACTGGGATTCCTTGTGTCCTCTCTCTGGTTCGAGCCCAGGCCATGAACTCCCGAGAGTAACCCTGCATTCCCCTGGCACAGGGGCCCTCCTGGGGCACATGGGCATGGGAGCACCATGCCAGCATCCAAGTCCCCAGCACGGCTCCTTTCCTGTGCTGGCTGCCGGCCGAGGGGTCTTAGCTGAAATCCTGACTCCTCCACCGGCACCCGGACCCAGTTTTCCCTGTGTGAATTGGGCAGGGAGGTGGCACTGGCTACACTCCCAGGATCCTCCTCTACTCGGACAAGCTCATGCCACTAGGGTACCACTTGGGCCTCTTACCCATTCTGGGCCAGGGACTGGAGGGCCCCAGAGGATGTAAGGGGCCCTGGGAAGTCTCAAGGGGGTGTTGTGGGGCTCAGCAGGCATCAGGTGGAGGAGCAGTGACCCGAGTGGGCCTTGAGCTGTGATTTATGAAGTGCTTCCTCACTGTGAGGCAAGGACAAGGATGCCCTCCACCCATTGGCTAGCGGTTGCCATGAGGTGAATGCAGGTTTCCAGCTACCAAACTGGGCACGAAGAGAACAAGGTCCTGAGAATCTCTAGAGACTCAGTTTGGCTGGCATTTGCCAACTGCAGTTCTGGGTCTTGGGTCTAATGCCCCTCCAGCCCCCGCCCCCAGCACTGGCTAGAGAGAGGCAAGGCTGAGAGAAAGGGAAGGATGGAAGGAGGGAAAAAGGGAGGGATGGAGGGAAAGAAAGAGGGAGGAAAAGAGAGAGGGGTGGAGAGAGCGAAAGAGAGAGGGAAAGAGGGAGGGGTGGAGGGAGGGGTAAAGGGAAGGAAAGAAAAATGGGAGGTTGGAGGGGTGAAGGGAGGGAAATAGGGAGAGGGTGGAGGAAGGGAAGGAGGAAGGAGGTCAGAGAAAACTGGAGGGTGGGAAAGAGGGAAGGGTGGAGGGAGGGAAGGAGGGAGGGGTGAAGGGAGCAAAGGGCTTTCAGAGGGAGGGAGCAGGAGCAGGACTCATCCACCGGTTCACTCAGAGGTCTGGGGCTCCTAAATGGGGACCCAGGTCCCTTCCTGGAGGTGGGATCAAGCTCCTCTGGGCTGGCAGGTTCCTTGCTGGGATATCGCTCCTGCAGGACCTCACCCCTGCCCTTGTTCCTTCACCTGCCCTGCTCATCCCTGAATCCCCTCTCAGCCACCCTAGGGAGTTGAGTCTAACGCCAGGCTGGGGAGGCCCCATTAATTATGGCCCTGAGAGAAAGTCTGGGCTGTATTTGGAGAACACCCAGCTTATAAAAGACTCGGACTCAGCTTGTAAAATGCCTGATTAGCTTAAAGAGGAATGGCCCAAGCCTCCCCGCAGGCAGAGGAAGCCAGGGCAGCTGGCAGTGGGCAGCTGGCAGTGGGCGGCCAGGCTTCATTCCAACACCTACCCCCAGCCTGGTCCAGGGCAGCCCCTGCCCTCAGCTCTTCCCTCAGAGCCTTGCCTAAGAGCCCAGAAGGATGACCCTTCTCCCACACGCCCACCCTGTGGAGGCTGCAGAATCTTGGCTCCTAAAAGGCCTTTTGAGAAATCGTTGAGTTGAGCATTTCTCAGAGCCTTCTGCTGAAGGAAAAACAGCTTTCACAGACTCCCAAGAATATAGACAACAGTTTGAGAACTGTGGTGTGCACAGGGTAAATCCAGCTGATGCCCATACTGAGTTTCCAGGATTCACTATGCCCTGGTGCACCGTCTACACAAGCTAGTCCTCTACTCTCAAGATCCCGCCTCTCCACTCTAGTACTTCAAAATGCAGCCCAGTCCACCTGGTCTTCTCCAGGAAGGGGCGGATGGCCCTGGCAGAGCCAGACTGCAAACTGTCACCCCACTGGCATCATCGGACTGTGATTTATGCTAATGCGGGTCCCACCACACACACACTCAGACTCATACACTCACACCCTCTCTCACACACACTCATACACTCTCTCATACTCAGTTTCTCACACCCATTTATACACACACACACTCACATACTCTCACACTTAGTCACACACTGTCACACACATACATTCAGTCTCACGCTCACATTCTCACACTTACACACTCATACACTCACTGACACACTTTCACACTCACATTCATTCTCATATACACTCATACACATGCAATCAACTCACACTCATACACTCATGCTATACTAACACACATTCTTACACTCACTGTCACACTTATACACACACTCATTCACTCACATCCACACTCATATACATGCACTCACACACTCGCATCCTCACACTCACACTTGCATGCTCACACTCATACACTATACTGACACATACACTCATACACACACTCATACACTCAGTCATTCACACACTCATTCACAGTCTTACACTTACACTCATACACTCTGATACACACTTTCCCACTCACATACACTCTCACACACACTCATACACATGCACTCACACTCACGCTTGCACACTCATACACACACTATACTAACACACTCATCATACACACACATTCATGCACTCACATTATACTAACATGCACACTCACATTCATACACTCACATACTAACACACCCTCATACACTCACATTATACTAACACACATACACTCACATTATACTAGCACACTCACCTTCATACACTCACATTATTCTAACACACACTCATACACTCACATTATACTAACACACCCTCATACACTCACATTATACTAACACACCTTTGTACACTCACATTATACTAACACACTCACCCTCATACACTCACATTATACTAACACACCCTCATACACTCACATTATACTAACACACCTTCATACACTCACATTATATTAACACACCTTTGTACACTCACATTATACTAACACACTCACAATTTACACTCATACACACACTCACACCCATACACTCACACTATACTAACACACACTCACACACACTCATACACTCACACTCATACACTCACACTATACTAACACACACACGCTTACACTCATACACACATTCACACTCACTATACTAACACTCACACACTCATACAGATGCTCACACTCATACACTCATTCACGCACAATTAGCACACATCCACACACATATGCACTAACACAGTCACACATAGCATCATGTATGTTCTTAGTCTTAAACAGTCTCACACATTCACTCACATACACACACTTATACACATGCATTCATTCACACGCGTACACATACACTCACACTATACTAACACACACTCACACATTCACACTCACAAACCTTCTTACACACACACTCACACACTCATACACTCACTGTCATTCACACACTCATACACTCACACATCCCCATACACTCACACACACTCATGCTCATACACTAACACATTCTCACACACACATTCACTCATGTACACTTCTACACATGCACTCACACTATACTAACACACACTCTCTTACATTCACACACACATTCTCACACACACACTCACTCACTGTCATTCACACACTCATACACTCATACACACACATGCTCATACAGTAACACACAGTCTCACTCACACTCTCATATACTCACATGTCACTCACAGTTTTACACTCACACACAGCCTCACACACAGTCACACTCACACATGCACCCACCCACCCCAGCCCCTGTCCTGCCCCTGCAGTGAGAAGGGGCCCAACCTTGTGCGGATTGGTTACTACTCAGGGCAGGGGGAGCCCAGTGCCAGGGCTCTCTCCCCAGACCACTGTTGCTGCTGTGACCCTGCCCCTTCTTCGCTTTCACAGACTCAGAGCCCTGAGGCACTGGGATGGGGGGAGGAAGGGCATGTCACAGTCTGCACCATCCGCGGTGGCACTGGCAGCTCACTTTGCCTTTCCTCCTGGGGCAGGGCCCTGCAGAGAAGCTGGAGAAATGCTCCCTGCCTCAAGGCACCCATATGGGGCCTCCTGGCAGGTGTGCGTGGAGCCCCTCTCCCACCAGAGGCTGTGTCAGGGCCTGCAACACCTAGCCGTCCTGTCACACCACGGATCTCAGTTCCTCCCAACAGCCCTGACCCTCAACCCCACTGAGGGGTGGGTGAGGAAACCTTCCCAGGGCTGGGCTGAGGACTGAGGCTGTGTCTGCAAAGGTGCCTGCCCCAGAGTCCAGTCCCTGTCCCACCGCAGCTTTGCAGCTCACACGCTGCCAAGACCCAGGCCTGGAAGCCGCTAAGCCCAGAGGTGAGCTGGAGTAAGTGGAGCAAGAGGAGCTGAAAGGAACGGATCCTTCCTTTTCACTGGGGCCAAGGCAATGGGAGCCCATATGCCATGTGTCCCCAAATATGTAAGTTTTCAAAGAAGCAAAAAAACAGTTAAAATAAAATACTGTTGACAAGTATACCATCAACACCACAAGAAAAGCCTGGTGTTCATTCAAATTCCAGACTCCTTGGCCTTCATGCTGGGAGATGGCTGCAAAGAGAGCCAGTCCTAACCCCGGAGCTTGCCTACCCGCGACCCCGCATCCTGCATGGCCCCCACCTGGGCGTCCAGTCCCACCTTCCAGCCTTGGGGTGGGTGCCCAGCAGCTTGGCCTGGCTTCCGAGGGTGGATGGAGAAGAGGGCCCTTGGGCTCTCGGGTCTGTGGAGAGGTCGGGGAAGGGATTCGGGCCCTCAGGGGCACCTCTAGGGCACAGGTCCAGACAGACGGAGGGTATCCAGAGTGCTCCAGACAAGGTGATCTTGCTGAGGGGACGGCAGGGGAGAAGCGTGTTCAGGGTAAAAGGCAAGGCCTGGGAAAGGCTGAAGGTGAGCATAAGTGTCTCATGCAAGGGGTGGAGAGGACTGGAGCCAATCCCAGTGTGGAGGGCAGACAGGGTGAGGAGGGAGGGGTGGAAAGAGACCAGAAGGGGAGCCATCCTGGGGCAGGGAGCCGTCGGGGGTTGGAGGAGAGGCTCCTAGGGGATGTGAGCTTGTGAGCTGCTGCCCCTCAGCCTCCAGAACCCCAGAGAGACCCTAAGGATAGAAATGGGGCCAGCCTCACTGCAAACAGGCCATGTCCCGTGCCCCCAGAATATCCCTGTCACCCCACAGTCCCCCGGCCTGGCCTGGGTTTGGATGGGTAGTGATTCAGACATGGTTGGGCTGCCCTGTGCACCCTGGCTCTGCCACTGACCCAAGTTAAGCCTACCCTAGACAGGCAACACCACCCCAGGACCTTGCCAGGAATGCACCATTCCAGGCCCCACCCAGGCCTCCACAGCCAGCATTTCGACCGGCTCCTGGGTGATTTGTGTGCACACTAAAGCTTAAGCAGCACTGGCTCAAAGCTTCCAGTCTCCAGTGCCTCAGTTTCCCCATTAGAAGGGGTTTGGTGACCCCTGCCTGCCCTGGTGCAAGGAGAGTGCAGAGGGGAGGGGGCCGTACATATGCAGAAGCAGTGGGCGAGGGGAGCTGTGCATACTCAGAAGCGCTCTGGGAAGTCCCCCCAGGCTGCAGAGGCAGAGCCATGGCCCTGTGAGAACTCCTAGGACAGGGCCCAAGCTTCAGGGAGTAGGGCCCAGAGACTCAGGACCAAGGGACAGCAGAGAGTGGGGCACAGGTGTCTTCTGAGAGTCCTGGAGGTGGGGCAAGTGAGGCCTAGTGGCGTGAGTCAGGCCAGCCCTGCTCTCCCCAGCGCACCTTCCAGCTAAATTACCAGGTCTGGCTTAGTCGGCGGCCACCATATAAAGGCACCTTCGCACTGTGGCTCCCAGTCCCTGGCGATGAGGCTCCTCCTGGTGCTGCTGCTTCTGGCTGCTCTGTGTGCTGCCCTGGGTAAGATGCTGGCCACCCCCAGGGAGGGATGGGGACAGGCTGGGCACCCCGGGGCCGGGCGCTGGCAGGGTAGGGTTTGCCAAGGACCACCAGCCTGGGCTGGGGGCTGCAGGGAGCTGGGGGAGGCCTCCTCCTATGGGGACAGCTTCTGGTGTCTCTATGGCTTGTGTGGGGAGAGCCCCAGTGCTGGTCCTGGGCTCCAGCCTGGGTTCTGTCCCCCTTTTCCCAAGACAGAGGGGAATTCTTGGGATGTTGGACTCTCAGTGCTAAAACAAGAAAGTTTTAAGAAAACCAGGGCTAGTTCATCACCACCTTTCTAGCCCCGCTCTACCCGGACCTTGATGACCTGGCTTTGGGGCTGGAAATGGGGCCAGGAGGCGGGGGCTGTGGGTGGGAGGTGAGGGAGCGTGTGATTATCAGCTGAATAACTATCATCTAGGGATAATTAGCCCCATCAGCTTCTCCCGAGCGTGGGGTGAGGGTAGGGGAGAAGGGGGGAGGGCTGGGGACTTAGGGGAGCAGTCCTAGCTTGAGGAGGGGCCCACAGTGGGAAGACTGGAAAGACAGATGGAGGGGCATCAGGAAAGGGCAGGAGTCAAGGTCAGGCTGCCCAAGCTAGGGTGCCCCGTTCAGATCCCTTCAGCCCTGTATGGAAGGGCACGACACCTCCATATATCAGGGGACAACCATAGGAGAGAAGGGGCCAAGGGTGCTGAGTCAGGACATGGGGACACTGGCCTGGGACACCTGTGCTCTCTGGGGCTCACTTAGCTTTTCTGGGAGGTTGGCCCATATGATGCTGACGGTCAGACAGCGCCTGCTGGGAGCTGGTCACTGCTCCCAGGATCTAAGGAGGGTGGCCCCTTCATTCCCACCACAGCCCGAGGGCGTAGGGACTGCCAGGATCCCTACAGAGAAGTGGTGGTAATGTAAGGTCCTTGTTTAGAGGAACCTAGGAGTGTTTCCCAGCCCCACCAGCACCAGGAACCCAGCTGCAGGCAGGGAGAGCAAGGATGGTCAGGGTCGGACCCCAAGAACATGGATATCAGCTGCACAGGTGCAGAAGATGCCATCACCCCACACAGCAGGCACCCGCTCTGAAGTCAGAGCAGGTGTGCTTTGCCCAGGGAACTGCTACAGGACACCCCCATCAGGACTATCCTACAGGAAGCCTACAGGGCACCCCCTACATAAAACTCCTACAGAACATCCCTAAAATACACTCCTACAAAACACCCCCTAAACAACATCCCCTACAGAATACCCCATACAGTACACCTCTACAGGACATTCCCTCCAGAGCACTCCCTACAGGACACCTATACAGAACATCGCTACAGGACACCCCTACAGGACCCCTGTACAGGGCACTGCTATGGGACACTCCCAAAGGACACCCCTTACAGGAAACCCCTACAGGACACCCCTGCAGAACACCCCTAGAGGACACCCCTACAGAACGTCTCTACAGGACACCCCTACAGAATACCCCCTACAGGAAACCCCTTCAGGACACCCCTACAGGACTCCTGTACGTGGCACGCTTCAGGACACTCCCTACAGGATGCCCCTTACAGGAAACCCCCACAGGACACCCCTTATGGGAAACCCCTAAAGGATACCCCTATGATACACCTCCTACAGGAAACCCCTACAGGATACTCCCTACAGGGTGCCCCTACAGAACACCTCCTACAGGACACCCCTACAGAACACTCCCTACAGGACACCCCTACAGAACACCTCCTACAGGACACCCCTACAGAACACCTCCTACAGGACACCCCTACAGAACACTCCCTACAGGGCACCCCTACAGAACACCTCCTACAGGACACCCCTACAGAACACTCCCTACAGGACACCCCTACAGAACACCTCCTACAGGACACCCCTACAGAACACCTCCTACAGGACACCCCTACAGAACACTCCCTACAGGACACCCCTACAGAACACCTCCTACAGGACACCCCTACAGAACACCTCCTACAGGACACCCCTACAGAACACTCCCTATAGGACACCCCTACAGAACACCTCCTACAAGACACCCCTACAGAACACCTCCTACAGGACACCCCTACAGAACACCTCCTACAGGATACTCCCTACAGGACACCCCTACAGAACACCTCCTACAGGACGCCCCTACAGAACACCTCCTACAGGAAACCCCTACAGAACACCTCCTACAGGAAACCCCTACAGGATACTCCCTACAGGATGCCCCTACAGGACACTCCCTACAAGACATCCCCTACAGGACACTTGTACAGGACACCACCTACAGGACTCACCTGCAGGACACCCCTACAAGATACCCCCTATAGGGCACCTTTCTCGCTGCCTCCACCCCTAAGTCCTGGTACAAAAGGCTCAAAGATGCCTTTCTGGGCGGCACAACCTCCAAACCAGGATGTGGTGTTTCTGGCTTCTCCACCCACTGTCACACCCTGTCACAGCTCCTGGGGCCTCACGCCCTGAACAATCTGGCCTCCCCTCTTCCCTGCTGCACTTTCTGTCCAAGTGTCTCTCCTCCAACTACAAATAGAAATCCATCCACCCATGTCCTTACAGGGCCACCCACTCCAGGAAGCCTTCCCAGATCTCCCTGCCCTCTATCAAAACTATTCCTTCTTGGCCAAGTGTCTCCCCAGGGCATCCATTGTACCTTGCCCTTCTTCCATTCAGGGCCCTGAGACTGTACATCTCTCAGTCTTGCCCATGGAGCCCGTGGACCCAGTCCTCAATGTCATTGGAAGCTGGGGGCAACCACACAGCACACAGGTGCCAGCCAGGAACACAGACCACCCATGTTCCTCCCACTTGCAGCCTGGACCAGGGCCTGGCTGCAGACCCCTACATGGCTGGGGTATGGGCATCACCAGCAGGCTTCAGGCAGATAACTCTCTCAACAGCCCTTAAGCACCTACTGTATGTGAAGTCCCCAGAGCCACACCTGCCCTAGGTAAGGCAACCCAGCTGCTTCTGGCTTCCCTGTCTGGAGCTCCCTGCAATCCTTTCCCAGTAAAGAAGTGTGGGCCAGGGGCCAATGTTTTGTGCATTTCATCATTTCCTCCTCCAAAAAGGCCACAGCATGGGCTGTTATTACTCTCATTTGGTAGGTGAGGACACTTTGATTCAGATAGAAGATGGGGACAGTAAGAAGTATAACACCTCTGAAGACACCCCTCCTTGTACGCATCATGATGCCCCATCCCTTCTTCTGTCCACCATTTGCCACTCTACCCATGCATCCTTCCATCGACCCACTCACCCATCCACCCACCCGCCCAACCACCCTTCCGTCCATCCATCCAACCATCCACCCTTCCACCCACCCACCCACCCATCCAGCCTTCCATCCATCCATCCATCCGCTCTTCCATCCACCCACCGACCCACCCATCCACTCACCCACTCACCCTTCCATCCATCCACCCACCCATTCACCCTTCCAGCCATCCACTCCCACATTTATCCACCATCCACTCTTCCACTCATCCACTCACCATCTACCCACCCATCCACCCACCCATTCACCCTTCCATCCACCCACCCCCCATCCACCATTCCACTTTTCCACCTGTCCATCCACCCACTCACCCATCCACCCACACACTCAGCCACCCTTCCATCCATCCATCCAACCATACACCCTTTCATCAACCCACCCATCCATCTACCCTTTCATTCATCCATCCACCCACCTATCCACCCTTCCATCCATCCACCCACACATTCATCCACCATCCACTCTTCCATTCATCCACCCACCCATCTACCCACTCATCCACCCACCCATTCACCCTTCCATCCATCCACCCACCCATACATCTTTCCATCCATCCACCCACTCTTCCATCCACCCACTCACCCATTCCCCCCCATTCACACTTCCATTCATCCATCTACCCATTCATCCACCATCCACTCTTCCACTCATCCATCAACCCATCTACCCTCCGATCCACCCACCCACCCATCCATCCATCTATCCACCCACCCCTCCACCCTTCCACTAGTCCACCTGCCCATCCACCCACTCACCCACCCACCCACCCATCCACCCTTTCATCCATCTATTCACTCTTTCATCCACCCACACACCCACCCATCCACCCATCCATTCACCCTTCCATCCATCCACCCACCCATCCACCCTTCCACTTGTTCACCTACCCATCCATCCACCCATCCACCCACCCTTTCACTCATCCACCCACCCATCCACCCACCCTTTCACCCATCCACCTTTCCATGCACTCACTCACCCATCCACCCTTCCATCCACTCACCCACCCATCCACCCTTCCATTCATCCACCTACCATCCACTTTTCCACTTATCCAGCCACCCATCTACCCACACATCTGACCATCCATCCATCCACCCACCCACCCATTCACCCTTCCATCCACTCACCCACCCACTCACCTTTCCATTCATCCACCCACCATCCACTCTTCCACTTATCCACCCACCATCCACTCTTCCACTTATCCACCCACCCATCCACCTATGCTTCTGACCATCCATCCATTCACCCACCCACCAACCCCTCCACCCACCCATTTACCCTTCCATCCATCCACCCACCCATCCACCCACCCGTATACTCTTCCACTCATCCACCCACTCATCCACCCATCCACCCACCCACCCATTCATCTACCCGTCCACCCACCCACCCATCCACCTATGCTTCTGACCATCCATCCATTCACCCACCCACCAACCCCTCCACCCACCCATTTACCCTTCCATCCATCCACCCACCCATCCACCCACCCGTATACTCTTCCACTCATCCACCCACTCATCCACCCATCCACCCACCCACCCATTCATCTACCCGTCCACCCACCCACCCATTCACCCACCCATCCACCCACTCATCCACCCAGTCTTCCAGTCATCCACCCTCCCTTCCACTCTTCCACTTGTCCACTTGCCCATCCGCCCACTCACCCATCCGCCCACTCACCCATCCACCACCCACCCATCCACCCTTCCATCCATCCATCCACTCTTTCATCCAGCCACCCACCCACCCATCCACCCACTCATTCGCCCTTCCATCCATCCACTCACCCATTCATCCACCATCCACTCTTCCACTCATCCACCCACCCATCTACCCTCCCATCCACCCATCCACCCACCCATCCATCCATCCACCCACCCCTCTACCCTTCCACTCATCCACCTGCCCATCCACCCACTCACCCATCCACCCATGCACCCATCCACCCTTCCATCCATCCATTCACTCTTTCATTCCCCCACCCACCCATTCACCCTTCCATCCATCCACCCACCCATGCACCCTTCCACTTGTTCACCTGCCCATCCACCCACCCATTCACCCACCCTTTCACCCATCCACCCACCCTTTCACCCATCCACCTTTCCATCCATTCACCCACTCATTCAACCTTCCATTCATCCACTCACCATCCACTCTTCCACTTATCCACCCACCCATCCACCTACACTTCTGACCATCCATCCATCCACCCACCCATTCAGCCTTCCATCCATCCACCCACCCATACACTCTTCCACTCATCACCCATTTATCCACCCACTCATCCACCCAACCACCCACCCACCCACCCATTCACCCACCCATCCAGTCACTCATCCACCCACTCTTCCAGCCATCCACTCTTCCATCCACCCTTCCATCCATCCACCCACCCACCCATCCACCCATCTAATCAGCCACCCCTTCATCCATCCATCTTATCTCCTGATTTAGCTGATGCGGCTCCACTACATTCTCTAGCATCCCCAGTCCTCTTCCCAGTGACAGCTTCAGAGGGCAGGGAGGCAGATGTGTGCATGAGTTTACAGGTGCTAAGGAAGCCATGGGAAGAAAAGGGGCTGGGAAAACCCTTCGTGAGACCTGGGGCAGCCTACACCTGCCCCACACATACCCCTCCCTCATGCTGACAGCCTGACATTCACACACACAGAACAAGAAGGGACAGAGGGAGTGGTCACCACCACGAAGTCCCTAGCCCTTTGGCCCATCCCAGGGGACTGGAGGCTCCCCTGGAGGGAGGGCGGAGGAGGCAGCTCTGAGGGGCAAAGCTGGGTGGGTTGGGAGCCTGGCGGTCAGCCCCAGCCCCAGGCTCACACTGATGGGTAGCACACATGGGAGCCCCAGTCCAGGCCCTGCACTGCCACGTGTGCTGCAGCCACGAGCACTGCGAGTCCCTGGTGAAGTGCGCCCTGACCAACAAGTACTGTGTGATCACACGGGCCAGTGAGTACCTGGACCAGGCCTACCCACTCAGCCCTGCCCCACCGGGCACCTCCCCACCTGGGTGCCCCTGCCCTGCCCTGGTCCAGACCCTGGGACACCACTGCCCTCCCAAAAGGATCCCGCAGCATCCATACCCTGCAGGCTGTCAGTGGCAGCGGCTAATGCACCTGTGTTCATCATCACATCTTTCTGTGGGTGTTAGAGGAAGCCCCACAGCTCCCCAGCAGTATTGTCAGAATAGGGCCAAGAAGGGGCTTTACAGCTTGAACCAGAGGACACCCGTTTAAAATACTAGAGCAGGAGAGAGCAGGTGGTGTGTATGCAGAAGCCTGGAAAATGCAGCCTTCCTGGAAGGTGCCCCCATGTCCATCTCTGCCGGCCTCTGCCCTGGGTGCCTCTAGCTGAGCCTGGAGCTCTGCCCTCCTGACGACACCCTTTCTTTCCTCTGGCCTCCTGTGGACCCTTCTTCATTTAGATCTGGTTCTTCTGAGCTGCAGGCTGAGCGGGGTCCCAGAGCTCAGCCTGGGGGCAGTGGCAGTGACAGGCAGGGTCAGCATTCAAAGGCTGGAGGAGCCTGGGGGTCATATCTGAATCCTGAGGATCTGGGGAGGGCAGGAGGGAGGAAGCTCTCTGCAGAGGCGGTGGAGACCCTGAGAGTGTAAAGCCTGGGAAAGGGCAGTGGGGCCAGAGACGGGGGGAACCCTGAACTGAGGAAGGTCCTGTCCCTGAGAAGGAAAGAGGCCTGGGATATGGTTGGAGGGGGAAGACTGATGGGCTCACACCCAGGACGGTCACATATGACCTGTGAGACCCTGGAGACAGAGTCACCCCTGAGCTTCAATGTCCATGTCCGGGAAGGGGATGAGGGATCTCTCTCCTGGTGGGTCTCTGTCACCATTGGGATCATGTCTGTGGGGGCCTCTAGCCCCCATAAATCACAGCTGTTGTGGTTCTGGGGCAGCCCTCCCAAGCTGCCTGTTCTGGGCAGGGGCAGGGGTGTTAGGCAGCCTCCCTGTGTGGTCCTGGGGACCCATCCTCTGGCCCGGTTTCCTACAAATCCCAATGACCACAAAGTCCCCTCCAGCTTGGACACAGAGCCACCCCATTTTACAGGGAGACACAGCATCCTTCCCAGGGTGCCAAGGTGCCTGGCCCTGCCCAGAGACACCAGCTGTTGCTCTCAAGGGCTAGGGGATACTCCTACCCCACTCTGGCCACACCTGATGCAGAGGGTGGCATGGTGAGAAGCTGCTCTTGCCTGCATCCCCCAACAGCTGCCCACCAAGTGCATAATATGGGCCCCACACTGCAGTGGGCACTAGGCAGGAACAGAGAGGCCCGAAGCCCTGCCCCGTGGAGGACCTGCTGCGGGTGGTGGTCAGAAAACATCCACCCCCCAAGCTGCAAGCAAAGCCAGTTAGAGATGGGCCAGGGGCACTCTCCTCCCCAGGCGCCCCTTGCTGGAAGCCTCGGCGCTCCTCCCATACCCGCAAGGGCTGCTGTCCGCCCCCCGCCTCTCCTCCAGCTAGCCCCTAACTGTGCCTGCTTCTGTCTGTCCATCTGTCTGGCTGGCCAGGCAGCATTTCCTGACAGAGATCCCCAGGGCCCATCCAGGGGCCTCAGGTGTTATAGCCAAGCCTGACATGGGGTGATGGGGTGGCAGAACTGACACCTGGGGTGGGCAGCCGAGAGGACAGAGTGGACAGAAGGCGTCCTGAGCACACACCAGGGTCCAAAAACCTCTGGCAGGCGCGCGTCCAGGCATGGGTGGGTAGAGGAAATCTACCAGGTGCCCTTGTACCCACCGGCAGTGACTTCAGCCGGTGACTCCGGGCGCTTGACCTGCTGGAGTCACTCCATGTGGGTGGAGGAGCAGGGGCTGCCTGGCCCTCTAAGGGTCCGGGGGCGAAGGGGAAAGGCCCCTGGCTTCAACACCGACGGGTACCACTATTGACCCCGCAGAGCGCCAGGCCCCGAGTGGTTCTGTCTGACTTCTGATTTGCTCCCTGGCAGTCCAGCTGAATGTCCCCATTTCACAGGCGAGGAAACAAGGGCCTAGGGCCCACGGTCTGACGTGGCCTCACTCTCCCTGGAGCTCGGGGCCTTCTCTCTCCAAACCATCTGACCAGTGGCTGGTGTCTGGGCCCGCCCCAGGTCTCCCCAGCGATTACTCAGAGACGGGGCCAGCTAACGCTGCCTCTACTCCATTTTACCCATAAAAACAAAGCTCCTTACTTAAGAACAGAGTGTAGGTTCACTAACCATGGGACTTACGTAAAGAACCGCACACTGGGCAAGAGGTAAGGGATCCCTCCGGGGAACACCTGCCGGCTCTGATGCTCTCTTCAGTCCAGGAGCAGCTTCCGTTCATCCAGACCCGGCAGTAGTTCTGTCTCTGCTTTGCCAGGGCCGGGAAAGGGCTGGACAGAACATGGCGCTAAACCCTGCTGGTAACTACACGCAGCTATGACTGCTATGCATTCGGCACCGGCCGTGCAGCCTCACTGCTCTGAACGCTCATCAGGGATTCATTCCTTTAACCCAAGACAGCGGCGATGAGGAAACAGAGGCATAGAAGCCCCCAGTCCCACACCCAGCTTTCAACAAGAGGTCCTTGGGTCAGGGTTACAGCTTCCAGAGTGTTCTGAGTAGTGTGGGTTCAGGGAAGCAGCTCCCCTTTACCCAAGGCTACTGGGCTCTGAGTGGCCCCCACAGCGTGGGTGCAGAAGCCAGGGGAGTCTCACACAGACAGCAGTGCTGCCTGAGGCTGCAAGCGTGCTCCTTCTTACCTGCTCCCCAGGGCCCCTGGCAGACCCTGCCTCCCTTTCCCTACAGGACATGAGCTTCTGCAGCTGAGCAGCCTGCCCCATCCTCATCCCTGACCATTTCCCGACTTGGACGAGCGTGGGACCTGGGCTTTTCCTCTGCTCCCTGAAACTGCAATGAGACTGGGGAGGGAGGAGTCGCTCAGTTGCTCCTGGCCCCAGATGTCATGGAGGAGCCTGGTCTGAGGGAAGACTGATCCCCTTGGGCCAGAGGAAGGACCTCGCCCACAGCAGACAGTCTGTCTGAAACCTGCTCCTCCAAGCTGCCACCCCAAGCCCCGTGGGCAGGGGCCTCCCCAGGGTCTCCCAGCACAGGCTGTGCCCATGATGCCAATGCGTCCCAGGCTTCGGGCCTCCCCGGGGCCGGGCAGCTGGCAGATGACACAGGGTACCCACAGAGCCTCCTCCTCTCTCCACAGCCAACCCCGGCGGCATCCTGGTCATGAAGTCCTGCTCCCCGATGTGCTCCAACAGCACTGTGTCCTCCGACGGCTGCGCCCCCTCTGTGTCCTGCTGCCAGGGTAGCCAGTGCAACCACAGTGCAGCCGCAGGCCTAGTGGACAGCCCCAGGACCCTGTGGGCCAGCATCACAGCCAGCCTGCTGTGGGCCCTGCTCTGGGCAGCCCGGTGAAGCCCTGCGCCTGGAGCTCTCAGCACGGGTCCCCTGCAGCCTAACCGGCTCCCACACACCCCACCTGGGGCAGTAGGGTCCTAGTCTCAGCTGCCACGCCCCCTCCCTCCTTTGCCCAGGCCACACCCAGCCCCTCCCTGGCCCTGGAGAGAGATGAAGGACCCCACCCCCTTGGGCTCCTGCCCTGGTGAGGGAGCTCTACCCCTGAGTCAGGGAATCGCTGATGGGATGCCTCAGAGGGGATGCCTGCTTCAAGACCAACACCTGCAGGATCCTTTGCTGGGGTCCTGGGACCCCTGGCCAGCTGCGAGTGGGAAGAGCCCCCCAGTTCTCTCCAGCAGCCTCTATCACTATTTCGGAGGCTAGGGGTTGAGGCACTTGAGCCAGGGATTTCTCCCCCCTCCCATGCTCGGCCTGACAGAACTCCCGTGCATGTGGCCGTCAGACCCTTTGGGCCTCCTCTTCTGCCCACAGTGGCCCTGGAAGAAAGGACACAGCTCAGGGGTTCAGGCATTGCATCCCTCTGACTCTATCCTCTCTGCCAGCCACCCAGTTCTCACCCCATCCCTCCTTCCCTCCATTCCTCCCTCCCTCCATCCATCACAAACCTGCCCAGGGTATCCTTGCAGCAGATACCCTGAGGAGGGGCCTGTCCCCAGGGCTCTCACTGGGGGCTCAGTCTGCTGGTCAGTGTCCCCAGCCTGAGGACCCATCCAGGTGACCACTGGCCTTTTAAATGGTCCCCTGGCTGAGCACTGTCGGGCTTGGGCAAGTCACCTCGGGGCTCAGTATCAGGCACTGGAACTGGGGGGTGTCCATTCTCACGGGGCGCGGGGGGATCATCCTGGCCCCCCAGGCAGCGACACCTGCCAGCCCACCTCCAAATAAAGCTGTGAGCTCTGCCAGTCCTCATTCTCAGAGACGCTGGGTCCAGGGGGTATTTCTTGTCCCTTGGGAAAAGGGAAGGGCCCCTGCAGTTAGAGGTGGGTGGAGCCGCTTTACAGAGGGGAGGGTGGAATTCCTGGTGTCGAGGTTCACGTGTGGGAGAAATGCTCGTGCCTTGTTACCTGGGAATCCTGAGTCCACACTGAGCCCTGCTCGACCATTGAGGCAGAAACACACGGGCAGTCAGTCCCAGGTGGAGAGGTTACCTGGGGTCCTCTGGGAAGCCCTTCGGAGCCTTGGTGTCCCTTGTCTATGCAGTCCCACCACAGGCTCCCATCCTGTGTGCTTGGTCCTCAGCCCTGCAGGGCGCCCCCACACCCCGCAGCCCTACATCTCTGGTGGGGGCACAGGACTCCTTCGACCACCCTGGACAGGTTTCTCAAGGCCATGTCTCCTCCCGGAGATATTCCAGGGTGGCAAGGCCAGAGCCACCCCCTGCCCAGGGCTTGGCTATGGGGACAGGTGCAGGGCCCTTCCTCAGGAAGCCACCCAGGTCCCAGCACCCACAGTGTTCTCATGGTTTCTCTGCTCCCGTGCCTGGGAGGCCCTTCCCTGGCCCAGAGGCCTCCTCTGTCCAGGTCTTGAGCCCTTGCCCTGCTGTTCTGCCCTTTCAAGCTTGGAAGCCAGGAAGAGATGTCCTTTCCCTTCCCCGACTTCTTTATCCCTTGCCTCCCTTCCCCAGGTGATGGGCACAAACTTCCAGGCCAGATGAGTGACAGTGGGCCTCTTGCCTGGCAGAGCCGGCTCCCACGGCCCAGGCGCCTGAGCCAGGAGCCATCGTGCTGGCTGGGAACCTCCCTAGGCAGGTGTTTGCCTCCTCTCTGGGAATCTGAGAGGGCAGGTGTGCAGGCCAGATGCCCAGCCTCCCCTGCGGCCCTCAGCTTCAGCTCTCCACACCTGCCAGCCTCCAGGCAGTGAGCCGGGCAGGATGTTCCCACAGCCGCCCTGGCCCCGGGCTGCCGCCTGCCACTGGACTCTTGTTCCAGAAGGAGGAAGGCCTCCCCGCAGCGCCCTTGGCCTGCCCAGTGCTTCCTCTCAGCCTCCTGGGGCCGCTGCCCCATCTCAGTGCCCCGAATGTCCCAACGGCCCCCACCCAGCCTGTCACTGGTCTCCCAAGCCTGTGCGTGTGCTGAAGACACACTCTGCAGGAGGCACCCAGGAGCAGGGAGCGCGGGTCAGGGGGAGAAGCTCCAGAAGCTCCTGCTCCCCAAGCGGGCTTCTTCCCCGTTATTGCGCCTTGAGCTATCTGGAGGCCAGTAGAGGGCCTAACGGGTTGAGGGGACCTGAGCGAACCCCCTGGGAGCCAGGCTGTCAGGATTTCCGCAGGCTCCCCAGCACAGCCTCCCGCAGGCCCCGGCCTGCTGGGCTCTAGGGATCCACGGGGAGGTTGGTGTGGGGTCAGGTGCTCTCAGCCATCCTGAGAGTAAAGTTGGAGTTTTCTTTTCTCAAGGAAGGTGGGAATCCTGACTCTTCCCTGAGGAGCCTTCCCAGGCAGCCTGACTCAGGAGGGCTCACCCTTCAGGGCAGGCCCCACCTTTGCAAGTCCCAACAGAAACCGCATCTGATGCCACCCCGCAGCCCACGGCCTCCGCCTGCAGGAGCCTCTGTGTCCGGAAGCCAGGCCCAGCAAGGAGGCTGTTTCCACAGGCAGCTGACCACACCCACTCGCCACAGGGGAAGGGCCGGGGCACGGGGAGCCCCACTCCTGGGTTGGCAAGTGCTCAGCAGGACCCCTGGGCTCTCCGGCTTCCACATCACTAAGTCAGCAGCCTGGAGGGCACCTCCTGCACGCCAGGCATCATGGCTGTCTGATGCCACAGTGACAGACCATGCCTGCCCTCGAGTGGGCAGGTGAGAGTGGGCACAGCAGGCAAAGTGACAAGCTCACGTGGGCTACAGCGCCTCGCCAAGGTGTGAGGGAGGCAGGAGGGCAGGAAAGACAGGCCTCGGGGGCCGTAACTGGGGCCCTCTGGAAGGCACCAGTGTCTCTGACAATGGGGTTAATGTGCAAAGGCCTGGAGATAGGAAAGGGCTTGATGGCCTGACAGGAGACCCGGGCACCAAGAGAGAAGGGGGTACCCGGCCTCCCGAGATGGACAGAGCACACAGCCAGCCCAGTCAGGGTCCAGAGGCAGGACAGGGAGGCTGAGAATGCAGGGAGCACTAAGGGGGTCACCAGGGGTGGGACTGCATCCAACCCCAGGGCAGGGTGAGGGGTGGGACCGCAGTGGGGGGACCGCAGGGCGGGGCGGGGCAGGCAGAGGCAGGCACAGCCCCCAGCCAGGAGGAGGCAGGGCCAGACTGGGGCCAAGGGAGGGGCAGAGGGAGGATGGAGATGCATGGCTGCTGCCGGTTTGAGGAGGAGCAGTTTGGTGGAGACCTGGGGCTGCTGCCGGTTTGAGGAGGAGCAGTTTGGTGGAGACCTGGGGCTGCTGCCGGTTTGAGGAGGAGTTTGGTGGAGACCTGGGGCTGCTGCCAGTTTGAGGAGCAGTTTGGTGGGACCTGGGTCTGAATGGGTTGGAGTGAGTTACCCCTGAGATGCCTGAGGGAGGTCTGGGTCAGGGAGGAGAGGTCACCAGGCTCAGCAGGGCTCAGGCTGAGATGTGCAGGGCAGTGGAACCCAGAGCCAGCACTGTGGTTAGATCCTGCTGTCAGCGGGGCCAGCTCTGAAATGAAGGTGGGTGCAGCTGTCTCAGAGGGTCCCTTCAATGCCGACCTGGTTCCTTGTGACCTGGGCAGGCAGTCAGAGCTGCTCCTCTGTCCTGGGCACAGCTGCATAGGCTCAGGGGCTCCTGGGCCTCCATGCTCCTTCCACTCAGCATCTCCTACTCCCCAAGGACCCACCCACTTCCCTTCTTACGTAACACCCTCTTGATCTCTTAAGTCCCTGGGGTCCTGGTGAGTTCCCTGGCAGGGCCTGGCATGGGCCTCTCTTCCCTCCCCTGGAGGCCTGGCCCGGTACCCAGTGAGGACTGCAGCAACACACACACCTCCTGCAAGGACAGCGCACCCCAGGCTCTGTCCAGGACCCAACATCCAAGTGGGGTCCTCAGGGCTCCCAGGCTAAGCAGGGAGCAGCCATGCTGGGCCGCTCCAGCCTCAAAGCTCAGCAGTCACCTGATCTCAGGAGGAGCAAAGACAAGTCTCCTCCACCCAGGTCATGTGGGGACAGCTCACACGGCCCTGTGGAGGCGCTGGTGCCAGTGACAGACTGAAGACAGGGCATGCAGTGCATGGAAGATAGTTCTTTCCTTCTTAAGGCCTAGGATCCATGATGTCCCCCCAAGTGATCCTGTAACCTTTAAAAAGCCTGTGTCTACAGTCTGGGTGTTGCCGGCCCCAGAGCTGCCATGACCTACTACAGACCCAAGGGTCTCAGAACTCTTGCCAGGGTGGACTCCATGGCCTTTGAGAATTACCGTTTTGTCAGGGGCAGGTGTGGGAGAATACAAAAGGAAGAGCGGGTAGAGAGACAGAGAGACATCACTGTAACTAACGCCCACAGGACACATAAGTGGTATAAGGGCAGTGCCCACTGGTGGGAACACTGAACTAGGGACAGGCCCTGGAGGGACAAAGCCACTGCAGACCACCAAGTAACCCTTGCCTGAGAAGCACAGAAGTCTGGTCTGAGGTCTTGCTAGGACTTCCTATGAGGGAGCATGTCTGCACTGACTCATGGTGGGGAGTCCTTTGGTGGGATAGGAACTCCCACAGGGCAAGGGAGGACCACAGGCAGGTAAGAAGAAGAATGCCTGTCCTGAGGACAGGAGAGCAGGAGTGAAACAGCCCACCTACCAGGAGACCCTCTGGAAAGATGCACTCAATATCTTGGGAATTTTCCTTATGACTACGGGAAAGGTCGCACTGCGCCATCAGCACTAAATTCATCCCATGTCTTCCTAGGTGGTCAAAATGTCTGACCCACTTGCCCAGAGAAGGCAGGATGGATGGAGGATGAATGAATGGATGGCTGAATGAAGGATGGATGGATGGAGCATGGATGGATGAGTGGGTGAATGGATGGATGAAGGATAGATACAGGATGGATGGACAGAGAATGAATGGATGAATGGATGGATCAATGGAGGATGAATGATGGCTGGATGGATGATGGATGGATGAGTAGATGGATGGATGGATGAGGAATGGATGGAGGACAGATGGGTGAGTGGGTGAATGGATGGAGGATGGATGATGGGTGAATGGAAGATGGATGGATGAGTAGATGGATGGAAGGAAGATGGAGAATGGGTGGATGAAGGATGGATGGAAGGATGGATGGAAGGTGGACTGATGAGTGGATGGATGGATGGATGATGGATGGATGGGTGGACAAATGGTAGATTGATGGATGACTGGATGGATGAAGAATAGATGATGAGTGGATGGAGAATGGATGGATGGATGATGAATGGATGGAGGACAGGTGGGTGAGTGGGTGGATGGATGGAGGATGGATGAAGGGTGAATGGAAGATGAATGGATGAGAAGATGGATGGATGGAGGCTGGATGGATGGAAGATGGAAGATGGATGGATGGAGGTTGGATGGATGGAAGATGGAGGATGGATGGAGGCTGCATGGATGGAAGGTGGACGGATGAGTGAAAGGATGGATGGGTGGACAGATGGTAGATTGATTGCTGGATGAGGGATGAATAGATGGATGGACAATAGAAAAATGAGTGGATGGATAGATGGGTGGGTGTATGAGTGGAGAATGAGTGGGCAGATGGTAGATGGATGGATGGATGAAGGATAGAGGATGGATGAGCGGGTAGGTATTGGGAGAGAATGAAGGCAGGAGATTGAGGGAGGAAAGTGAGGTGGGTCCTGTGTTCACCCGCCTTGAACCTACCTCATGGAACTAAGGGTTGGCAGCCACAAGTTCCAGGCCACAACAGGAAGTAGACTGAGCTGTGGCCTAGCAGAGGGGAGAATCCAGGAGTGCAGCATTAGCACAAACCCTCTGACCTTCCTTAGAACCCTGGTGGGAGCATGTCCTAATGTGTGAAAATAACCCCCATCCAGTAGGGTTATTTCTCATCACTGATGAGAATCAGTGACCTGATTCTTATCCAGGTTCCTTAGGTCTTGCAATTCTAGGGTTCTGTGTTCTACAAGTCCATGCTAAGAGCCTGCAGTCTTGGAACTCTGAGGTCCTCACAGTTGTTTGTGCTGTGGTTCCGTGGCTCCATGGCTGCACTCCTCTGCAACTCTCTCTCCCCCTACCTCAGGATGGACACGGTTCACACCCTGAGGGATTCTCCCTCATTGCCCAGAGTTTGGCACCTGGGCACCCTTGACTAGCCCCCTGAATGCCAGTGCCTCACAGGAACCGTGCTGGTCCTAGGTGCTGAAATGGTGCCTCTCCCAGGGAAGGCGCCAGCCTTGCCTGTGGGCACCACCAGCCAGGCCTGAGAACAGGTTTGTTTCTCTTGGGTCTTAGGAACCTGGGGGCCCCAGTCCAGCCCTTGCTGGGAACAAGCTGTGCCCCAAGGTGGAAGGATTTCTCTATCCATGAAACTATTCCCTAGATTGCCACCTGGCAGTGCAGGAAAGAGAGACCCAGCAAGGATGAGGGGCCTGTGTGGAGGGGCAGAGCTGGCCTCCAGCCCTGGCCCCTGGCCCAGCCCATAGACACCAGGCATACCCTGGGAGGGGTGGCTGGTAGCCAGGGTCCCAGGGAGTGACCTAAGACTGGGGCAGGGCCAGGCATGACCCTGGGAAGCAGGTGAAAGAGACCTTTCCTGGGATTGTGGCTCCAGCACTAGAGGGAGGAGTGGGGAGGCCTGGGTGTGAGGGAAGGGCCTGGGCCCAGAGGCCCAGCCTAGCTGTGGCTCCCGCTTGCTGGGTGATGCCGGGCAAGGCCGGGCCCTTGCTGTCCATGTGAAGCCCCATTTGTGCAGGTAAGGGGCTGAGAGGAGCAGGGCAGCCTCTAGAAAGACACCACGCACTCAGCCGCTCAGCTCGGGGCAGCCACCTGCCCCTGCAGGGGAAAGAGGCAGAAAAGGGGCCTGTCACCTGGGCCCCAATGCCCTTGCCCGACACCCATCTGCTTACCAGGTGATGGCCACACACCCTTCCCTGCTTAGACAGCTCCACCCAGGTTGGTTCTCTCTCGGCCTCTCAGCCCCAGACCCTCAGCCTCTGCATTGTCATGTCCCTGCTGTGGGTCCTACAGAGCCAGCAATTGTCTGTTCCCACTCCCCACTGGTCTGCAGGCCCCGGGACCTGGGCCCTGTCTCTCTCCTCTCTTGGTCTCTGTTATACCCAAAGTGCCTTGCATATGGCTGCTCTTTATAAAATGTTGTTGAAGAAGGAATGAATGAGTGAATGAATGAATGAATGAATGAATGAAGTGCCTCAAGGCAGAGGGATGCATTTTGGAGCCCCTGGGGTTTGGCTGGGATTCTGGCTTGCCCAGGTGACAGTCTGAGGGTGAAGAAGCCCCTCCCTGTGCCCTGGAGTTTCCCAACTCCTCCAGCCCAGGCATCTCCTCCAGCCCGGGGCCCCACCTTGTCCACCGGGCACCCACTCAGTCAGTTCCTCCAGCCCGGGGCCCCGCTTTGTCCACCGGGCACCCACTTAGCCAGGTCAGGGCCCAGGGCTGGGCTGGTGGAAGCCTGGAGTACCATGCTGTGCTGCCCTGAGCCAGGTACTTCCCTCTCTGAGCCGCCACACCCTTGTGTGATCCTAGGGGCCCAGCACAAGGTAGAGGGGCAGAAGGTAGGGGAAGGGGCATAAGCAAGGAACTTCTGCTCCAGACAGAGGCCTGGGCTTGTCCCCGTACTGGGCTTCTCCCTGTGCCAGGTTTCCTGGTTCAGGGAGCAGCAGGCAAGACTAAGGGGGCGGGGCGGTGGTTTTCCCTGCCCCAGGCCCCTTCATCGCCTCTGCCAGGTGTTATTTCTGCTGCCAACACCCTGATGGTACCAACCAGGGCCAGGGCCCCAGCTCCAGGGGCTGAGTGGGAGAGGTGGAGTGGAGAGGGCCCAGGCTCTAGAGAATAGAGGAGGGAGGAGAGGGGAAAGGCTGGCGGTGATAGTGAGAAGTGCTTGAGACTCCACCAGGTTCTGCCCCACTGAGGGGGCATCCCAGCACCTGCCTGGCACTCTCTGACCCTCATTTCCTCACCAGTGAACAAGCACTGGGCAGGGACTGTCATGAGGGGCCACAATGGCTCCTCTCCCCATTCCATCCCCTGGCTCTGAGGCTCTAGTCAGGTCACTGCCTACAAGAAGCCCTCCCTGACTGCACTGTCCCCATAAGCTCAGCTGTCCAAGAGCTCCTGGTGTCAGAATCACCCACTTTCTCCTGAGAGTAACCTGTGTGTAGGGTTGCTCTTCCTGCTTTTGCTAGGACCACCCGGGATGGGCGGCTCATCCTCGTGGGCAACCCTGCCAGGTCAGAGGCCCTCCTCCCACAGAACTGGAACCCCGCTCTGGCTTCCATGCCTGGCAGGGACGCAGCCACAGCGACGTCTGAGGTGTCCCACGGGGGTGAGCCAGGTGTGCAGGGCCCTCCTCCAGCCCCAGGTGTGGGGAGCCCACTGCCCTGTGGCCCCACACTCAGTCCCCATTCTCAGGCCACCTGACATCCTGGACCCTCCAGCACCACCAGGCCCAACAGGAATTCCAAACCTGTTCTTCCAGCAGCTCTCATGTCCCTGGCCACAGTGACTCACCCCTCCCCACCTGCCATGCCCACTGAGTCACCACCCTGTCACCAAGCCCTGAGCTCTGCTTCCCAAGGTCCCTGGAAGCACCTTCCCCAAAGCTGCCCATGCCTCTCGCTGTGCCCCATGGACACAGGGCCTTGGAGCTGGAGGAAACCTCCTCCCTCTGGGTGTGGGCGTGGACCTCTGGGTCACCTGCTTTGTCAAATGAGACTCCACGCGTCCCCATCAAGCCCCAGCCAGGACCAGACACCAGAGGCAAATGTGGGGCTGCCCCAGGGGGCTCCTGCCTGCACCTCTCCTGGTTTCCAAAGGCACCACCAGACACCCCCTCCTATAGGTGGATCCTCCAGGCCCTGGCACTACGTCAGGGAGAGTCCGGCCAGGAGCATCCTCAGGAGACATTTGCTGGGATCCCCGGCATCTGTGACGTGAGGCTTAGCAAGGGAGAGATGCCGGGAGGAAGGGCCAGAGGGTCTGTCTCAAGCCCAGACCTGACTAGCTCCAGTACCCATGGTGCCCCCAAGAGCCTCAGCCCAGCTCAGGACCACCCTCCCAGGAACCGGCCCTGCCCTGCCCTGGCCCTGTTGTTGTTGGTTCATCAGCCACGTGGCAGCGGCGGAGGCTGGGCCCGGGGCTGACCTCCTTCTGTGCCCCCGCTCCCACTCACCATCCGCCTGGCCAGGGCAGGGGTAAAGCACGTCTGTGGGTCCCTCCACACCACCAGGTGGGTGCTGCCCAGCACAGGCGAGCGGCAGAGCAGGCTGGGCCAAGCAGGTGGATGGGGGCCCTGAGAGGTGGGCTCCTGCGCTAGGTGACGGGTGCTCAGGACCCCGTCTCCAGGGAAAGAAAGTCCCTCCTGTGAGAGTAAAGAGGGTGAAGGTGGGGACTGGCCTCCACTCAACGGGCAGCAGACCAAGAACTTGCTTTGAGGCCCTGGGTGCTGGGGCCCAGCCCCAAGGAGTTCACAGTCTTGGAGAGACTGGAGCCGGGACTCCTAGAGAAATAGTTGCAAAGTAGCCAGGAGGGCGCTGCCCCCAACGTAGCAGGAGCGGCCCGGAGAGTGGGGGAAGGAATCCCACGGGGAGGGGTCCTGGGGCCCTGGAGGGTGGGAGGCAGGGCTGGTGGAGACCAGGAGGGCTCAGTCTCTCCCTGCACAACGCAGGATGGAGTTGCTGCCTCCACAGCCCAGGTCCTTCCACCCACAGGGCTCCCCAGGCAACTTCGAGGGCCAGGTCCTCACAGTCCTCACCCTGTCCAGTGCTTACCTCTCCTGCTGCCCCAGCTGCCCTCCCTGCCTCGGGGTGGCCTCTCCCTCTGCCTCACACACCCATCAGCCCACAGCTGCCCCGAGCCCTCGCAGCTCAAGGACCTTCCACGTCCCAGGCAGCAACCCTGAGCCCAGAGCCAGAAGGGTAGGACCAGCACCTGCTCTTCCTACCTCCCCGGCCCTGGGCACCCACAGGCACCCACAGGGCGCCTGGTACAGGCTGCAACTCTATTGAGGGAACTATGGGGGGAATGCAGGGACAAAGACACGGGATGGTGATGGTGGGGAGTGGGGGATGGGGTAGCGGGTGGCAGGTCAGAGACAAAGTGACCCAGAAACAGACGGCAGCACGAGAACAAGACCCACGGAGACAGAGAAGTGAAAGCGGGAGAGACGGAGGTGCAGCAGCTGCAACAGCAGGGCCAGGAAGCCACTGGGCCCCGTTGCGGAGGGCAGACCTCTGCCTAGGGGGCAGCAGGGGCAGCGCCCAGGGACAGCCAGGCTGGTGGGCGTGGGCCAGGCAGGGTGGGGCAGGTTCCCATCCTGGGCTGACGCTTGCACAGAGCCCTGCGGAATGCCGCTGGCTGGCAGACTGCCCACCCCCGCCCAGCCCGTGCCTATAAGGCCTCCACAGGGCAGGGGCCCCCACTGCTCCCAGACGACACCAGAGATGAGGACAGTCCTGCTGCTCCTCGCCATCCTGGCCGTGGCTACGGGGCCAGGTGAGGGGCTGGGCCAAGGGGACGGGTGGGTGGGTGGCTCTGGCCTGTGTGGTCACCAAATACTAGGAGCCTGGAGCTGATGACCTCTAGGCACAGAGAACCCCGATACTCGGCGCCAGACTCTTCAAATTTAAAACAACACGGAGCCCCAATCTTAAGCAGTGTCAGATTTACAATGTTTCAGAATCTGAGGATCTCAGAATTGATTCCTGTAGTCACAGTCCCTGAGAGAGTGGAGCAGGGATTGTCTTGAGATGCTTCTCACTCACTTGAGATGCTAGATGGAGGGCAGCCATCTAGCCCCTGCCACCAGCCCCTCCCGGTCCCCAGGTCTCCCCCAGCATAACCCAGGACAGCCCAAAGGCCACCAAGCCCTTCCCGTTATAGGCTCAGAGCAGCCAAGCTGGCTGCCCCTGGGGTCTTAGCTCAATCAGGCCCTCGGAAACACGGCCATCTCCTCCAGGGACAGCCCCTGGGGTGGGGACAACAGCCAGTGTCCTGCAGACTGCTCTTGGCAGTCACAGAGCTCCCTGAGGCCTCGGGGGAAAGGCCTGCAACACACCCTAGACAGGGCCGGGGCAGGACGCCTCTTCCAAGCCGGCCCAGGCCGGAGCACCTGTCCCCTGAGGCTGCCTTCAGGACACAAGCCCCACCGGGGCCCAGGGTCCGGAGTTGGGGGCCTAGGGCAAGGGCAGCAGGGCCTCTGTCCAGGAGGGGTCCCTGCGGGTCGGGGAGTGGGCCCTGCTGAGTCACCAGGAGGCCTCTGCTGGACCCGCTGAGCCCGACTCCCTCCCCGCCAGCCCTTGCCCTGCGCTGCCACGTGTGCACCAGCTCCAGCAACTGCAAGCAGCCTCAGGTCTGCCCGGCCGGCTCTCGCTCCTGCAGGACCATGCACACGGGTGAGCAGCATCTGCCCAGGTGTCCCTGGGACTGGGGGGACCTCCCTGAGACTGGGGGGACCTCCCTGGCTGTGGTGGGTGCTGGCTGGGAGGCTGGCAGGGATTGGGGGTCAGAGGCAGCTGCAGGCCTGACCACACTCACCTGTGCCCAGTGGAGCCTCTGAGGGGGAATCTGGTGACGAAGGACTGTGTGGAGTCGTGCACACCCAGCTACACCCTGCAAGGCCAGGTCAGCAGCGGCACCGGCTCCATCCAGTGCTGCCAGGAGGACCTGTGCAATGAGAAGCTGCACAATGCTGCACCAACCCGCACCGCCCTCGCCCACAGCCTGGGACTGGTCCTGGGCCTCCTGGCCCTCGTCTTAGCCCCCAGCCTGTGACCGCCCCCCAGGGAAGGCCCCTCATGCCTTTCCTTCCCTTTCTCTGGGGATTCCACACTCCTCTTCCCCAGCCGCAATGGGTGTGCCAGGAGCCCCAGGCTGAGGGCTTCCCCGAAAGTCTGGGACCAGGTCCAGGTGGACGTGGAGTGCTGATGACTTGGAGCAGGTCCCACAACCCCACAGAGGATGTAGCCCCCCTACAGAGGATGCAGCCCCCAGCCGCATGGAGGGTGGGGACAGAAACCCTGTGGATCCCCAGATTTCACACTCCTTCTGTTTTGTTGCCATTTATTTTTCTACTCAAATCTCTGCATGGAGATAAATGATTTAAACCAGTGTGGTTTGTCTGTGCTATTCTGGGACGCAGGAGGTCAGGGGTGGGCATCAGGCCACACAGGTCCCCTGAGCCTCCAGCACATGTCCCCTGGGCCAGTCGTGGAGCGATGCCTGAAATGGCACCATCCGTCCCCACCCTGGGAGGGCAGGCTGCTCAGATGCCTCCCCACTGCCCCAGAGGCGGAGGGCGCTCCTGGGGTGAGGCCTGAGTAGGAGCACAGGGCAGAGGGCTCGCAGGCCCCTCCCGCACACAGCACCTAGGGGAGAAGGGGCCCCTCACCCTTTCACCCTGGGTCATGTCCCTGAGACCGGGGTTCAGGAGCCTCCAGAGAGGCCGGCTTGGGACATCCCAGGCCCGACCCGAGCTTCAGAGCCAAGTAGGCACTGACTACCTACAGCCATTGCCCAGGGCCAGTCCAGCTGCCCAGGGAAAGTCTAGCCACAGCCTAGGAAAAGTCCCATGGACCCCGTCCATGGGAACCCAGCAGCCCCTTGGCCAGACCTCACCAGGGTGAAGTTAGACTGGGCAGGGAGCATGACACAGGTAATATGGGCCAGGTGAGGTTGCTCAGAGGCAGGGAGGGTTCCGTGCCCACTGCCTGGGTTCTGGCTGTATTTCGGGGATGAGGCTGTGACGTGGAGTGAGAAGAGGGCCCCAGCAGAGGCCCCAGCAAGGAGCGCTTCTCCTTCTGGAGAGGGCCAGAGGCTCCCGCAGGCTGACCCCACATCCCCGGCAGGTGAAGTCTCAGGCCTTACCCAGTCAGAGCCAAGCTCTGCCTTCCCCCAGGCCAGCTCCCTTGCAGGCCTGGCCTGGAAATTCCATGGTGGCCAAGCCCCCTCTGGCCGCGGCCAGCAGACGGTGGTGTAGCGTGGGTGGCAGCTGGTGAGGGGTCAGTGGTGCTCCCCGGCCCTGGGTGCAGGCACTCAGCTGTTTGTCCAACGCACCATGAGACCAGGAGGTGAATCATGATTTCGGGAGGCCTGCTCTTAACACGTGTCCGTCCTTGCTCCCCTGGGATCCAGGGCCACTGTGCAACCCCATCTTGGAGGGCTGCCTGCCCAGCCAAGGCCCTGCAACCCAGGACTGGGTCTGGGTGAGCTTCACTGTCTCCACCTTGGGATCCCCCTTTTCCTCACCCAAGCTCCATCTCCCCAGGGTGGCCGAGGTGGGTCACTCCTTGCCCTGAGAGACCTTAGGCGAAGCACTCCACCTCCAGGCGCCTCCGTTTTCCTCCACTGGGCACCCACCTGGTGCAGCCAGCACCCCATATGCTGCCTGTGGCTGTAAATGGCGGCCCTGGCCTCCCGCAAACCCTCAGCCCTCCTTCCAGCCACTCCAGGGCTGCAGGCATTTCCTGTTCCCCTCGTGCGCTCCCGGGGCCCCAGACCCCACCTAGTGCTCCTGCCCTTGCCTGGAACTGGGGTGGTGACGGTGCTGGTCTCATAGTGCGTTGGACAAACAGCTGAGTGCCTGCACCCAGGGCCGGGGAGCACCACTGAGCCCTCACCAGCTGTCATCCACGCTACACCACCGTCTGCTGGCCGCGGCCAGAGGGGGCTTGGCCACCATGGAATTTCCAGGCCAGGCCTGCAAGGGAGCTGGCCTGGGGGAAGGCAGAGTTCGGCTCTGACTGGGTAAGGCCTGAGACTTCACCTGCTGGGGATGTGGGTCAGCCTGCGGGAGCCTCTGGCCCTCTCCAGAAGGAGAAGCGCTCCTTGCTGGGGCCTCTGCTGGGGCCTCTTCTCACTCCACGTCACAGCCTCATCCCCGAAATACAGCCAGAACCCAGGCAGTGGGCACGGAACCCTCCCTGCCTCTGGGCGACCTCACCTGGCCCATACTCCCTGAGTCATGCTCCCCGCCCCCTCTGGTCTAACTTCACCCTGGTGAGGTCTGGCCAAGGGGGCTGCTGGGTTCCCATGGATGGGGGTCAGCTCAGGCAGCTGGACTTGCACTGGGCGGTGGCTGTGGGTAGTCAGCTCCCACATGGCTCCAAGGCTGGGGTTGGGCCTGGGGTGTTCCAAGCCGGCCTCTCTGGAGGCTCTTGAACCCCAATCTCAGGGACATGACCCAGGGTGAAGGGGTGAGGGGGACCCTTCTCCCCTGAGTGCTGGCATGCGGGAGGGGCCTGCAAGCGCTCCTGGAGGCCTGCGTACGAGCGCCCCCTGGTGGCCACCAGAGAGCCGGGTGCTGGGGCTCCTGCACAGGGAAAATCCGCCCTCGCCCAGGCCAGTGCCACTCATGGCCCCATGTGTGCCCTTTTCCACACCACTCTGGACAGGTGGCCTGAGTCCTGCCAAGCCCCCAGGACAGGGTGTGCGAAGGCACCTGGGCATGGGAGTCGGGCAGAGAGCAGAGGGGCAGGAGTGCCCACGGCGCAGACCCACCCATCCCCACTTCCGTGTGGGGAAACTAAGGCTGGGCAGGGGAAAGTGACTACTGCCACTTCACGGCAGGCTGGCTGCAGGAATCCTCATCCAGGGCCCAGGGAATGGGAGTGCTCTGTGCCCAGTGCCGCCTGGAGGCAGGAGGGAATGCCACCTCCCCCACCACTCCCACCCCTGAAAGTCAGGAAACCAGGGCTGCGGCCACCAAACTCCAGGATGGAAGGAGGAGGCAATTCTGCTGGGGGTCAGGGAAGACTTCGCAAAGCAGCGGCGGGTATAGGAACAATGGAGCAGCATGGGTGAGGCTGTGTGCGGGCCCTGGGCAAAGGCCCAGAAGTGGAAACGACCTGCAGGATCCAGAGAGGGCCAGGCACCTGTGTGGCTGCCGGGGGGGCTGGGAGCTGGCAGGACTCCAGACCAAGCCCAAGGACAGTCACAGCTCCTAGCCCATCTCTGCCCTCTGCCCTGCTCCTCCAAGGGTCCCCAGCTCAGTCTCCCAGCCTCCAGGCTGCTTCGCTGTGACCCTGCTGGACAACTTCTCAACAGTCCTGGACACAACCTGACCCCAGTCCCAGCCAGACCCTGTCAGGCATCATCAGCCCCACATGGGGCCTGCGACCCTGTCGGTGTGGACAGCACAGCTGGCCAGATGGGGCCCGGCAGCCCTGCCTCGTGTCCCTAGTGCCCCTGAAGGAGGAGCTCCCTCTGCCAGAGCCCAAGCTCAGAACCTGCAGGGAGGTGTCTTAGGCGCAGGATTGAGGGGTGGGGCCCCAAGGCACAGATGTTGAGGTTCGGCCAGTACCCAGGGGTGGGGCACTGACCCTGTCATGGGGTGCATGGCTGACTCTCCTGGCCCATCACCAGGATGCAATTTTTTCTATGCCTTAAAAACGGAAATGCTAAAAGCAGTCAAAGCACAAAGTCCAGACAGAGGGCAGCTCTCAGGGAGACTGCAAAAGCGACCGATGAGGTCCTCTGACAAGGGATCCCTCCTCCACCTGCTCTGAACATCTACTCTCCTCACCGTCCAGTCGGGCCTGAGCTCCCACTAGAAAGGAAGGAGCATTATTTGGTCAGGTCAGGGGGGCCCACGAGCCTCCCTTCATGCCCAGTTTGGGCAGCCAGATCCCACAGACAACTCGAGGGGCAGCCCCAGCTGCCCACCCCACTGGCCAGCCCCCAACTCAGGAGCAACTAGCTTTGGTTTGCAAAAGTCCTCTCTCTGGTCCTGCTTTGGACAAGCTGGACTGGGGAGGGTTGCTGAGGTCCTCCTCCTGGAAGTGCATTCTCAGACACTGGTCTCATTGATTTTTCTCTATTTTCTTTTTCTACCGCACTTTTAAATTTTTTTTTATTTTTGCTATTTTCTTTATTTTGCTTACCTTGGGTTTGATTTGCTCTTTTTGTTCTAGTTTCTGAGGGTGAACATTTAGGTAGTTTTTTTGGAGAACTTCCTTCCCTTCTAAAAGAAGTTTTACTTCTTTTTTTCTTCTAAAAGAAGCATTAGTGCAAAATTTCCCTCCAGGGCCCACTTCAGCTGCATCCTTTGACTTTGATGAATTGTGTTTGCATTTTCATTCACTTGGAAATATTTTCTGATTTCCTTTTTGGTTTCTCCTTTGACCTATAAGTTGTCTAGAAATATGTTATTACTCAGTTTCTAAATATTTGATGATCTTGTAGATATATTTCTGTTATTGATTTCTAATTTAGCTCCATTGTAGTCCACGCAAATAATTTGTATGATTTTAATCCTTATAAATTTACTGAGATTTGTTCTGTGGCCCAGAATACAGTCTGCCTTGGAGGACATTATTGGTGAACAAAGGTGTGTTTCTCTTCTGTGAGGTGGAGTGTCCTATAAACATCAAGTCGGCCATGTTGACTGGTAATGTGGTCCACATCTTCTTCCTTACAGACTTTTTGTCTATTTTTATCATTTCAAAATCTCTGTTATTGTGGATTTTCTTTTTCTCCTTTCAGTTCTATCAGATGTTGGTGTTTTGCTTTGTGTATTTTGAAGCTTAATTGTTAGATGCATACATATTCAGAATTGCTAAGTCCTCTTCATAAACTGATCAATTTGTCATTTGGTAATGTCCCTCTTTTTAAATTTTTTCTTTCTTTCCGGTAGAGACAGTGTTTTGCTGTTTTGCCCAAGCGGTCTCAAACTCCTGGCCTCAAGCAATCCTCCCACCTTAGCCTCCCAAAGTGCTGGGATTACAGGTGAGAGCCACTACACCTGGCCAGTAATGTTCCCTCTTTATTTTTGATTATAGTCTTTGCTTTAAACCTACTTTGATATTGATGTAGTCATGCCTGCTTTCTTTTAATTGGTGTTAGCATAGTATATCTTTCTCCATCTTTTTATTTGTATCTTAATTGTGTTTTTATGTCTGGTGAGTTTCTTGCTGACAGCATATACTTGGCTGTTTCTCTTTTTATCCAATCTGACAACCTCTGTTTTTAACTGAGATGTTTTTGTTTGTTTTTGAGGCAGAATCTCACTCACTCTGTCACCCAGGCTGGAGTGCAGTGGCACCATCGCAGCTCACTGCAACCTCCGCCTCCCACGTTCAAGCGATTCTCCTGCCTCAGCCTCCCAAGTAGCTGGGATTACAGGCATCCACCACCATGCCCAGCTAATTTTTGTATTTTTTAGTAGAGAGGGAGTTTCACCATGTTGGCCAGGCTGGTCTGGAACTCCTGACTTCAAGCATCCACCTGCCTCAGCCTTTCAAAATGTTGGGATGACAGGTTAGGATTACAGGTGTGGGCCACCGTGCTCGGTCTAATTGAAGTGTTTAGATGACATAGTGTCATTATTGCTGTGGCTGGGTTTAAATATATGTCATCTTGCTATTTGTTTTCTATTTCCTTTCTCCTCTTCTGCAGTCTCTGTAACATGTGTTTTTATAAATAATTCTGTATCATCACCTTTGTTGATTTATTAACTAGAGTGCTTTGACTTTTGCTTTTTTTTTTTTTCTTTTTTTAGCAACACTTTAGTGTCTTAGTATGCACCTTTGACTTACTAGTCTGACTTCAAGAAATAGGAGACCACTTCACATGCAGTAGAACAGATCTACAACAGTGAACTTCCATTGTCCCTCTCCTGGTCTACTTGTATTACTATTTTTTTTTTTTTTTTAATTTGACACAGGGTCTTGCTCTATCACCCAGGCTTCAGTGCAGTAGTGTGATCACAGCTCACTGCAACCTCCACCTCCTGGGTTCAAGTGATTCTCCCACCTCAGCCTCCTGGGTGCAACCACAGGTGTGCACCACCACGCCCAGTTAATTTTTTGTATGTTTTTAGAGACGAGGTGTCTCTACGTTGCCCAGCCACGCCTGGTCTAGAACTCCTGGGCTCAAGCGATCCACTTGCCTCAGCCTCCCAAAGTGCTGGGATGACAGGTGTGAGCCGTGGTGCCCAGCCTGTGCTACTATCATCATACAATTTACTTCTACATTTGCTACAAATTCCTTAATACATTGTTATTATTTTTGCTTTAGGAAATCAACTACCTTTCAAAAATAAGAAAAAATAATTACCTTCTATTTCCTATTTCTGGTGTCCTTTATTCCTTTATGTAGATCAGTATTTCTTCCTGAAGAACTTCCTTTAACACAAAGGTCCCCAACCCCCGGGTCACAGACCGGTTAGGAACCACACCACAAAGCAGGAGGCGAGCGGCTGGCGGGCGGGCAAGGGAAGTTTCATCGTATTAATTCGTCGTGGTCTGAGGCTGAAGCCTGCGACACACTCCGGTTCTGACCTATGCGTTTCTTTCACGCCTCTTATCCACCGGAGTGTGAGCTCCATGGGGTGGGAATATTCTGGAACGTCGGCTGGTTTTACTCTCTGCCCTCTCCCCAGCTCCTGGCACAAGAGGGCGCGCATTACCTGTCGGCAAACAGAACAACCAACTGGCCTAGTTTGTTGGGGACGCAAGGATTTCCTGGAACCAGAGCCCGCTTGCCCAGAAGGCATGGGGTATTCTGTACCTTAGGCCCACAAAAATGTTCTAAAGAAAAAAATAAGCTTTAGGGTCGAAGAAAAGGTTTTATTTTTCTTTCTCACATTAGAAAAAAATGAAAACTTTCGGACCCATGAAATTTTATTATTTTGCCAAAAACAGAACCAATAATGTAAGTATTTAAAGTTATGTAAAGACAATTATTTAATGTTAACATTAAGATGGTGAGAGGGACCACGGAGCACGGGGCTGCCTTGCAGGCCTGCCTTCCAGCTTTGCTCGGGGGGACCAGAAACGGGGCTGAGCGCGGGGGAGGCAGGCGGAGGCCATGGGCAGCGAAGCCCGCGCGCCAAAGGGCACCAAAGGGCGCCAGTTCCGGAACTGCTGGAACTGGGCTGCAGGAGCGCGGAGCTGGGGCGGCACGGCTGGTGCCAGCCCACGAACGACGCGGCGCGGGCGAGTGGGCGGAGGCGGCTGCGGGGAAGGCTGGGCTGCCGCGGGAGCCGGTGAGAAGTGCCCGGGCGGAACACGTGGGTCTGAGGGTCGCTAGGGAGTCACTGCGTGGCTGCCTGTGTCCGCGATCCAGATGCCTGGGCTGGCCTCTGGGTCCCAGCGCTGGCCCGGCGAGCCGACGGTCCGGGAGGCGGGGCCGGGGCGGGGCCTGCGGTGAGCTCGGCTCGGCGGGTGCCCAGGAGGCGGGGCCGGGGCGGGGCCTGTTGTGAGCTCGGCTCGGCGGGTGCCCAGGAGGCGGGGCCGGGCCGGGGCGGGGCCTGCGGTGAGCTCGGCTCGGCGAGTGTCCGGAAGGCGGGGCCGGGGCGCGGCCGGGGCGGGGCCTGCGGTGAACTCGCGCTGGGCGGGCCGTTCCGGGGGCGGGACTGGGCTGGGCCTGCGGTGAGCATCCAGCGATGCGGCACGGGTGCTGCGGGACACACAGACACGCGTACAGTTAGACCGAGGCAGCACCTACCGGCGAGCGGCCGCGGGTGACTCCCAGGCGCGGCGGTACCTCAGGTGGTGAAGGTCACAGGTGAGGTCACCCTGAGAGTCCCGCTCGCGCCGAGAGCCCTCCCCTCCACCCGGGACCGCAGTGTTTGGGGCGGGGCTCTCCGAGAGGGGGCGGGAAGCTCGCAGCCGCAGGCCTGGCCTCACCCAGGCCTTTGGCATCCTAGGGTTGGCCTGGGCAAATGTGTCCTGAGAGACGGATTTGTCGTTCTCAGGAAGGCGTAAGTTTAATTTAGCTCATCCCTGCTGGGGAGCTTCTGCAGTGGCCGAGGACTCAGACAACCCTAACCAGGGCTCTGGAGGTTTTCCTGGAAGAGGGGACCCCAAATAGGGACACCCCAGAGCAGAGGGGAGGGGAACAGCGAGAAGAGACCCAGCCCTTGGGCCCAGTTCTGCCATGGCCAGCCATCCGGCCCCCAGGGCCCTGCGTGGGATGAGGTTGCAGACCACCTCTCAGAGGACCTCTGTACCAACCATCCCCTGGTAAAATCCTTGTTTAGGCCTGGCATTTAAGGCCCCTCTGCCCACCCCCACTCCTCTAGCACTGCCCCTCATCCTCCCCCATCTCTCCTCCGTCCAGCGCTACAGGCTGTTTTGAGCTTTTGCAGGCGCTGGTCTCTGATTGAAATGTCCCGATCTCTTCTCCCTTCTTGTCCCCTCCCAAGTGTCTCCTCCTCCAGGAAACCTTCCCTGACACCCACTGAGTTGGGTGGCTCCTCTGCCCACCGTCATTCCTGCCCAGGCCCCCCATGGGTCCTTCAGGCCCAGCACTGACCACCTGTCTTTGCCACCTGCTGTGCAGGGCTGCAGCACTCCCAGTAGACCAGGAGCTCCAGAAGGCAGGGCCGGCCCCACGTCCTCTGTGCACCACCCTGAGTTGGATCCTCTGTGCGCCACCCCTGAGTTGGATCCAGGGCTAGCTGCTGTTCTCCTCCCCACTCCCACGCTGCCCTCCTGCCTGCAGCCATGACGCCCCTGCTCACCCTGTTTCTGGTGGTCCTCATGGGCTTACCTCTGGGTAAGATGGACAAAGAACAGAGGGATGGACAGACCCACGTTGAGGGAAGGTGGGCTGAAAGCAGGGAAGGAGACCAGAATTCCCAGCGACCACCCTCTTTCTAGCCCCCTGCCCTGGGGAAGGTGATGGGCTGGGGGCCTGATGGGCTGGAGGAGGGGCCTCTCATGTTCTGCGACCCCCGTTCCCTTCCCGCCCATCTGCCAGCCCCAGTCCAGGCCTTGGACTGCCATGTGTGTGCCTACAACGGAGACAACTGCTTCAACCCCATGCGCTGCCCGGCTATGGTTGCCTACTGCATGACTACGCGCACCTGTGAGTCTGGGGGCCCTGCGTGGCCTTGCCTGGGGAGGATGAGGGGGAGGTTCTGCCCTGCCCTGCCCCTGAGCATGTGGAGGTCCTGAGGAAGGAGGCTCTCCTGTCCCCGGATGCTGTCTGGGAGCTCTAAGCTGAGGGGCCCTGCCCTGATGACCTTGGATGCTGGTGTGGGGCTGGCTGGGCCCCCTGCCCCTCTTAGCGGTGCTGGCTCACTGCCCTGCCCCTCTGCAGACTACACCCCCACCAGGATGAAGGTCAGCAAGTCCTGCGTGCCCAGCTGCTTCGAGACTGTGTATGATGGCTACTCCAAGCATGCGTCCACCACCTCCTGTTGCCAGTATGACCTCTGCAACGGCGCCGGCCTTGCCATCCCAGCCACCCTCGCCCTGGCCCCCGTCCTCCTGGCCACCCTCTGGGGTCTGCTCTAAAGCCCCTGAGGCAGACCCACTCAAGAACAAAGCTCTCGAGACACACTGCTGCACCCTGGCACCCAGCTCACCCTGCCTCACTCTCCACCCTCCCTGCGACCTCCTCAGCCATGCCCAGGGCTGGGACTGTGGGCAAGAAGACACCAGATCCCCCCCAACCACCACGCGACCTCACTTCGAGGCCTTGACCTTCCGATGCTGTGTGGGATCCCAAAGGGCTGGGGGCACTGGCACGGTGCTGTTATGGGGAGGGGCCCAGTCAGGAAGGGAGCGCTGATCAGATGGGAGCTGTGGCCAAGTCCACCTTCTGGGAAGCCCTAGGAGAGGCCCCTGCCTCAGCCTGCCCTGGGTGTGCTGGGGCACGGGGAAACGAGGACCTCCCCCAGGTGGGGTGGTTGGGGGGACTCTCAGGAGGAAAGGCTCTTTCAGGTCTAGGAAGGCTGTCACGCTTCCTACTGAGGCCAGGAGCTGCCAGGGCTGGTGCGGGATCAGGGCTGTGGGAGGAAGGCCTTCGGCACTGGCCCCTGTGCTAGGAAGGCTGCCAGGCCTGCATTGGAGCCACCCCCTGCAAGGGAGGGGTGGCCATGCCTCAGCAGGCCCCAGTGCCCCCGAAGCTGTAGAAGCTTTTCCGTGTTCAGCAAAGGGTCTGTGTCCTCTCAGTCAAACCCCTTGACATTTCCCACCCCCTCATGGGGAGGGCGCTGGGCCTGAGGCTGGCAGGACCTAGGGCCTTGCTATATTTGGTGGGTCCTGGTTGCTGACCTGGCCAGCGCTATTCCGGGCAGGGAGGGAAAGGGGCAGGGCAGGTGGCCCGCTGAGGCCTGGTCCCCAACCACAGCGGGACCTGGCCGAGCAAGGCAAAGGACACGGGATTGGGGGATGAGCCCACAGGCTGGAAGTTGGGAGCAGCCTGGGGCAGTGCGGGGGCAGGGGTGGGGAGGGCGGGGGTTGGAGGATGAGACCCAGCCCCTCCCCACCAGCAGGATGCACACAGTGAGTGGGTGCCTCCATCACCCTCCACCTGGGACTGCGCCCATGGGGAGGACAGGGTGGAAGCTCCAGGTGGGTATGGGGACTCCCAGGGACCCCACCTCAGGCCTGTGAAGCAGGGTTCAGCCCAACACCCACCAATTCGTCCCCGAGGCAGGTAGCCCTGGGAGCATCTGCCCCCGCTGCAAATGGAGCCATTGGGGGCATGAGACCTTTTGGTGCCAGCGGTCACGCTGCACCTGAGGCCCCCACCTGACCAGTGCTCCCAGCTCTGGTGTCCTTGGAGGAGCCCTTCAAGCCATCCTGAATGGGCAGGATGGTGACACGTCCATGCGGTGGGACTGCCCCAGCCCCAAAGTGTGGTCCTGGTCAGGGGAGCCCCTGCTGGGAACTGCATCTCCAGAGCTTTCATGCAGGACCCCTGGGGGCTTGGGGAGTGAGAGGCTCCACCCCAGGGTCTCCTTGCAGTGAGTCTATGTGCAGGCCTGCCTTCTGCTCCTGGGGCTGGGGCTGATGGTCCAGCCTCAGTCTCCTGAGGACAAGAGGGGTCAGAATCTTGCTTAGGGCACACCCAGCTCCTGTTGGAGGAGGGAAGTGCCGGTCTCCTGCGAAGGGGCCTTGGGTGGGAATGGGCCCGGAGTGGGAGGAACGTGACTCCCCAGAGGGAAGACAGGCATCACACTGGGCCAACAGCTGGGAAGGGGTTGCTGCAGCACAGAGTGGGCCTGGACTCCCCTCGCCCCTACCCCCACTGGTTGTGGCTGTAGCACTGACCCTGGAGAGCGGGCCCCGCCCGGGGTGGCTGGGAGGCTGCCAGGTGCCTCCCAGAGCTCCCAAGGGCCCCCACCTGCAAGTGCCAGCCTCAGGGCAGTGCCCAGATGAGGCCCTCTCAGCTGCAGCCAGCGAGGCCTTGGGATGCTCCCTGGGAGGGAGGCGGCTTTGGGCTCCTAAGTCTGTGGGAGAGGCTGGGAGCAGTCACTGCGCGCCTTGCGCAAGCCCATTGTCGGTCGGGTGGTTTCCTCAGCTGGGCTGGGAGGGGCTCCAGGATCAGGTCCTCCCTGTCTTGCTTCTCAGTGGGGTGATGGGGAGGAGACCTGGCCACCCGGTGCTCAGGGGCAGCTGAGAACAAGGACCTGCTGGAGCTGGAAGTGCCGTGGTGTTGAGGGGTGGGGTGGGCAGCTTCTCACGCCTGCCTCCTGCCTCCACCTGTCTACCATTCCCCCACCCTGACTTGTCCCAGCCCAATGCTGACAGCACTGCCCCCAGCCCCACACGTGGTTCTGCCTGGCTGGCCTGCCCTTGGTACCTGGCATAGAATACACAGAAGGCACTCGGCTAATGCTGGCCAGGCCCGCTCATGGGGAGTGCACGGCTGTGCAGCACCAGGGAACCGGGACAGCAGCGCCGGCAGAAATCACAGCGGTAAACTTGTCCCGGTTGTAAGCATCATGATGGCAACGGACATGGGTCCCCCCACTGCACTGTGGCCCTGAGCACTGTATAGCAGCTCTGCAATGGGAGCCATTATCTTGTCCCTTTGACAGAGGAGGAAACTGAGGCACAGGGAGGTGAAGTAGCTGCCCCCAGTAGTGCCTCCTCGCTTATTCACCACCCCCTATACCACAGTGCAGCTGCTTCTCCCACCAGCTGGGGTTCCTTGGACCCCCAAGCCTGGGAAGGGGGAGGTGAGTTTACGAAGTGGAGAACTTAAAAGGAGAAAAGCGGAACCAGAGGTTTGAGAAGCCCTGAGTGGTAGAGTAAGGCCTCCAGCGCTGCCTCTGGGTGCAGGGCAGAGTGGTAAAGTGAAGGGAGAGAGGCACGGGGCACCACGGGGGCCCAATTCCTACTTCGGGGATCTCTCTGACAGAGCCGAGGGTCCCCTTCGTGGGGGTAGATGCCCAGGGCTAGCCGTTCCCACTGTCTGTGTGGACCTGAGTCCTGGACATTCCCGAGTGACTCAGGAGTGGCTGCTTGGGCGGGCTCTGGCACCCTAGGATGTTATACATTCTGGGAACTGGACAGGAGCGGCTGCTTGGGCGGGCTCAGGCACCCCAGGATGTTATACATTCTGGGAACTGGACAGGAGCGGCTGCTTGGGCGGGCTCTGGCATCCTAGGAGCATTCTGGGAACTGGAATACATTCTGGGAACTGGAATCAGCCACCAAAGAAATTGTAGCTGTAGGCGGTGACCCTGGGGTGGGACCTGGGGACATGGCAGGGTCAGCATGGGGACACCTGGCTCCAACAGGGGCTCTGGTCTGTCCTGAGGTCTTTGGGGCCAGGGCTGCGGCCCTAGGCAGGCTTCCTCCAGGCGGAGGTCCTGGGGAAGTGGGGGAGCCAGGCCGGCTGCCGCCTCCCCCACTGTGTAGCCTCTAATTTGTCATCTCCCATGAAGGCGATTTGGTTCATAATTCTGAAACTCTGAAAAAGGTCGAAAGAAGCAGAGAGGCCCTCTGTGGATATGCCGAGCTTTTCTGCCGGTGCTTTGTCCCACTACTCTGGGTGGCCTGTGCTCCTCTTCGAGCCTCAGTTCACGGGGAGGGCCTGAATCTGCCAGCTCCTCTCAGGATCTCCTTCTCTCTGGGTCCTCCCCAGCCTGAAGGAGCCTCCCAGACAGAAGGGTGGACAGAGCCACCTGGGCAGCCCAAGAGACACGCGGGAGTCCTCCTGTGGACAGCCCTGCCAGCTTCCGCCCAGCCCCAAGCTTCATTTGCATCTTGAGGAGTAAGGGGTGGTGAAATGGGAATGCTGGTCTGACTCAGCTAGTCGTGGGCATAAGTGCCGGCTGGATGGATGGCATCTCTTCCTCCTGTCTTATGTCCTGGGGTCCAGGTGCTTCCCAGGGCCATGCCCCTGCTGCTATTGCTTGCCCTAACCCTCACCCTAACCAGGACATGGACTTCCACCCGCAGGCCACTCTCTCCCTGGCCCACCAGGTACCCAGCACCCAGGAGAGCTCCAGTGTTGTCTCACCGAGCCATGAATAAATCAACAGATTCACGTTGTCTGTGCTTCTCTCCAGCCCCACTGCCTTGGGCTAAGCTCAGGCCTCGCCTTTCCAGCCTGGCTGGGCTGGCACTCCAGGCTCCATGCAGCCACACTCCTGTCTACCCTACCTGGTCCAGGCCCTGGGCTTTTCTTACCTCCAGGCCTGACCTGTCCTTGGAGCCAGGCACAGGGAGGGAGACAGGCAGGGCTCCTGGGGCTTGCTGAGAATTGCCCCCAGTTCTGTGGGAGAGAGGCCAGCACCCCCGAGGGGCAGACAAGCCCCTGGGGAAGGCTGGGGGTGCAGAGTAAACCCCCCAGGACCCCATCCCACCATCTCTGATTTCTCAGGCTACCTGGTTCCTGACCCCAGCTTCTCGACTGCCCCAGGAAGGAGGACCTGCATCTGCCAGCCCCTCTCTCAGGATCTCCCTCCTCCTGGGCCCACCTCCCAGCCATAAGGAGCCTCCTAGACAGAGGGGTGGACAGAAGTCATGTGGGCAGCCCAAGAGACACACAGGGGTCCCCGGGTTGGCAAGGCTAACTGGTTACGGACAGGTCCTTTGGGGCCCCAGCCCCTCACCAGCCTTTGGAGGAACAGCCGATGGCTCCCGCTCTCCAGGGTGTCCCTTCTGGGCTCTTACCTTATCCTTGGGGCCCCTTTTAGTACCAAGGGCCTTTCTGTCCCCCGACTCCTGTGCACAGATCCTGGAGCATCAGTCACAGCGTGACAATGGCCGTGGTTCCTTGTTTGGATGACAGATGACGGAGAGGCGGCTCACAGCCACGCTCCCTCCACGCTCTCCCAGCCCTGGGGGGTCAGGATGGGAAAGTTCTGACTTCTTTGGAGGAGGTCTTGTCATCGAACTCACTCTAGGGTGGGAGTACGGGTGAAGACCTCTGGCTTACACCCAGCCCTGAGCTTCATGTGCATTTTGAGGTGTAAAGGGTGGGCTGGGTGCTGGTGCCTGAGGCCCTCCCTCCTTCCCACCAGACCTTCCTTCCCAGCCGCTGAGGGAGACCGGCCTGTGGCCGTCGCCTGCCTGGTGCCAGGCCATTTTATGGGATCCTCAGTCCCGTCAACCAGGGCTGTCCTGCTTTACCGACAAGAAGAGATGGCTCATGAGATTACACAGGCCCGCCTGGAGGCCTAACCAGCAAGCTTTGGGGCCAGGTTGGCCCCTATCGCCTGGACCCCAGCCCGGCTCCTTGGCTGAGCCCAGCTGCCCAGTGACTCAGACCCACAGAGTCTGCTGAGCGGGCGAGGGCCAGGGCGGGGTGCCAGCAGGTATAAGGCAGCCGGCCAGGGCGCTGAAAGCCCGACCTCACCAGGAGAACATGCAGTTCCACACTGGGCTCCTGCTGGCCGCCGTTCTGAGCCTACAGCTGGGTGAGTCCAGGGGCTGGGGCCACCTCCTGCTCAGGGCCCCCATCGCTCTAGCCCAACCACTGTCCCTCCAGCCCTGGGCCGTGACTGCCCACCTCAGGAGAACCCATTCCTGTCCCCCACCATCTGCCAGGTGCAGCTTTTCCTCCGAAAGCTTCCTGCGATCCTGCAGGCCCATCCAGCTCAGCCCCAGCCCACACACTGACCCCCACACTGACCCCCCAACTTCTCAGGGCGCACAGCCCTTGGCTCAAACCCCCTCTTCCTCTCCCCAACCCCCAGACCTCTCCAGTCCATAGTGACGCTCCTCACACACACACCTTTGTGTGCGCGCATACACATACTCTGAATTTGTGCCCCCTAGCCCTCTTGGGCCTGGCCTCCCAACTGGCTTCTCTCCTGAGGCCCCCCTCCCTGGACTTCCTCCTCCTTCTTGCCTGGGAAAACCAAGTCCCTCTGCTCTCCCATCCCCAGTCCCTGCTCCCGGGTCCTCTCCTCTGCTCCCTGCTTCCCTGGGTGATTTTACCCACTGCCCATCCCCCAGTCCTCACCCCCCTCAGTGCCCACGTCTGCTACAGCTGGCCCTGTCCCCCCAGCTTCAGGCCCCTTGGCCCAGGGCCTTCCTGAGGGCTCCAAGGGTATGACTCCTCTAGCACAGCCATGCACACCTGGCCTTGGCATCCCCCAGCAGAGCCCGAGCATCTTCTCTTGGCAGGGCATCTCCACTCCCATCCCGAGACCTGAACAAAACCAACTGGCCCCTTGATCTGCCAGCTGCCCCCACCTCCAAGCCCAAGCAGCCCAGTCCCCCAGGGGCCAAGCCTCTGTGTCCCTGGTGGTGGGTTGGATGACCTGGGTATCCCCTGCCTCCCAGGCCCTGAATGAGCAAGTGGTGGAGCATCGGTGAGTCCCTGGTGCTGGCTCAGGTGTCTCTTACACCCCTCCAGCCTCCACCCCCAGGGGCACCCTCCTGGCCTATAAGCGGCTGAGCCGCTGACCCTGAGGACTGCCCCAGGGTCATGAGGGCAGACCAGCTCTGTGATGAAGGTCTGAGACACGCAGGGGCTTGGGAGGGTGGGCATGTGTAGGGGGCAGGCAGGAGCTGGTTCCATGCCACCCTTGGGCACCCATATCCTCACCTCTTCCTTCTGGTGCCCCAGCCTCCTGCCCATCTTCCCTGCTACCCCCCACCCCAGGCAGCTGTGACAGCCAAGGGGAGCTTCAAGCCACTTTGGTGGGAAGGGGCAGAGAGGGGCTTGGAGGCAGCTACCACCACCTTTCTTTTTTGAAGGTGGGGTCTCAGCTTGCTCTCCGGGGCTGGTAGAGGGGCCAAAGCTGATGGTAGGGGCCTGCCCTGGCCGGAACTTCCCGTCTGTGTCACCTTCTCTGTGGTGTCTCGATGGAGGATTCCACCCACAGAGCCTAGGGGTGACCAGAGGACTCTGGCCAGTGTCAGGGGCCTGGTGTGCACTGAGGTCTGAGGTCAGCTCCGTGCTGGTGCGTGCAGAGCCATGCTGTCAGGAACCCAGGCTTGGAGCTGGCGCTGACCGGGGCTGACTCCAGCCCTTCTCCACCTTTGGCAACGGTGAGGCAGGGGCAGCCCAGCAGACACGGGCTAAGGCAGGCATGGCTTCCAGTGTCCTGAGGTTGGGCTGCCTGGGGCACAGCTCAAGAGGAAGCCAGGGCCTGTGCCTGGTGCCTGTGACAGAGCAGCCCTCACATCCTTATGGTCACACCATTGGCCCTGTCACCCTGCAGGCTCCTATGCAGAGAGAGCAGACCCGGGGCCAGCAGGTGTTAGGGACTCTGTTTACACAGTCTTGGGTGTGTGAACCTAGGGTGAGGACAGGGAGGGAGGGAGTTTGAGGCTGAGAAATGGACGGAGGTGGTCAGGGAGGAGAGGACAGAGTCAGGGATGAAGAGGGGCAGAGAGCAGGCAGGGAAGCCGTTGGGGAGTGCCCAGGAGGGCTAGTGGGCCTTGGGAGTGGAGCAGTGCCCAAAGCAGAGAGCAGGACTGCTGGGCAGAGCCACAGCAGTGCTGGCGGAAGAACACAGTGTCTCCTGAGCGCAGGCCATCCTCCTGGATAAAGCAAGGCAGAGCTCACCGCTCCCTGCTGCTGCTTGGGCGCTGCCACTGTAGCGGGATATTTTAAGGAATTAGAGAGACTGAGGGGTTGAGGAGGATATTTATTATTTAGGTGCAATGGCCCAATCGGATTAATAGCCAAAGGACTGAGCCCTGAACAAAGAGTTAAGTTACCTTTTAAGCATTTCGTGGGGTGGGGAGAGATCTCTGCAGGGTGAAGCATGTTACAGAAGCGAGAAACAAAGACAGTTATTCAATTAATTGAGACATGCATTACATCATTTCTTACTTTTCAAGGAAAAACATGTTTTACGACTTGAGTTTATCTGTCTGTGACCTTGCAACTGCACAGCTAGAGAAACAGGGTCTTCCCAATGCCTGGGAAAGGGAGAGATAAGGCTCACCAGCCACAGACAAACAGGCAGTTAAGTTTTAAAGGACTCCAGTTCTTTCTTTTCCTCAGGGAATTGGGTTTTCTTACATACAACTGAGTTTCTGTTTACACGTTCTTTTTTTTTTTTTTTTTTGAGATGGAATCTTTCTCTGTCACCCAGGCTAGAGTGCAGTGGTGCGATCTCGGCTCACTGCAACCTCTGCCTCCCAGGTTCAAGCAATTCTCCTGCCTCAGTCTCCTGAGTAGCTGGGATTATAGGCACATGCCACCACGCCCAGCTAATTTTTTTGTATTTTTAGTAGAGATGGGGTTTCACCATATTGGTCAGGCTGGTCTTGAACTTCTGACCTCAAGTGATCCACCCACCTTGGCCTCCCAAAGTGTTGGGATTACAGGCGTAAGCCACCACGCCTGGACTACACATTCTTTAATTTCTTTTAATTCCTGTTCTACCACGTCCTGGTTGCCCTTGCCCTTGCCCTGGGCTCCCTGTGGAGGCAGGAACAGCCCCATCATCTCAGCCACCAGAATCCGGTCCCAGGGGTCTAAAGGGTACCACTCAGTACCCAGAGGCAAAAGGGGGCATGGCCAGAAAGAGTGTCTCAGGGCCCCTCTACCTCCCCCACACCCCCCACCCAGGGACCCCAAACAGCCAGGCTGCTGTACCCTCACTCCCCTGGGACATCACACCACAGCCAGGGCTGCCCGGCCCCACCCTTGCCCAAGGCTCCTTCCTGGGAAAGGATGCAACCAGCTGGCTCCACCTGCAGGGCTGCCAGGCACCCCAAGATGAGGGGCAGGGGCCCAGTTCCTAGGAGGACTGGATCACAGGGTTGGGAGACTGGCCACTGAGAAGGGGCATGGGCTGCTGGGTGGAGTTGAGTGGGCACCGTCACTGCAGAAGGTGGCCCACACCTGCCTCCCATCCATTTGTGTCCTGTCTGTCCCCATGCCGGCAGCTGCAGCCCAAGCCTTGTGGTGTCACCAGTGCACGGGCTTCGGAGGGTGCTCCCGTGGATCCAGATGCCCGTGGGACTCCACCCACTGCGTCACTACTGCCACCCGTGAGTGAGGGGGCCAGCGGTGGGCTGTCCATGCCCTTCTTGCCCAGGTGGGAAGATGTGGGCTCAGAGGGGGACAGAGCCTGATCCAGGCACCCAGTAAGTCAGAAGCATAGGGGAGAGTGTCCACCAGCGATGCCAGGGAAGGGTATGAGCAAAGGGCCACGTCTGCCCCCAGGAGTGCCTGCATGCTTCATGTACCTGGGGCGTCTGACCCTCAGCTCAGTGGCAGATGGGGCAGCACGGTCTGGGCAAACAGAGGCTCAGGGAGCTCCATGGTTTCTCTCCTGCCCACTCAGGGGTCCTCAGCAACGTCGAGAACTTGCCTCTGGTCACCAAGATGTGCCACACGGGCTGCCCCGATATCCCCAGCCTGGGCCTGGGCCCCTACGTATCCATTGCTTGCTGCCAGACCAGCCTCTGCAACCACGACTGACGACTGCCCTCCCCCAGGCCCCCGGACACTCAGCCCCCACAGCCCTCACGGCCTGGTGCCAGGGCCCACGGCCGCCCCTGCCTCGAGCCTGGCCAGCCCACATCTCCTGGCCTCTGCAGCCACCATCCAGCCTCACTTGTCCTCGGGAAGTCCTGTGTGGAGTCTTGTCTAAATCTGCTGCTGTCCAAGCCTGAGGCCCGTCGTCCCTGCCACCCCTTCAGTTCCCAACCTCCCCCAAATAAAATATGATTGGATCATGTAGCACAAGCTATCCGGTGGGAGTGGAGCCCCGCCATCCTGGGCTTGGGGGTAGAGGGGAGTAGATTTGGGAGTGCCTCGCTACCTCACCCCAGGCTAAACCCTACTACCCCACCCGCACCTGCCCTTATCACGGAACAGGCCCTCCCACCTCCAGCCAACTGTCAGGCCTGAAGGGCACAGGGGCCCAGGCCCCCCGGGCAGTTGCTGTTCCTGAAGTAGCCAGAGTGGGAGTTGGGGCTGGGGCACACGAGGAGACCCCCGCCCCACAGCGGGAGTCAGGAAGCCTCAGAGAAAGGACATCCCGGCTGAGACATGGAGGCTGTGCGGGGTGGAGGAAGGGAGGAGGGGCCCTTGGCAAAGACGGCTGCCGCAGGCCTTCTGGAACAGGGAGAGGGGTGAGGCGGGCTGTAGCTTCCTCACCCTCGCCCTCATACACACCCCTGGGCCAGTGGCCCGGCCTGCCCCTCTCTAGGAAACCCCCAGTTCTGGCAGGGAACACTACCTCCAGCTCCTCTGGGCCACTGGGTACCCAGCACGCAGGGCAGGGCCTGGGGAGAGATGCTGGGAGTGGGATGAACCAGACTGAGGTGATGGGCAGCTGTGGCCGCCCATCTCGGGGTGGACGTGGGAAGCTAGATGAGCGATGTTTGTGGAAGTTGATCACTCGCTAGGCAAACATGGCGTCATGGCTGAGCTTCGGGCTGCAAGGTTGAATGAGACTCCCACATAAGCCTGGCACTCCCCTCGGAGAGGCTGAGGCGAGTCCACATCTGCAGGTCCTCCCCACTGAGTTAGCACCTGCCGAGAAACACAGCGCCAGGCCCTTTCCTGGCCTTTCTTGTTCTCACCTTGGCAAAGTTCTCGTGAAGAATCAGCTCAGGAGAAAGCTGATGCAATTGTCAAGCTGCTCCACAAGGAGGGGGTGTCCCAGGCCGGGCTGCTGGACATTCAGGTGCCACGACAACTTTCAGAGTAGCCCCAGGCATAGAAGGAGATGCAAATGGGGTGTGCTGGAGATACCCAGATAAGCTCAAGAATTGAGGTGACAATGGAGTGTTTCTCAGATCTGCGGGGGAGGGACAGGGCGCCCCACAGCCACCGTGGAGCACTGCAGCGTGGAGCACTGCTGCGAGAACAGGGTAAGGCTGGATCCTCACCTCTCTTGTTAAAGCCAAAGGCATTCCAACTGAATCAGAGGTTTCGATATAAAAAGAAGAGGTTTTTCAATGCTAGACAATTCAGAATAGAAAAGCAAGACACATTCCTGAAGGGACTGGACACAGAGTTGCTGTAAACACAGCAATTCCACTCCTGGGCCAAATTCCACCCCCAGACATGGCCCAAGAGGAGTAAACAGGCGTCCACACAAAAGCCTGTGCACAAACATTCGCAACGGCGTTATTCACAGCAGGCAAAAGGCAGGAAAAACCCAAATGCCCATCAACTGATGGACGGATCAACAGAGATGACAGGCCCATACCAGGGGATGTTATTCAGCCACATGAAGGAATGAAGCCCCAACCCATGTCAAAACACGGGGAGCCTTGAAAATACGGGGGAGCCTTGAAAACAAACACGACGCTGAGTGAGACAGCAGCCGCGCACAACAGGCCAAGCAGTGTACGATTCTATTTCTCAGAAGTAGCCAGAATAGGGAGCTCTATAGAGAGGGAAAGGAGATGAGTGGTTACCAGAGGGTGGCAGGGATTATTAAGAAATAGGGAAAGGCCGGGCATGGTGGCTCACGCCTGTAATCCCAGCACTTTGGGAGGCCAAGGAGGGTGGATCACCTGAGGTCAGTTCACAACATGGTGAGACCCCGTTTCTACTAAAAATACAAAAATTAGCCAGGTGTGGTGGCACATCCCTGTAATCCCAGCTACTTGGGAGGCTGAGGCACGAGAATCACTTGAACCAGGGAGGCGGAGGTTGCAGTGAGCTAAGATCATGCCACTGCACTCCAGCCTGGGCAACAGAGCGAGACTCCATCTTAAAAAACAAACAAACAAAGAAAAAGAAATAGGGAAAAGCCAGAGTACTTTTCCTGCTCTCACACAGTACAGTACTTCACCCCGTCACCAAAGTGTGTGTGTATTTCTCTCCACCAGCAACCAAGCCACACTGCAGTGGACACCATCTGGGTGTCCTCAATTCAATTCCAACGCCATTCCCATGGAGGTCACGTCAGATCCCGCAGGTGGAGGGCTCAGTCCCACGTGATGAGCTCCACTTCCGATGCCAGTCACAAGCCCCAGGTGTGGCCTGAGCTTCTGACCGACCTACCATGAATCAGGGTTCCCACGACCCCCTCCTCGGGTTTGATGACTTGCTGGAGCAGCTCACAGGACTCAGGGACGCACTGACCAGCGTTTACCCATTGATGACACAGGCTGTGACGAAGGTGCGGATGCACAGCAGGTGGAAGAGACCTTCCACGGGGCAGGCACGGGGAGGGGCGCGGAGCTCTCAGGCCCTCCCAGCAGCACCCCCAGGCACCTGCGCATGCTCTGCTATCGGAAGCTCCCTGAACCCTGTCCTTTTGGGGAATTACGGAGGCTTCATTACGCAGGCATGATGGATTAAACTACTGGCCACTGATGAACCCAACCTGCCGCCCCCTCCTCTCCCCTGAAGGCTGGGGGTGGGGCTGAAGTCCCAGCTCTCTAATCCTGTGGGTCCCCATCCTGAAGCTCCCTGGGGACCCCCAGTCACCAGTCCTCTCATTAGCATACAAAAGATGCCTTTGCCACTCCAGGGATTCCAAGGGTTTTAAGAGTTGTATGTCAGGAAACCAAAATATCCATCTCACAGTCTCACAAAATAAGCATCTCACGTTCTCACAGGAATGAAGCAACGAGAGTGCTAAAGCGTTCAGGGTTTATTTTCAAGATGATGAAAATGTGCTAAAACTGTGAATACACTAAAAACCACTGAATTACACACTTTAAATGGGTGGATTGTGTAGTATGTGAAGTATATTCAATAAAGTTGTTAAAAAATTTTTTTAAAGACACAAAACCAGAATTGGGATTCATAAATACTATCTAAAAATCTAAATTAAAATAAAATAAAACAAAATAAACAAACTGAAAGACAAGAAAAACAAGGAAATATTTGCCATGCATGTAACATACGATGATTCCCTCCACACATAATGTCCACGAAAAGAGTCAAACTATAAAATATGTGAAGACATTTATTCTGAGCCAAATATGAAGGGCCATAGCCCATGACACAGCCCTCAGGAGACTTGAGAACATGTGCTCAAGGTGGCTGGGGCGCAGTCTAGTTTTAGGGAGACTGAAGACCTCAATAAAATACATGGAAGAGGTACATTGGCTCCATCCGGAAAGGCGGGACAACCCTGGGGGATGAGGCTGGGGCGGGGTGTGGGGGGGGGCGCGGGAGGCGGGATTCCAGGATTTAGGCAGATTTAAAATTTTCTGATTGGCAATTGGTTGAAAGAGTTAAGATTATCTAAAGACCTGGAATCAATAGAAAGGAATGTGTGGATTACAAGGGGTGTGGAGACCAGGGTTTTGTCATCAGAGGAAGCCTCCAGGTAGCAGGCTTCCGAGCCGATAGATGGTGAATGTTTCTCATCAGACTGAAGGTCTGTGTGGATGTTAACGCTGGTCAGGTTTCCCTGAATTCCAAGAGGGAGGAGGGATGATGAGGCTGTCCAGCCCTTTCCCATCATGATCCGAACCAGTTTTTCAGGTTCACTTCGGAATACCCTAGCTGAGAAGAGGGTCCATTCAGATGGTTGAGGGCAGGGGCTTAGAATTTTATTTTTGGTTTACAGTAAATAATCCTTCCAGATCCCCAAAGAGCAACAGATATAAGCAGCCTGTTCAGAGAAAAAGCCATTCAAGTGGCCAAGCCAAGGAGAAGAAATTCAACCGTACTTGGAATCAGAGAGGTACCAAGCAGTATTGTAAACCCCCGGGCAGGAGAGCGACCCGGCCATGTGGTGAGAAAGGACATGGACCAGCCTCTGTGCTGTCACAAATGCAGCCCTTGCAGGACAAATCAGCCCTGTCCAGGAAACTTCAAAATGCCACTAGCATTTTGTTTAATGCTGGCTCCCTAAAATGTCACCAAAAACCCAAGGACAGGTCACCCCAGCTCCCTCCAGCACTCCTGGGTTTTGAGTCTGATTTGAGGTAGGTCTTCCAAGGTGGGGGTTCGGTTCAGTTAGGGTTGGGCCAGGACTCGGAAAAAGTAGTTTAGAATTTTGAGGCCATGGGTTCTGAGTCTGGAGGTGTCCCCCAACGGTTTCTATCGAAGAGTCAATAGGCCTTTTGGGAAGATCCTCAATAAATGATAGCTATTTGCTGCTTTATCTTCCTAGAATCGTGAAGCTCAGGAATGAAGACGCAGGGTGGAAAGTCTTGGTCTAGGCCGGGCGTGGTGTCTCACTCCTGTAATCCCAGCACTTTGGGAGGCCAAGGTGGGCAGATCACTTGAGGTCAGGAGTTCAAGACCAGCCTGGCCAACATGGTGAAACTCCATCTCTACTAAAAACACGAAAATTAGCCAGGCGTGCTGGCATGCGCCTATAATCCCAGCTGCTCAGGAGGCTGAGGCAGGAGAATCACTTGAACCCAGGATGGGGAGCAATGAGCCGAGATAGCACCATTGTACTCCAGCCTGAGTGACAGAAGGAGACTCTGTCAAAAAAAAGGGAAGGGGAGGGGAGGAGAAGGGAGGGGATCATGGTCCCATGAACAGTGAGCCCTGTGGGTGGAGTTGGCTCCGGTTCTCAGTGTGAACAACCCCCACTGCACCCCGCTGCTCCTAACAGGGTAGGGGGCAAAGAACGTGCACAGGCACATGTTCCCTTCAGTTTTCCCATCATGAAGCTGCAGGTGAGCTAACTTGCGTGCATGTAGAGGGTGGCACTGGAGGGCACATCCCTTCTGGAAGGACACAGGATACCTCTTTCCAACGTACAACCCTTGGTGCTATTTGTGCCTCCACTTCCTTTTCAACATAGTAACATTGGTTTAGGAGCCATTGGTCTGCCCTGCTGGAGCCCCTCAGGGGGGATACCCGGGAGAGCCAGAGTCCAGGTGGGGCAGCCCTTGAGACTCCCAGGAGGAGACCACCCTGAGGGCAGGCTGCGCAGGAAGGCTCACTGGGCCCTGGAGCTGCAGTGGCAGAGAGAGCCCTTCTGGGTTCTGGGTGAGAGTGAGTGTTGCCAACATAAATTGGGAGGGACCGTGCAGGGGACAAGGCCACAGAGGGGAACAGTGCCAGCTCCTACAGGGCTCTGCGTGTCAGACTCAGGATTGTGTCTCCTGCCCACTCAGCACCTCTAAACCTGACTCCTTCCAGCCAGCCCCCAGGCCTTGCTGGAGGCTGCCAGCCCTCCCTGAGCCTTGCTGGCATCTAGCCTGGAAGGGTGCCCCAGGCCTGAACTTTTGACACTTCCTTTTCCCGGTCCACCCAGGAAGCTGCTCAAATAGAGGAATTCCTCTTTTGGAGGCAAAAAAAGAAATAAGGCCATCCCATATGAGTGTGATCAGAAACTGCCCTGCCCCGGGCTTGGCCACAGCCTCCCACATGGGGCCTGGGGACTCCTGCCCCAAAGCAGAGGACGGGGCAGGGGCGAGAGGATGGAGGAGAAGCCACCAAGAGCAGAGCAGGTGGGGCTGTGTACAAGCAGGGCGTCCCTGGGTGCAGGGGAGAGGCCCCCAGTGCTGCCCCTGTGGCACCTCACTGTGGCTTGGGGCCAGCCTGTGTTGGTAGAAGGCCCTGGCTTCCACCCACAACCATGCCAGGGCACTGCCTGGTGCTGCAGGGGCTGGAAAACCACAGCTCCCTTTCCCAGGGGCCCTGGAGCCTAGGGGCGACCTCTATTTCCTGAATGTGGAAGGCAGGAATCCAGACAAGGCACCTACTTCTCTGCTGGCCACACAGGGTCCTGGCTTATGGGGCTTCCTGGCCACAGGCCACCTGGCAAAGGTATACACATGCACAGGCCCTGCCCACCGCCTCCCTGATGAGCAATGGCTCCGCCCACCACCTCCCTGATGAGCAGTGGGCATGGGGTCTCATTCCAGGAGTCTTTCCTCAAGACCCATTGAGAGCCATCAGAAGGCATTACTTGCAAGTGACCCTTGAGGGTCAGATTCTGGAGCTGGTCATCCAACCTCTGAGGGTCCATCAGCCGAGAAGATGGGCAGCAACAAATCAGCTTCCAAATCCCTCCCCTGGGATGAGGTGGCCATGGAAGGTGAGGCTTTGGGGACAGCTGCACTTCATCATAAAGGCGAGAAGGGGGAAGGCAAGAGCAGAGGCCAGAAGCCACCTCCAATGAACCTCAGCACTTGCAGAGAGAATGACAAAGTTGGGGGTTTTACTGTTTGGTGCAAGATGCAGCCAGGGACAGAACATGTCTGCTAGTGGCAGAAAAGGAAGACAGAGACTGAAGCTGGAGGAGGATGCAGTGTGCGTGGCTGACTGGCAGGCAGAGGGGTCACCTAAGGAGGACTGGAGGCCCTAGGGCAGAGAGTAGCCTCCGCAGATGCCAGCAAGGAAACAGGGACATCAGCCCTGTGACCTCAAGGACACGGATTCTGCAGTGCCTGAGTGAGCCTGGACGAAGATTCCTTCTGGAACCTCCAGGTTGGAGTCCAGCCCCACCACACCTTGACTGTGGCCTGTGGGACCCTGAGCAGAGAGCCCAGCTGAACCCATGTGACAAGAAAGACCGTAGCTAAAAATGAGTGTTGTTTTAAGCCACTAAGTGTAGGGTGATTTGCTACCCAGCAATAGATGCTAGTGCAGCTTGAGGCTCTGACGAAACTAGTGGCCACGTTGAACGGGCCCACATGGCCGGGAGCTGAGGGCGGCCTCCACCAACAGACAGTGAGGAACAGAATTTGGCCAACTCCACACCAGTTTAGAAGCAGGTCCTCCCCAAGCTGAGCCTTGAGATGATTATGGCTCAGCCAAAGCCTGCACTGAAGCCTGGGAGTGACCCAGCAGCAACATGAAGCCATGCCCAGACTCCAAAACAGAAACAGTGATGTAGTAAGTATGGGCAGCCACAGGATACTGACTGACTGCAGGGCCTGAGCAGACACAGACCACTGGGTAATGATGGGACACCAGATGACCATGGACAGACCCTGGGTAGCACAGGACATGGCAGACCATGGAACCTGAGCTCCCATCCCACCCTGGGTACCATCCGACCCACTGACCTGTCAGCAGAAACTGCCAGGGACCAGAGTGTGGCCTCTCTTCACTGCTGCCCTCCCCCACCAGAGTGCCTCTAGGAGACAGACCTGAATCTTCACCCCGGCCCATGGAGAGGGATCTGGGGAAGGTCCTGGAGAAAGGCTTCACAGCAGGGGTCCAGTGTGCCCAGAAAAGAGGCAGTGGTGTGGGAGCAGGTGCAAGGGCCCCATCTGATCCCTGGATCACAGTTCAGGGGTAATTTCTTGAAGTCAGCAGCTCCAGTGGCAGCCTGACAATTCCTCAGTTTAGTGGCAGCATTACTGTGGGTGGTCATCCCTGGAGGCTGTCTCTGGTCACACACTGAGCCCTGATCCTAGTTACACACTGATCCCAATCCAAGTCACAAACTGAACTCTGACATTTGTTACATGCTGAGCCCTGCTCCCAATCACACACTAAGCCTTGATCCTGGTCACAACCTGAGCCCTGACATTTGTTACATGCTGAGCCCTGCTCCTAATCACATACTGAGCCCTGATCCTAGTCACAAGCTGAGCTCTGACATTTGTTACATGCGGAGCCCTGCTCCTGATCACACACTGAGCCTTGATCCTCACAAGCTGAGCCCTGACATTTGTTACATGCTAAGCCCTGCTCCTGATCACATACTGAGCCTTGATCTTACTCACAAGCTGAGCCCTGACATTTGTTACATGCCGAGCCCTGCTCCTGATCCTGATTACAAGCTCAGCCCTGGCATTTGTTATGTGCTGAGCCCTGTTCCTGATCACACATTGAGCCCTGATCCTGAATACAAGCTGAGCTCTGACATTTGTTACATGCTGAACCCTGCTCCTGATCACACACTGAGCCCTGATCCTGAATACAAGCTGAGCTCTGACATTTGTTACATACTGAGCCCTGCTCCTGATCACATACTGAGCCCTGATCTTAGTCACAAGGTGAGCCTTCCTCCTGATCACACATTGACTCTGATCCTGGTCATGTGCTGAGCTCTGACATTTGTAATATGCTGAGCCCTGATCTTAATAATACACTGATCCCGGATTCTGGTCACACACTGAGCCCTGACCCAGAAGTTCCTAGTGGAACTGAGGAGGGAAGGGTGTGGTCTTCTCAAAACACAGTCCTCCCAAACAAAGCCGGCCCAGACCCTGGCTAGGCCACATTTTTCCACACCCCAATCAGGCAGCTGCAACTTTGCAGAAAGCCTTAGCCTGGATCTCTCCATTGGGGGTCAGGCAGAAATTCTAGGAGGAGCTGGATGCCTGGGGGCCAGGCGTGTGTTCTGGGTAGAAGGCACAGGTGGGGCCCCTGGGTCTGAGGACAGGAAGGAGCTGGGCTATGCCATGTCAGAGGAATTGGGTCAGGCCTCAAGAGGAACCCAGGGTGTGTAGGGTGGGGTGTCTAATCCAGTTAGCTGCACCCAGCATCAACGGCCAATTGCAGCGTGGCTGAGTGGCACCATGCAAAACCAGACAGGCTTGCTGCTGTTCGGCCTTCACCCAGCCCTGGCTGGGCGGCCTTGCCTAAGTCAATTACTTCTAAGAGCCACAGTTTCCTTATGCAAAATAAATGCATTAGCACTGTGCACTTCTGGAGCTGCAGTGAGGAAAAGTGAGATCCACTAGGCTAAGTCTCTGACACAAGTGGAGTGCTAGGGAATCCTGGGTGCCCCGCTCACCACCCCTGCACACTCCGCCCCCACCTAGTGCTCAGGGAGACACAGGCTCTCTCAGTCGCTGGGGCAAAGACCAGATCCCAAACAGAACTGATCCAGCAGGAAAACCCAGGGACCCCAAAAGGGCCATGGCAAGGAGGGGGTGCGGGCAGGTGAGTGCAGTCTACCAAAGACAGAATTTCAACCAATGGGGCAGGAGAGGGAAGGGCATTCCTGGCAGTGGGAACAGCAGGAGCAAAGACCAGGAGGGGGTGGGATTTAGGTGCTCGGGCTGAAGAGTTCCAGTGTGAGTCTCGGCATAGCTGACATCATGGCCTTGATGGCCAGGGCCCAGGAAGACGCAGGCTGCTTGTCATGCCTCTGTCCCCCCACCCCCACACGCTACACACTGGCAGCAGCAGGACTGGGAGCAGGAGGTGGCAGGATCACAGACCAGACGCAACCTGGGGAGGCTGGTGCAGGCACTCTGGGGGGATGTCCGTAGGGGGAGCTGGGAGCTGAGCTGGAGATGGCCTGAGTCATCCCAACCCAAAGTCACTGTCCCCTGTCTGAGCCCAGGGCAAGGAACTTTCCCTCAGTTTCCTTAACTGCAAGCAGGCAGTAAGCCCTGCCTGAGGGCAGCCTTATCGGAAGGTTAGAGATGAAGGTGCCCAGCTGGCAGGTGGCTGGGGGCATGGGATTAGCACCCCCAAAGGACCCCAGCTCCTCCCCACCCCACTCTCCATCCAGGACCTTCTCTGCTAACCCAGTAGTTTTTGGTGTTTGTCTCCTTAAGCCTCTGAGCAAACCGAGTAGCTGACTGTCCGGGTGGCAGTTCAGTCCCAGGCCCCCAACACCCAGCCTGACCACCCAAAGGAGCTGGGAGGTGGGACCAAGGTCCTCCTGGGAAGATTCCAGCCCAGAATATGGGAAGATCCAGCACACGGATCTGCCCTGGAACACAGATGACCTGAGGCAGGAAGGATCCCTGAGGAGCCAGCAGCAGAGAGCGGCCCACCACCCTTCCCTGTCCCCTTCCAGGCCGTCTGAGGGGGTCCCTGGGCTGCCTGGGGTGAGTCAGTGGGGGCTGTCCTGGATGGAGGGGAGTGGGAAGAAGAGTCGAGGCATAGGGTGTGTAGGAGTCAAGGAGGGTCCCCACAAAGGGAAGCGGGGGCAGCCCCAGGCCACGGCAGCGGAGGCGGGAGCTGGAGGGGTCAGGAAGGGGCCGGGAGGGGACCCGCCTGTTACTGGAGGAATGAGGAAGAGACAGGGAGGGTCCCAGGTGGGTGGGGTGGGCCTAGAGGGCCAGGCTGGGAGTGGGAGGAGCAGCCTGGAAGGATGGGGAGCCCCTGGAGGCGGGCCTGGGGCGGGGTCTTCACACCTCCACCCTCGGGAAACTTGATCCCACTAATCCGCTCAGCGGACCGGTCTGTCGGCCACCTCACTTGGTGTCCGCTGTACCCCGCCAGGCAGGAGCACTCCCACTAGGGTGAGAGCACAGAGGAGTGGGCCGGAGCATGAGGGGGACGCGGCTGGCGCTCCTGGCGCTGGTGCTGGCTGCCTGCGGAGACCTCGGTGAGGCCTGGGACCCACAGGGGAGCTGCGGCAGAGGGAGATACCACCCACTGACATTCGCGCACTGTTCCTGGGGAGGGCACCCCAGGAAGGGACCTCAGAGGCAGGAGAAGCCAGAGGAGTGTGGCCCACCCCTGACCATAAGGAGAGGAGGGTGGAGATGGAGAGAGGGGCGGGCGGTGAGGGGGGCGGGAGCCTAATGAAGGTGAGCAGAGGGTGGCCTTCGAGGTGGGTGGGGGGCAGCCAGCCACATCCCTGGGCACCAGCCTGGGTGTTGCACTTTATGGGGAGCTATGGGCACCCAAAGGGCCTTGAGCAGGGGAAGGAAGGGGACCCCAGGGAGGCTTTGAGGCTGGGGTGGCAGTAGGGATGGAGACGAGTCGGGAAACCAGACACACGGGGTGGGGTGACTCCCTCACATGGGGCCTGAAACAACCATCAGGGCAATGTCCTAGACTCAACCAGAAGCAGCTGGGCCCAGAGACCCCTGGCGGATGGCTCTGCCCATTTCCCAGAAACAGGTGCACCAGACAGGGCAGAGGCCCCACTGGGTCCCCAAAGTGGGGATGGAGGAGTCAGGCCTAGCTGTGCAGCTGGCTGCCCCAGCCAGCATGGGGGCCAGCCAGACCCACCTGGGCTGCTGCCGTTGGGGCTGGGGTCACTGGAGCAGGAGGGAATTGAAGCCTCTCCGTACCCCTGCTGGCCTGTAAGTCCCTGTGGGAGACGAGTGGGCACCCAGACGCAGCCCGGACGTAGCCTGGTCCACCCTGCACTCCATGGGCCTCCTGGCCTGATCCCTTAACCCCCACAGCAGCACTTCCCTGATGGGGAAACTGAGGGGGTAACCTGCTCCCAGCCATGCCCCCACCTGAGACTTCCTGCCTGAGGTGCCTCTTGCTGTGAAGATGCCATGGCTTCAGTCCCCCTGAGTCGCCCAAACGTTTCCAAAGGGACTTGGCTTGGCCCCGCCCAGGCCTTGCCGGCTGGATCCCCACCCCCAGCAGGTGACTCTGACTCTGGAATGCAGGGTCCTGAGGCAGAGCCCAGCCTGTCCCCAACCCCAGGCTCCTGGTATTGTTCCTGAGTTTTGGCTGGTGGACATCTTGACCCTGGCCAGTGTCACTGTCCCCCTCAGACCTGGGCTTCCAGGACAGACTGTCTCTGGGCTTGGGAGGGGTGAAGCCTGCCTGACAGCCCTTGTCCCTTCTCCCCAGCGCCAGCCCTGCACTGCTACGTCTGTCTGGAGCCCACAGGAGTGTCCGACTGCAACACCATCGCCACCTGTACCATGAATGAAACCATGTGCAAGACAACACTCTACTCCCGGGAGATAGGTCAGTGGGCACGGAAGGTGGGCAGAGCTGGGTTCCCGGTCAAAGCCACCTCCAGCCCAGTCACCACCAGCCAGCGTGGCCCCAGTGCACAGCCACCACCTCACCCATCTCCAAAAATGGCTTTCTGCCTGAGCTAGGCCTTCCTCTGCCCTCCCCTTTCTTCCTCTCTCCCTCCTGTCCTTCAGTGGGAACCCATCTGCAACCTCATTTTGGGGGACTGGGGAAGGTGGGCACACTTATAGGCTTTGGTTTCACAGTCACCTCAGGGTGAGAACTGCCCCATCAGGTCGGGTGCAGAATGCCAGAATGCCAGGCGGCACATGGTAGACACCCGAACAACACCAGTGGGAGGAAAGAGGAAGAGGAGGGCACTGGGCCAGGAGGGATGGAAACCCGGGTGGGTGGCCCCAGAGTGAGGCCTGCATGAGGTGGTGCCGGCAGGGACCAGGGCTTGGAGGCAGTAACCAGCCCTGACGGCTGACTCTTCCCGCACCCCACAGTGTACCCCTTCCAGGGGGACTCCACAGTGACCAAGTCCTGCGCCAGCAAGTGTGAGCCCTCGGATGTGGATGGCATCGGCCAGACCCGGCCCGTGTCCTGCTGCAACACTGAGCTGTGCAATGTAGATGGGGCACCTGCTCTGAACAGCCCTCACTGCCTGGCCGGGGCCCTCACGCTTCTCCCACTCCTGAACCTCCGACTCTAGAGTCCCCCACAACCCCCATGGCGCTGCGCCAGCCGGCCCTGTGCGGCCCAGCCCCGAATGCCTTGAAGAAGTGCCCCCTGCACCAGGACTCCTGAGTCTCCTTTCTGGGCACAGACCTGCCTTCCAGGGCAGAGAAAGGGGCCCCGAGCTGCATCTCTAACCCTGTCTATGTCCCTGTTCCTGTTTGTCTGTCTCTCTTCCTGCCTTCCTGTGATGTTAAGCTCTATCCCATCGTGAGAACAGCCACTGGGCCTGGGACCCCCACACAAACCATGCAGATCTCTGCTCTCAGGGGATGTGGGGGCCTGACCAGGGTGGGGCAGGAGCTGAGACCCATGGGCAAGGGAGCACCACATCTACCAGGCTAAAGTCAGGGCCGGCTCCTGGAGGAGGGGGCATTAGGGCCAGGCCTTGAATGACGGAGAGATCTGGCAGGCCTTGAGGAGGGCAAGGCATTGTCAGGTGACAAGAAGGTCAAGGCAGTGACCAGGATCTGGGGTTGTCCCCTGGAGCACCCCACTACCCACCTCCCCAGTCTAAGCAGGGCCTTGCCCCAAGGCTGATGGTGGAGGCTGCTTTGAGGAGGAGGCCATGGGCCAGATCCCAGTGAGTCCACTGCCTGCCTCTCCGGGCTCACCCCACATGTCCACTTCATATCCCTGCCCTCACTTAGCTCTGCTCCCAGGGGGTCAGATGCCCAGGGGGCCAGATGCCCAGGGGGTCAGGTGCCCAGGGGGTCAGATGCCCAGGGGCCAGGTGCCCAGGGGGTCAGGTGCCCAGGGGGTCAGATGCCCAGGGGTCAGGTGCCCAGGGGGTCAGGTGCCCAGGGGGCCAGGTGCCCAGGGCAGCACAAGTTCTGGTGCAGAAGGGGCCTTCATTTCACCTTGGCCCTAGGTCAGTGCCCCAGTCCTCCAGGCAACTCTCCAGGGAGTCCTCTGCCCCAGAGGCCTCCAGGCTGAGACTCCCCATGATCATAGGCAGGGACACGCATGCACACACATGCACGTGGTCCTGGAAACACACAAGGAACTCAAGGACATGAGGAAGGACAGGACCCAGTGGCCCTGCTACCCAGCGCCGGCCCCTCCCAAGGGCTGCCCATGGGAGGTGGTGGCAGGAGATGGGCCCCAGCCTGGACAGAAGAGAAGAATGTTCACCCTGGAACCTGCCCCTCCCCCTGGACCCTGCAGACCCCCACTGAGCCTACCCACCTCACCCTCCCTGCTCCAGGAGCTGTTTCTGGGCCCCTGGGTGTCACCCTCCTGGGACCAGACCTGTAGTCCACAGTGGGCGCTATGGTCCAGGGCCTGCTCCCAGAGGCCAGGCCCCCACAGCCCAGTGAGTCCCACCACCTGGAACATAGTGACCATCGGTCAGAGACGCCTTGGGGGTAGAATGAGGGCAGCCTCCTGGAGAGGAAGGGGCAGGGGAGGCTAGGAACATTCTAGTGCTGTCTTGGATGCCGCATCCAGGCTGTGACCCTGAGCTCTGATTTTGTCAAGAGGGAGACACGCTCTCAGCCATCAAACATGTCACAGCTCTCAGCTGGCTTTCCTCAAGACTCTCACAAAGTGGCCTCAAAGCCGAGTCTGAGACTCTATTTACACACACACACACACACACACACACACACACACACACACCCTACAGAGACTGGGAACAAGGCCTATCAGTGATCAGAGATCAGGACTCAGCCTGGAATCAGGATCGGGGCTTAGTCTTTGGCCGGTGATCAGGGCTCAGTCTGTAACCAGTGCCAAGCCTTAATCTATGATTGATGTCCTGGCTCCGTGTGTGAGCCTGTGGCTCAGCCGTAGAGTATGACTCAGTCAAGGGCCAAGGATCGGGATTCGATCTCTAACCAGGATCCAGGCTCAGTGTGTGATTGTGTGATCAGGAAAAGGCTTCAGTCAATGATAGGGGAAGAGGCTCAGTTAAGGCCCAAGCACAGGCTGTGAGTGAGGCCCATTCCAAGCCTTAGAGTCCTATCTTTGACCTTAACCTCACCGTCCACGATGCCACCTTTTGGGTGCCTGTCCCTGAGATTCCCCATGACCCAAGTCCTTCAACCAGGCTTACTCCTCAGCTTTCCAGTGGGGTAGGAGGGGCTTATAGTGAGTGCCAGGGCAGGGACCCAGGGCCCCACCAGTGCAGTGCCCTGGGCAGTTACACAGCCCGTAGGAATGAGCAGGGCAGGGCATGGTTTGATGGGAAAAGGAAGAGCCAGTGGTTCCAGATTTTGGTTAGAAGAGGAGCCAGGAGCAGGCAGGGGAGGGGAGGAGTTCAACCCAGTGTCTGGTGGCGCAGGCCACTCCCACCCCTGGCAGGCTGATGGGGTGGGCTCTGCTCCTCTCTAGGACCTGCCAGTTCCAGCACCCTCTGCCCCGGCCCCATCACATCTGGCCCTGAAATCAGAGGAATGATGAGACCACCTTGCCAGCCGTCCTTTTTTCTCTCCTAATCCTGACCTTCCCAAGGCCACCTGCTGTGACCTTCCAGAACAGGATGAACACCTGCCACACTTCCTCAGGGAGCAGGGCTCAGCCCACCCCAGGGCAGGGATGTCTGGATCTCAAATGCAGACAAGAGAGCCAGGACAAAGCTGGAACCCAGCACTAACCTTCAAGAGGACAAAGCACCCTCAGGACCTCAGTCGTCACCTCCCATATCTCGGCATTAGCAATCCCCCCACCCCACTGCCAGGACATCTTCCTCAGCCTCAGCCCTGTGCCCGCTGTCATCATGCCATCTAAGCCACTAGTCAGTGTCCCTGGGTAGCTACTGCAGCCACCTCCAGCTCCTTGCCTCCCCCTTTCTATTCTAACCATTGTTAAATCAGCAGCCAAAGCCGAGAGCTCACTCAGTGCCTGTCTATGCAAAAAAACCTCAATCCTGGCCGGGCGCGGTGGCTCATGCCTGTAATCCCAGCACTTTGGAGGCCGAGGTGGGCAGATCACGAGGTCAGGAGATCGAGACCATCCTGGCTAACGTGGTGAAACCCCGTCTCTACTAAAAATACAAAGTGGTGGCGGGTGCCTGTAGTCCCAGCTACTCAGGAGGCTGAGGCAGGAGAATGGCGTGAAACCGGGAGGCAGAGCTTGCAGTGAGCCAAGATCGCGCCACTGCATTACAGCCTGGGCGACAGAGCCAGACTCCGTCTAAAAAAAAAAAAAAAAAAACTCAACCCTCCAAGGAACTTGACTAGCTATCAGACTCACCTGTGAGATGTGACTGGCTCTGCAGCCTGGACACAGGGTCAGAACCAAGGCTGGGGGTGTCAGACTGGCAAGTCCGAGCTCCCATGGAAGAAGGCCTGAAACAGGTCTGTCCCAGTGGGGCAGGTTCTGCCCTGAGAAGGAGTAAGATTCCCATTCCCAGGGGTGTCCAAACCTGTGCTGAGTTCTGTTAGAGAGGTTACAAAGCATTTGTACCCTGGGGAGAGGTCACCCTGAATGCCCACAAATACCCATCCTGGGTCACCTTGGAAGAAACAACATTAAGCCTGTCTTTAACTACTCATCCACCCATTCATTCCATCCATCCACCCATCCATCCACCCATCCATCCATCCATCCATCCTCCACCCACCCACTCATCCATTCATCTCCCCTTTTAGCCATACATTATTCACCCATCCATCCTTCTACCCATATGCCCACCCACCCATCCATCACTCTCTTCATCCATCCACCCATCCCCTATCCATTTATCTATCCATACATCCATTCATCTATCCATCCATCCATCCACTCATCCATCCACTCATCCATCCACCCATCCATCCACCCATCCATCCATCTTCTGTCCAGTCTCCATTCATTCACTCATCCATCCATCCCCCCATCCATCTACCCATCCACCCACCCCTGCATCTATCCCTCTTCTCTCTCCCATCCATCCACCCACCCATCCATCCACTCACCCATCCATCCACCCATCCACCCACCCATTCATTCAGCCATCCCCCATCCATCCACCAAGGCACCTACCTATTCATCCATCTATCCCCCTTCCACCTACCCATCCATCCATCTTCCATCCATCCCCCATCTATCCATCCACCCACACATCCGTCCATCCATCCATCCACCCATCCATCCATCCATCCATCCTCCATCCATTCCCCCATCTATCCATCCATCCATCCATCCATCCATCCATCCATCCATCCTCCAGCAAATACTGCTCAACGGTCAGCATGGTCAGACCCAGGCTGTGGGAGAAGGATTCTTAGAGGAATGGAAACATGTTCTACTTGAGGAGATGACAGTCCAGTAGTCCCTCAGGCCAGCCCAGACAAGGCAAGCATCAAACACCAACGGTGGTGGTGGGGCTTTTTGACTGCATGCTGAAGGCAGTGGAGAGCCAGGGAGCGTTTCTGGGAAGAGCAGTGCCATGGCCAGTTTGAATTTTAGCTGGTCTCTCTGAGAGGAGGGTGGAGAGTGTAGCCAAGGAGAAAGGGTCAGGCCCCTGGGAAAGAGACTGGGCTGACATGGCAGATAGCTGGGGCTTGGTGTGAACTGGCTCAGTGCTGCAGGCCTACCATGGATGAGAACTCCGGGGTTTGGGAAATGGAGCTGCCCTCAAAAAACCTGGTCTCCCGGTTCCGCATGTCGGGAAAAGGTGTGGATTCATGGAGAGGCAGGAGGAGGGAGGGCAGTCACCTAACTAGGGCATAAATTCTCCCTGCTTGAGTCGTGTCTGACACAGTGCTGCTTTTCCACCTGCCAATAGGGTGCTGGGCTCAAGGATGGGCCAAGTTAGTGCCCACTCTTCCCACACAGCGGAAAGGCTGCCTGTGCCCCTCTGCTGGCTGATACTCCCACCCAGAGCACCCTCTGAGGACTTCCCTCCCTTTCAAAGCCAATGCAAGCAGCAGCTGAGAGCAGTACCCCTGTCCTCAGCATCTGCCCACCTCTACCCCAAGTACACCTGCACTGTGATCAGCACAGAGCTGAGGTGAAAGCGTGATGGAGACCCATCCTTTGCCAAATACTTGCTAGTTTTCACAACCACCCTCTGGCAGATGTTCCCCTGACCAGTGTATAGATGAAAGAAAGTGGGGTGAGAGTGTCTTGTGAGTAGACATAAACCACACGGAAGGCTGGGTGGAGCTCAGGTTCCAGAACTGGACAGTCTCTGACTCCTCTCGAAACATCTGGGTGTATCTGTGGACCAAGCCCTGGGGAGAGGCTGTTCTTGGCTGCCATCTGTGCACCAACCCATGTCAGCCCCTTTGTTTGATTTGCAGTAACTACGCCCTCCCTTGGCTTTCTTGCAACCATCCCATAGCCTCACACAACTCACCTCAGCCCACAAGGCCAGGTCACTTCAGCTTTCACAACTACTAACAGAAAACCAAAGACTGGAGGGAAAAAGGGACCACATCAAGGCCACAGATGGAGAGAGCAGTAGGCCAAGACCAGAACCCAGGACTCCTGGTGCCAGTCCAGAGCTCCTTCCGGCACCGAATTTTGCCTCAGAAGGGCCCACTCACTCACTACACATTTGTCTGCCACCACGTTTACAGCCACCCATCCCTCCATCCCTGAATTCTCCAATCCATTCATTCATTTTTTCACCCATCAACTATCTCAAGTGTCATTCATTCAATAATCCATCTACTCATCTTTCCCCCATTCATTCCTCTATCCTCCACCCACCTATCCACCTATCCTCCATCCATCCATCCTTCTGAAATCCACCTATCCAAACATCTATCCAACATCCATCCATGCATCCACCCACCCCTCCTCCACCCATCCTCTGCCCATCCACCCATCCATCCCCCATCCATCCACTCATCCTCCTCTCATCCCCCATCCATCCACTCATCCTCCCCTCATCCCTCACACATCCACCCATCCATCTTCCACCCATTCCCCATCCATCCCCCATGCATCCACCCATCCATCCCCCATCCATCCCATATTCATCCCCCACTCATCCATCTACCCATCCAGCCATCTATCCATCCATCCATCCACCCACTCATCCATCCATCCATCCACCCATCCATCCATCTATCCATTCCCCACTCATCCTCCACTCATCTCCCACCCATCCACCCATACATCCTCCACCCATTTCCCATCCATTCCCCATCCATCCACCCATCCATCCCCACCCATCCAAACATACGTCCTCCACCCATTTCCTATCCATCCCCCACCCATCCATCCTCCACCCATTTCCCATCCATCTCCCATCCATCCATCCATCCATTCCCCACCCATCCACCCATACGTCCTCCACCCATTCCCCATCTATCCCCCACGCATCCACCCATCCATCCTCCACCCATTCCCCATCCACCCATCCATCCACCCACCTACCCATCCATCCCATCCCCCATCCATCCTCTATTAATTCCCTACCCATCCACCCATAGATCCTCCACCCATTTCCCATCCATCTCCCACCATCCACCCATCCATCCCATATTCATCCCCCACCCATCCACCCACTCATCCATCCACCCATCCACCCATTCATCAACCCATCCATCCCCCATTCATTCACCCATCCATCCCCCACCCATCTATCCATCCATCCCCTCTCCATCCCCTACTCATCCCCCATTCATCCATACCCCATCCATCCATCCATCAACTCATCCATCTATGCGACCACCCATTAGGACATCACAGGACAGAGAAACCAGAGAGGCTGGTATACCTAGAAGGACTGTGGAGAGGAGCACCTTAGTGGGCCTCACAGCATGGGGAAGATGTGGGACATCAGATGGGAGACCAGGCAATGTGGTCACTGAGTGGCATGGCATAGGCAGGCATGGATATGGAACAGGGTGTGGTGGGGGGCATACAGTAAAGAGCAGACAACACAGTCAGGCCAGGAGGCTGGAGAATGAGCAGAATCCTATTGTCAGGAACCTAAAACCAAGAAACTTAGGCTTGGTCTAAAGGTCATTAGTGGGAAGGGGCTGGCAGTGATGAGGGGCCACTCCTGGGCCCAACCTTGTCAGCCTGAGAGCAGTCTAGCTGCCCCACGCTACCGTCACCTGACACCTGCTTCCTACCTCTGGCCTCTACTTTGCAGGTGTGTATCAGGTGTACACAGACCAGGTAGACGTCTGTGGAGAAGGGCTGCAGGCAAGGCTGCAGGGAGGGGGTGCCAGGCAGGGCTAGAGCAACAAGGGCAGAGACCACACTGACCCAGGTCTTAAGGGTCCCCCAGGTTGGGGTTGGGTGGCCTATGTGAACCCCAGAGGCACAGCCAGGACAGGGGGCTCATCCGAGGGGCAGTCTGAGCTCAGTGGGAAAGGCCTTCTCTGTCAGAGCTGTCCCAGGACCGCTGGACATGGCTGGGGAAGAGTGAGTTCTCCAGTGTTGGAGGTGTGCAAGCAGAGGGCAGGGTCATCGTCCTCAGAGCCCCCAGATCCAGCTCCCTGCCTGCCTGCCATGTTCCTGCCAGCTGCCTCCCCACTGGGCCCTGTACCGCCTTCCTGACTCACACGGCCAGTTCTGCCACCGCCCAGAAGCCGGTGCCCAAGGGGCTGGGTATAAATCCTTGATGTGAGGCTGGCTGCCTCTCGTTGCTCCTGACCACGGAGCAATGGCCTCTCGCTGGGCTGTGCAGCTGCTGCTCGTGGCAGCCTGGAGCATGGGCTGCGGTGAGTAGGCCGCAGGCTGGTGGGGACCCTGCCTCTGAGCTTATCTGCCCACCTCCTAGGGGGATGGGGCTGTTAGGGGTGCTTTGGAGCTGAGAGCCTCCTTAGGCCCCCATAAGGCTCACACTCCTCATTCTCAGTGACCCTCCTGGGTCCCAGAGCCCAGCTTCACCCTGGGACAGGGGTCACGGCTCCATTCTGCAGGAAGGAAGACGGAGGCTTGGTGGAGGGATGCAGCATTCAAGTCTGTGGCTCAGCTCAGTTAGAGAAAGCTGCCGGAGAGGCCCCCTTGAAGGGCTCCCCAGGGCCTTGAAAGATGTCAGCGAGACTCCTTCAGCCCCTGCCTCCTGGTTCCAGGATGAGGCCCCCGAGGCCAGGTGATGAGGTTCTGCCCCCATCCCTCACCTAGGTGAGGCCCTCAAGTGCTACACCTGCGAGCAGCCCATGGTCAGTGCTTCCTGCAAGACCATTACCTACTGCAAGCCGGAGGACACAGCCTGCATGACCACACTGGTGACGGTGGAGGCAGGTGAGTCCAGGCCCCACAGCAGCGCCGGGTGCACTGGAGTCAGGGCCACCTCCCCCAAGTGCCTCCCTCCTTTGCTGGTGCTCCTCTCAGCCCAAAAGGCAGCAGGTGGGATGGGCAGAACAGGCTGCCACACCTTGGCTGGGGTGCCTTCCATGAGGGTGGCACAGCCCCCTCAGAGATCCAGTCCTGGGGCACCAGGCGCTGGAGGTGGGTGGGGCTTCATGGTCGGGGTCCCCTGGGGGCTCAAACACCAGCTCTGACACAGACCCACTGAGTGGTGTTGCCACAGCCTCTGGGCTCGGGCTCCCATCTCAGGGCAGGCACTTCAGAGGTCCGACAAGTCCTAATAATTCATGAACAGGTCACAGTCGGAGGAGGGCTGGGCCCCGGGCGGCTTCACAGATGTGGGCTATTGGGAACGGGGATCGCAGGGAGGGCGAGGTCAGCGGACGGTGGTTGGGAGCAGTGCAGCAGCAGGCAGGCGCTGCAGGGGAGTGTGGGTTCTGACACTGGCCCACCCTGCAGAGTTCCCCTTCAATCAGAGCCCCGTGGTGACCCGCTCCTGCTCCCGCTCCTGTATGGCCACCGACCCCGACAGCATTGGGGCCGCCCACCTGATCTACTGCTGCTTCCGAGACCTCTGCAACTCGGAACTCTGAACCGAGGGCGGCAGGGTGGAAGGTGCTCCTCAGGCACCTCCTCTCTGACAGGGCCTGGCTCCACCTGCGGTCACCTCCCCCTGCCTCCTGCTGCCGGGGCACAGCTCACTCACGGGGTCTGAGGGGAGAGAACCACACCAGGGGCACCCTCTGCCGTCCATACCCCACACTTATAAAACATAAATAAGCCAAGAGTGGAGATGACTTTTGTCCTTCCTGGGCACTGACACCCTGCAGAGCTGGCCTTCAGGAGAGCCAGGCTGAATGACAGCAAATTCTAGGCACCTGCTCCTCCCTATCACCCAGAGCCTCTGTGACCCATTTCACAGACAGGAAAAGAGAGACTTAGGGGGAGAAATGCCTCCTGGGCCCCTTTCCTGATGCAAACTAGCCTGGCATCTCAGACCAAGACCTGTTCCCTAGCCCAGGGAACATCTCCTCCCGCTAAAATCTCCCCTGCAGACACTGGAGGCGTCACTTCCACCCTAGAGCGGAAAGGAAGCTCAGAGTTGGAATCCACTTTCCTCCCAGGGTGGATACATCCGGCTCTGCCTGCGTGGCCCAGGGGGTCTTCCTGGGTGTGTGCACCTGCGCCTGCTGGTACCACACAGCTCCACAGTTTCAGTCACCTCCTCTGACAACTGCCCGATGTCCCCTTGGGACGGCTGAGGAGCTTAGAGGAGGAGGAGCCCAGGGTCCTCAGGACCCAGGAGACCTGACTTGCAGGCTTGCTTCCCCCTCTGCCTGACCCTGGCTGTCCCATCACAGTCACAGTGCTCTGTGCCACTGTCGCCACCGTCGGGAGGTGGGCAGAGCCAGCAGGGAGCACGGGCTGCTGTGGGCCTGAGCCACCCCCAGACATTGCCCCTCTTCAGGCCCCAGTCCCCTGGCGTCCCCTGGGCTGCACACCTTCTAAGCGCTGCCCAGCTAGGTCTTGGGTTCTAAGGCCCCACACGTCAGCTGGGCCATGCCCGTGGGGTCGTGCGGGCACCTGTGGCTGCTGGGGTGGGAGCAGTATGCAGCAGGCAGTGGTCTGACCAGCTGGGCATACCCGAGGCGCATGCGGGAGTAACCAGGGCAGTGGCGGGGGTCGCCCAGGACCCCTGTGAGAGCTCACCTCTCTCTATGAAGGGCCCAGATGTCAGAACCTACCCCCTACCTCTACGCCCTCCCAGAAATACCAGGAATTACATGCTCTCCCTGGGGAGCAGCCCCGACCAGAGAAAGCTGCCAGAGAGGCCCCCTTGAAAGGCTCCCCGGGGCCTCCCCGCTAGCCAGCACCGGGCCTGCGGTGTGGCTGCCCGTTAGGGCACGTCCCCTGGGTCATGGCCGGACCTCCAAGGGCCTCACCAGGGCCTGGATTGGAGCCAAGGGGCCAGGGCCTTGACCTCACCAGGTGGACCAAGCAAGAAGTCGCCGCATCTCTGGCGGCGTCCCCAGAGGCGCAATGGGGTGAGGCCTGCAGGCTCTGTCGGAGCGCAGTGGGGAAGGCTCAGTGGGTGTCCCCATCCCTGGGAAGGCACCTGCGGGGGCCCCCCGGCGCTGACCCCGCGCAGCCAGCAGAGGGCGCGCGCCCGAGCCCCGGAACCCGGGCCGCGAAGACCCCTCCCAGAGCTCTCTCCGCGAGCAAGCAGCGACCCTGTGCACTCTGCCAGGAACCTGCACTGCGAGCGCGGCTGCGCCGCCGGGACCCCGGGGTCGCGCAGCACAGAGTTCAGAGACCGGCCTGGAGGACCGGTCATGGCTCCATTCTGCAGGGTGGGAGACTGAGGCTTGGTGGAGGAATGCAGCATTCAAGTCTGTGGCTCAACTCAGTTAGAGAAAGCTGCCAGAGAGGCCCCCTTGAAGGACTCTCCGGGGCCTTGAAAGATGTCAGCGAGACTCCCGCCCTGCATGTCGCCGCGACCCTCCCAGGAAATGCGTGGGGAGTCCACGGTCCAGCAGGGACCTCAGGAGGGCGCGCCCACGGGGTGGGGCTCGCAGGGGCCAGGCGCTCACCACTGGGGCGCGCGGGGTCTAGGGAAGGGAGTGGGCGCCGCATCCGTGACCGCCGCAGGACGTGGGGAAAGCTGGCGGGGAAGCAGCCAGCTCCAAGAGGTGGCGGTGGAGGGGAGGGAGAGGGGCGCCCAACCGGGCCGTTAGGCCCTACTGCGCGGAGGGGAAGCGGAGGCCCTTCTGAACCCCACTACCGCTGAGAGGTAAAAGGAGCTAGCGCTACTCTTGCGCAGCTTTGAGAAATCTCTAAGATAAAGGAGAGGGGTGTGCAGACCGTAGGGCGTCCCTCCCTGCCCTCAGGAGCAAGACCCTCCACCTCCCCAAGGGTGCCCTCAACTCGCAGGTGTCCAGAGCGGAAGTCATGCGGAAAGCGGCGGCCCGGGCCTGGGATGCATCAGCCCCTTTGGCCTGCCTCGTTGAGCCCTTGGGGGCCACACTGGGAATTCCCTGCCTTAGTCTGTTTCCCTATCCATGAGGTGGGCGATGGTCCTGCTGTCCCAGAATTCCGGACACCAGGCACAGCCGAACTCCACTCAGCAAGGCCTCAGATGTGGGGATCTGTGTCCCTGGGCCCTGAGGGGACACAACAGTGGCCACTCAGCAGACTGAGCCTAGAGGCAGTGGCTGGGTGCTGAGACTGAGGAGGTAACTGGCTCAGGGTGAGCTCTGGGGACACCCACCAAGGCAGTCGTGACTCCACCTGGCCATCAGAGGGCACAGCGCCCACTCCCCCAGGACGACCGGCCCGTGAGTCGTGACTGTCCACCTGGCCATCAGAGGGCACAGCGCCCACTCCCCCAGGACAACGGGCCCGTGCACAGCCACCACCCCAGGACCTCTGGACACACTGCCATACCCTGTACCTGTCCCTTCTTCACTAGCATCCACCGAGGGCCTCCTGGGCCCAGCACCTGGACACTGTGCAGACACCTCCGGGGGTGGGGGCGGCTGGGGCAGAAATTCTGCAGCTGTTGGCCTTGGGGGAAGGAGGCGGGCTGAAGCAGTCGCTGCCCCCTAACTTCTCTGAGGTGGTGGGCCCACAGGAGCAGAGTGGGCTCTAGCGGTCCTGCAGGACAAGGCACTGGTTCGCTTCCAATCCCAGCCGCCCATTCCCTGACCCAGGCCAGTCCTGCTGGCAGGAATCAGCACCACCACAGCCAACAAGGGCCCTCCTCCACCCTGTGGTCCGCCCATCCTCCAAAAACAAGACCAAGAGAGGGCCCTGCTGGCTCACACCTTCCTCCGAGCCAGCCTACGACAGCCCAGGATGTTCAGCCTCCGCATGGAGAGAGAAGTCCCAGAGGCCTGCGGGAGCTGCCCATTCAACCACCTTGAAGCTCTCCTGTTGCTTGTGCACGCCCGTACAAATGCACACACACACACGAATACACACAGGCACGCACGAATGCACACAGGCACGCACATGCATATGCACACTGGATACACTCACCCCTAGTCCAGTCACTGAGCCCCACTCCCCATCCAGGCCAATGTGCCTTCCATGACCCAGGGACAGCTGCTGAGCCAGGGACCACAATGGCATCGTCACATAGTGCCCCCCGAAGTCCCCAGGCACCCCGTCCTGTGGCCCCCGCCCTGCACCAGGGCTCAGGCAGCTGCTCATGACCACTGGCTGGACGGCATCCCCACAGCCTCGTCTGCAGCCCCACTGGGAAGCTTGTCTTGTCACACTCAGCTCAGACACCCATGGCGACCCCACGAGCCACCTCCCCCAAGGACCCCCAAGAACGAAGAGGCTTCTGGCCAACCGCCCTGGCTGCAGACCCCAGACTTGCCGCGCAAGTTTGCTTCCCCTCCCCAGCCCTAATACCCTATCACTAAATGCTGGGTTCATAGCTGTTTCCAACTGCCCACTCCTTCCCTGGCCCGCAGAGCCTTCTGGACCCTCCCAGGAAGGTGGTCAGGGCATGGACGTGGCCACACCCCACCTCATTCACTTTTATGTCCAGGAGGGTCCCACCCCCCTTCTACCGCTTTTGAAGGGCCCACAGAACAGCCCCTATGCTCTGCCTCCCATCCACCACCCACCAAAATCCATTGAGCTCTGCCCCCAATGGCTGCCCGCACCCTGCCAGAGGCTCTGGGAGGCTGGAGGCCCAGACCCAGTCTGGGGCATGACCTCCAGGGTAATCCCTGAAGGAGGGAGACCAGCAACCTGGAGCCGGCATCTGCAGATGGGGCTGCAAGCCTCAAGAGCTGGGAACCAGGGGCGCCAGAGCAGGAGGGGCTCCCCAGGGGGCTTTGAGCAGCACCTTCTTGGCCTCAGTCCTATGCCCCATGGGATAAGGACAAGTGCTGCCCTGCCAGCCTGATCCCTAAGTTAATGGGAGCCCAAGAAGCCTGGATACCCTCCATGCCAGAAAACCCATCCTGGGAATGGGCCCCACCTCAGCCCGTCTGGATGGTGGTGGTGGTGGGAGCTCAGAAACAAGGACCTCCCCAGCACGCTTGCAATGAAAACCCTTTAATGTTGGGCTTTCTTTAAATAAAACAGAAAGATTGCAGCTTTCCAGTGGTGGCTATAAGTCAAGAGCAGCAGCAGGGGCAGGCGTGTTCTATCAGGGGCAGCGCTGTAGCTCCTGGCTCTGGCTCAAGGTGGGCTTCCTGGAGGCAGCGGTAAAGAGACAGTTCTGGATGTGCAGGCACAGATGCAGGGGCACAGGCAAGTGGGCACAGGGCCCTGAGCTGACAAGAATGACCCCCGCACCCCGCTAGACGGGGCACCCCCTCTCTGGGAGCTGAGGGCATCAGCTGGAGCCTCAGGCTGGCACCAGCCCCAACTTTGCCTCGGTGACTCTGGGCATTCCAGTCCTCAGTTTCCCCAGCTGTAAGGTGAGGTATTAGGCAGGAGGGGGTGGCCCCAGCAGTGTCCTAGTAGCCTGGTGTCTCCATTAGGGAGACCTGAGAAGCTGCCAGGAGAGGCTCTGCTAGTGCAAGGCGGGGCCGGCCCAGCAGCTGACAAGGAACATGCTAAAGACAGAGGGCACAGTTGTTAAGAAGATGCCTGCTGGCCGGGCCAGCGAGTGGTACAGAGGCCTGTGGTACTACAGGCCCAGAGAGGGCAGGGATCAGCCCCAGTCACAGAGCATGGCCCTGGTGGGCACTCAGGGGTGGGAGTGGACAAGGGCACCCCTGCAGAGTCCCACGCCTGCTCTGTTCCCTCCGACAAGGGAACCCCCAGCAGGAAGCCTGATGCCTCTCCAGGAGCCCCTGTGCCACCCAGTCACCTAGTCTGGCCCCTTTCAGCCACAAGGCTACCCTCCCATCCAGCCTGACTGGAGGAGGAGGAGGCGGCAAGGCCGACTGCAGCGGGGAGCCCGGGTGCCCTGTCCTCTGTCGGCAAATGCCTCCCTTTCATCTGCCTCCAGCCCCAGCCTCTGACCACCCAGGCTCTGCCCCAGGCCTCCATCCACCTCAGCGGAAGCCAGAGGAGGCTGCCTGGCAGATGCTGCTCTGACCCTTCAGGAGCACCCACTGCACCTGAATCAGGCCCAGGCCCTGGAGAGCCCAGGCTTGTACCCAGGATGCTCTGGCCTGGCCCTGCCTCAGCCCTTGCAGTGGTCAGAGCCAGGATCTAGACTCAGGAAGCACCTGTGGGTCCCTCTGCTCCAGGCAGTGTCCTCCCCTACCTAGGCCCACACGAGTGGCCTCATTGTAGGGCGAGACAGGACTCCCCTTTGCTCATCCATCCTCACCTTGAGGGCAGAGCTGGGGGATGATGCCGATGCCACCCCCTCCCTCTGCCTAGCGTGGAGCCCATCACAGAGGGCTATCAATAACCGGGGGGCCCAGTGGGTGAAGGGGGGTGGGCCAGCTGCTCAGGAGGCCACTCCAGCTGGAACAGAGTACAGCCCAGCCTGCCCATCTTCAGGCAGCCCCCAGGCCCAGGATGGTGGCCGGAGCAGGCAGGGTGTGAAGGTGGTGGTCACTGGTCCTTGGTGACATCACTGAGTCCACTCTCCATGCGGAGCAGCTGGCTGCTGGCCTCGTTGTAGGAGATCCAGTGCTGCAGGTCAGCGGGCAGCTCAGGGGGCTCCACCTGCAGTGGACAGAAAGGGGACACCCACCAAGCTGCGGCCTTCTCACCTCTGGGCCACGCCCACACTGCTCCCCAGCCCATGACCTTCCAGGAGCCCCTGCCCCGCGGCCTGCCATGCTTTGCCCATGCCTCCCCAGGCCCTGCATACGTGTGCGACCCCTGCATACCCACCTTGACACAGCCCCGCTTGGGCCAGGCCCATCTCCCCTAGGGGCCATCCCCAGCACCCAGCCAGAAGCCCATGAAGTTGGCAGGTTGGGAAAGGCAGACAAGAAATCCAGAGGCCTCAGGGTGACAGGGGATGTCAGGCCTCGGAGCCCAAGCCAAGCCATCGCATCCCCTGTGACCTGCACGTATAAGCCCAGATGGCCTGAAGAAACTAAGAATCACAAAAGAAGTGCAAATGCCCTGCCTCGCCTTAACTGATGACATTCCACCACAAAAGAAGTGAAAATGGCTGGTCCT